>NC_069499.1:990754223-991108598 GCF_027579735.1 Bombina bombina | reverse complement strand
TTACTACAAACAGCCAGCATATAGTACAGCAAAAAAAAGTAAAAATGTATTTAAAAACATTAGCAACATGTTTCTCAGTGCTTTTGTAACATGCCCCATAAAAGTCTGAGGAAAGGGAGTAAGAGTGGTCACACTGTCCGACCTCCAGATATTAGAGTTCTGCTGGCATCCAGCTTTGATTTAAAACACTTGTGAATTAATAGATACTGAGAAATATACATTTAGGGATCAATTTATTAATGTGCGAGTGGACATGATACGATGTAGCGTATCATGTCCGCTGCACATCGATAAATACACTTTCAGCATTTACCATTGCACCAGCAGTTCTTGTGAACTACTGGTGCAATACCGCCCCCTGCAGATTTGCGGCCAATCGGCCACTAGCAGGGGGTGTCAACCCGATCTGATTGATTTCTGTCCGCCACCTCAGAGCAGGCGGACAGGTTATGGAGCAGTGGTCTTTAGAACGCTGCTTCATAACCTTTGTTTCCAGCGAGCCTTCAGGCTCGCTGGAAACACGGGGCATCAAGCTACGTACGGAGCTTGATAAATTGACCTCTTAAGATCAACCACAGTTTTACATTTGGTTACCTGGGGCTCTGGGGACACATGTCCTCTATCCTCCCTCCTCTTATTCTAATACCTCCTCAGTGTATCCTACCCCTTGTTCTTCCACACTCTTCTCTTTCCTCTTCTTCTTTTCTTCTGTGTATATACTGGCTGCTATAAGACCATATTATGACATGGCACAGGTGTTTAGCTTCAGTTTGATAGATGTATCTCTTCTTATAATTAGTCTATATAGGAGTCATTCTGATGCCAACCTGTGTGGATAATGTGACTGTAGAGACTTGAAATGTACCCGTTTGTGGACAAAAGACAAAGCAACCATTAGGGGACTATACCATGTGCTGTTCTGTTTTATTGATTTAGCTCCGTTTGCATTTGTTCTGGATATAATTTTTGATAATTGCAATGGAAATAAAGATAAAAAAAGAAACTCCCCAAAATTGTAAAAAACATTTGGATATGGGGCGGAGCCGACCAGCGCTCAAAATGGTCGTGTGAAAGGAGAGCTCCATGAGACTAACAGCCACAACGAATGGTATTTGTGACCTATGTGCTAAACACCAGTATAAACTAAAATCGGAAGACATACAGAGAACAGCGGATTGCAGATTGGAGCGGTGGGAGAGGCTGCCGTGGACTTTTTATTATATTCACGCAAACCTTAAGCTGCGGCCTACCCACGCTACCTCTGACACAGTATGTAGGTGTCGGAAGACTCGGAGGCGGATGTGATCACTTCTGATGCCATACCGCTGATCACTACTATGAAGACCGCAGCCTATTTTATAGCCGGCTTGTGTAGAGAGCACTAGAACAGGTACTGGGGCATAACATCACCCATTGCACTGCATCTAAAGGGCGCGAAAGACGCCATATTGGCCTGACCGGCAGGGACGCAAGATGTGTCAGTAAAATACATAAACTGCCCTGATGTAGCGATATGTGAAAGGTACTTTTTACATTATATATAAATAACACGAACTGAACCAGAACAGAACACCACCTTAAATACTATCACTGGGCAGCAAATAAACAGGCTCTCGCTTTAAGAGGCTGAATATTATGAGACTGTTTTTTTTTTTTCTCCTCTTAAAAAACAACAAAGTTTGCTGTAGCATAGCACTAATAAACAGCACTCACCCCTTACTGTCACATTTACACTAATAATAAATGCCCTATTTGTCTACTTACTAACAAGTGCTCTAAAATTAAAACGCTAAATATGGCAACTAAGCGACTCCCTAGAGCAGACAAATCTACTAAGAGTGTGGGTACTCCAAACCCTAAGATGCATACTTTCTTTAAGCTTAATGACACCACCAATACGGAGTCTAGGGGAGAAGAGGATACTGCACAGGACACTACAGATCCAGAGATGGAAATTGAAGCACATACTCCATTGACAAGGGCTGACCTCAGGCTATTACCATCTAAGGAAGATTTCACGGCCTTAATTGCACAAATGAGTCAGATCATCAAATCCAGCATAGCAGAGGTTAAGAAAGAGGTAAATGAAATTGGCAACAGAATAGCCGTGCTGGAAGAAGATGCTGAACTGACCAACAAATATATTGACCAACATGCCAGGCAATCCTCACATCAACAAACTTTAATAGAACAACTTCAGGATCAGGTTGAGGGCCTGGATAATAGGGGTCGGCGCCAGAATGTCAGACTACGAGGCGTTCCGGAAGCGGTTCAGGCGGGACATCTTCTACCTTTTTACAGAGGTTGTTCAACTTTATATCAGAGGATAAAGAGAAGATTGAGTTCCCCATGGACAGATATCATAGGGCCCTACGACCGGTCCCAAAAGAGAATGCACCGCCTCGTGATATAGTCATTAAATTTACTAGTTTCAAGGACAAAGAAAATATATTGTCTGCAGCTAGGAAAAAACATCCTGTGTTATTTGAAGGTAACACTATTCAATTCTATGCTGACCTCAGCCCTATGACGCTTTCCAAAAGGAAGGAGGCAAGATACCTCACTCTGCACTTAATAGACTTGAAGATCCCATATAGATGGGGTTTTCCCTTCTGTTTGAAAGAAATCAAAGGAAGCACTATGGCTATATACAAATCGCAAGAGGACATTGACTACTTCTGTGAACAAATGGGAATACCAAAACCCACTCTACCGAGCTTTAAAGATGGAACAGCAAATAATGAAGATATTCTGGAACAGCTACCAAGATCATCCCATGCCGGCTGGAGCAAAGTGGCCAAGAAGAGGAAGAATAAGAACCAAGCAGTAGGACCCATTCCATCCAATACACCAGGAGACCCTACCTGAAAATGGAAAATCAGAATGAAGGTTATAGTATCTTTGTTAAGTTATCTGCTATAGCTATAGGATATGTTTAGTCCACTTATATGCCTATTAGATTACTAGATGTATTGTTACATTTCGATCTACAAGTAGTTTATGGTTGCAAATCAGTTTTGAAAGAGGGAAGAGGAAATTTCTTTTTTCTTCCTTTTTCATTCTTACACATATTTATAGGTTGTTATGTCACCAAAACTGTATGACATGAACCCCCCTTTTGTTAAAGTTAATGTAATTCAATGTAGGAACCCCAAGAGTAGGAGGTTTTTTACGAGTTGTTTATCCATTAATATGCATTTGTATATTAATCAGAATGTTTTTATGAATATTAATGCTTTTTTGTTTTTGCAGTTTCTACAAGGACCTTATGAGCAATGTGAAAGCCTTCTCTATTTTCTCTTTTCTGCCCTTTCACCCTTTTCTGTCTCTTTTCTACTTTCCCTACCACAAACAACAATATTGATAGTTGGACACGGACGGATACACAAAGCAATAAAATACAGGTATGTGATTATTGGGTTTGACCGTTTGACAGATTTGATAGGGCAACTCCGCATGCCCTTCAGCAATAATGGCTAATGCTAGGATTAAACTGATCTCCCAGAACGTAAAGGGGTTAAACTCCCCTACTAAGAGGTCAGTAGCCTTATCTAGTTTTAAAAAAATATTGGAAGAAATAGTGTTCGTCCAAGAGACACATTTTGCCAGAGATAATGCACCCTTTTTTCATAACAAGGAGTTTCCCTTAGGGTATTTTGCCTCACATGTGAAAAAGAAAAACGGAGTAGGCATATTATTCCATAGACAGACTCCTTTTCTGTTAAAGCATAAAGTAGAGGATACCGAAGGTAGATGGATTATATTGGTAGGCAAATTGTACCATAGGTCTATTACTTTAGTTAATATCTACGCCCCAAACAATAAACAGTCAAAAATTTTCCAGAAACTCACAAACGCAGTGCTGACAGTGCAAGAGGGTGCACTGATTCTAGCAGGGGATCTCAATGTAGCTTTGGAACCAGACAAAGACTGCTCGAATGGGCGTAGCCAAGTATCCCCTATGTCAATCCGTAGAATTTGCACGAACTTGAGGAAATTATCATTAATAGATGTATGGAGAACTAGTCATCCAGGGCAAAGAAATTTCACTTTTTATTCTTATCCTCATAAAAGCTACTCCCGTATAGACTATATCTTTATTGACCAACTTACATATAGTTTAATTGCAGACTCAAACATAGAACATACCAGCTGGTCTGACCATGCAGCAGTAAGCGTTGACTTAAAGTGGCAAGAGAGAGCACACACACCTTACATATGGAGGTTAGATGAAACACTACTTCATAGACCAATAATACTAGATAAACTCACTGTATCCCTGAGGGAGTTTTTTAAATTTAATCACTCTCACCAAACATCCTCTATTAACATGTGGGAAACGCATAAAGCGGTAATGAGGGGTGAATTAATCAAGCAAAAAGCTATACTCAAAAAACAATACCGAATTGCCTACATGGAAGCTTTAGACACATTACGATCATATGAAACTCAACACAAGCAAAATCCTCAGGAGGCGCAGGATAAGGCATTTTAAAAAAAACAACTATATTACACAGAATCAAATAAAGCAGGTACTCTTTTGGCGAGACTGCTGCGCACAAAAAGAAATAATTCATATATACATAAAATCCGTTCCCCTGGAGGAGGATACTTTCAAGACTCAGCATAGTTGGTTGTTTTAAAACATACTATCAAAATTTGTATAACCTCCCGACCACAACTTCCCCGAACAGTACTGAGGATTATATAGCCTACTTAAACGAGGTAGACCTCCCTACTATACCATTAGACATAGCTAAAGAGCTAGAAAATCCTATTACACAACAAAAAGTGCTTTCCGCAATCAACAGCTTACCACTCCACAAGAGTCCAGGCCAGATGGCTTCTCTAACGCCTATTATAAGCAGTTTAAACAGATACTGGTCCCACACCTCAGCCAATAGAATGCGAGCTCAATCTGATTGGCTGATTGGATCGGCCAATCGGATTGAACTATATTCTGATTGGCTGATTCCATCAGCCAATCAGAAAATTCCTACCTTAATTCCGATTGGCTGATAGAATCCTATCAGCCAATCGGAATTCGAGGGACGCCATCTTGGATGACGTCCCTTAAAGGAACCGTCATTCATCGTCTAGTCGTCGGAAGAAGAGGATGGATCCGCGCTGGAGGTCTTCAAGATGGAGCCGGTCGTCATCGGATGGAAGAACATAGAAGATGCCGCTTGGAGAAGATGTTTGCCGGTCCGGATGTCCTCTTCTTGCCGGATAGGAGGAAGACTTTGGAGCACCGGATTATGGATCGCCAACCCCCGCTTGGGTTGGATGAAGATCTTGGAGCCAGGACGGATCGGTGATACCTGGATGGTGAAGACAAGGTAGGAAGATCTTCAGGGGATTAGTGTTAGGTTTATTTAAGGGGGGTTTGGGTTAGATTAGGGGTATGTGGGTGGTGGGTTGTAATGTTGGGGGGGGGGGTATTGTATGTTTTTTTTTACAGGCAAAAGAGCTGAAATTCTTGGGGCATGCCCCGCAAAGGGCCCTGTTCAGGGCTGGTAAGGTAAAAGAGCTTGTAATTTTTGTATTTTAGAATAGGGTAGGGAATTTTTTATTTTGGGGGGCTTTGTTATTTTATTAGGGGGCTTAGAGTAGGTGTAATTAGTTTAAAATTGTTGTAATATTTTTCTTATGTTTGTAAATATTTTTTTATTTTCTGTAACTTAGTTCTTTTTTATTTTTTGTACTTTAGATAGTTTATTTAATTGTATTTATTTGTAGCAATTGTGTTTAATTAATTTATTGATAGTGTAGTGTTAGGTTAATTGTAGGTAGTTTATTTAATTATTTTATTGATAGGGTAGTGTTAGGTTTAATTATATCTTAGGTTAGGATTTATTTTACAGGTAAATTTGTAATTATTTTAACTAGGTAACTATTAAATAGTTCTTAACTATTTAATAGCTATTGTACCTGGTTAAAATAAATACAAAGTTACCTGTAAAATAAATATTAATCCTAAAATAGCTATAATATAATTATAATTTATATTGTAGCTATATTAGGATGTATTTTACAGGTAAGTATTTAGCTTTAAATAGGAATAATTTATTTAATAAGAGTTAATTTATTTCGTTAGATAAAAATTATATTTAACTTAGGGGGGTGTTAGTGTTAGGGTTAGACTTAGCTTTAGGGGTTAATACATTTATTAGAATAGCGGTGAGCTCCGGTCGGCAGATTAGGGGTTAATAATTGAAGGTAGGTGTCGGCGATGTTAGGGAGGGCAGATTAGGGGTTAATACTATTTATGATAGGGTTAGTGAGGCGGATTAGGGGTTAATAACTTTATTATAATAGCGCTCAGGTCCGCTCGGCAGATTAGGGGTTAATAAGTGTAGGTAGGTGTCGGCGACGTTGTGGGGGGCAGATTAGGGGTTAATAAATATAACATAGGGGTCGGCGATGTTAGGGCAGCAGATTAGGGGTACATAGGGATAACGTAGGTGGCGGCGGTTTACGGAGCGGCAGATTAGGGGTTAAAAGTGTAATGCAGGGGTCAGCGATAGCGGGGGCGGCAGATTAGGGGTTAATAAGTGTAAGGCTAGGGGTGTTTAGACTCGGGGTACATGTTAGAGTGTTAGGTGCAGACGTAGGAAGTGTTTCCCCATAGGAAACAATGGGGCTGCGTTAGGAGCTGAACGCTGCTTTTTTGCAGGTGTTAGGTTTTTTTTCAGCTCAAACAGCCCCATTGTTTCCTATGGGAGAATCGTGCACGAGCACGTTTTTGAGGCCGGCCGCGTCCGTAAGCAACTCTGGTATCGAGAGTTGCATTTGCGGTAAAAATGCTCTACGCTCCTTTTTTGGAGCCTAACGCAGCATTTGTTTTAACTCTCGATACCAGAGTTAAATTTATGGTGCGGCCAGAAAAAAGCCCGCGGAGCGTTAACAGCCCTTTTACCGCCGAACTCTAAATCTAGGCCATAGAGAGGCATTATAATGCGGTAACACTCCAACGTGTTTTGGAATGGCATGATAAATTAGAAAATAAAGCCTGGACATCAATAGACTCACACCTCTTAAGTTCTCCGTCCCTCAGTGCGCTGTGCTGGATTTCCCCAGGTCTTAGATCACCTATAGTTAGAGTATCAGAGTTGTACACACAAATTTTTGATAACTGGGACTCCCTGAGGGATTCCCAGTTGGGCATCTCATCTAGAGTATCTCCCTTGTCACCAATCTCATATAATGCTGAGTTTCTGGGGGGCCTGGAACCATTAAACAATACATGTGGTGAATTGGGATTTACCATGCCATTTATAAAACTGACTATTAAGGGAGCCTTAAAACAAAGGACAGATCTGGAGGAAATAGCCAGGGAAGTTACTCGTCTTGGCTGAAATATGGTCAGCTACAACACATGGTCCATAACTCTAAACATAGAATGGCCCTGTTAAGACCTCCAACGAGATTTGAAAGGTTATGCTTATCTGGTGCTCTCCCTAAGGGCACACTATCTATTTCTAGATGTCTATTGGAGGAATCACTGATCACCATCCTCCCACAATACACTACACGTTGGTAAGCGGAATTGGGGGTCTCCCTATCTATACAGGATTGGGAAAACATATTTTTTAATACACGTAAGTCCTCGGCATCACCAGAAATATTAGAACTCAATCACAAGATAGTGACACGTTGGTATTTAACTCCAGAGCGTTTGAGATATATGTACCCCAATGTTGATGACAAATGCTGGAGGGGATGCGGGAAGAAAGGTACTATGGCACATATATGGTGGCAATGCGAGACACTACAACCATTCTGGTCTCAACTGGAAACTGACTTTCGGACTATTATAGACACGACCTTTGTGCTGACTCCTATGACAGCTTTACTAAACTTTAGACCCCAGAAACTGTGTAATATAAAATGGACTCCTGACAATAGGTTTAAATAGTGCAAGGAATTTAATAGCTAGAAAATGGAAGTCACTTACTCCCCCTTCTAGAGTAGACTGGATTCAGAACACTACAACACTTATATCTCAAGAGGAATATGTACACTTTAGAAGGAAAACCCTAAATAGATACTATGACGTTAAGTTCTATTGGGAATCTTTTATAGGTGCTCAAGGTAACATATAAATTCCCGACTATATAGTAACCACGCTTTCCCACTAATATTGCATATCACACCGGCAGGCACTTCACGAGGAGCTTAGTTCCTCTCCCTTTCTGTACTCAACCCCTCTCTTGCGTACCTTCCATCTCCTTCCCTTTTCTTTACCTCTTTCTTTTCCCTTACCTTCCCTTCTTTTCTTTCTTCTATCACTTTGCGAGCTTCCTTAAAAGGCATCATATGAACAGTATAATTGAAATTATTTTATACAACTATAGGTTCATTGTTATGTTCTATTATGTTATTTCTCTTTTTTCTTATTGTTTTATTTTTGTTTTTCTTCTCATTGGACTATTAAGTTGAGAAGACTCATAATGGATATTATGTACTATTCTATATAATTGAAAGAGACTTATAGAATTCCATAAGGACAGTTATGTTTTCTCTTCTATACAAATTGCTTTAACACAGCAAATTTAGTACGGAATCGAGCTACCATGTATAATGCTTTATTTTATTTTGTAAGTTTTGTATATGTAAACCGTGCATATAACCTTTAATAAAAATCATTTAAAAAAAAAAACTAAAAAAAAACACATTTGGATATAAAAAACTACACTGTTTTGTGGGCAGGAGTTGAAGTTAAAGGGACATTCCGGTCAAAATTTAAATGCACATAGATTTATTACATCTTTGAATAGAAACAAATTTGCAATATACATGTATTAGCAAAAATGCTTCTAGTAAAAGTTATCACTGTTTTAGTGTTAACATTTTTCTCCGCATGTGCACGTGAAGTATAAATAGATATTCTCACAGCACTGGCAATTTAAATACTGCAGTTGTTTAGATAGTCAGTGGGGCTTGTATCATGTCAGCAATTAACAAATTGAGTCATTACCAAATGTTAAAAACACCTTAGGCTCTCTGAGCAAGTGCTGTGTTTAAAATGCTGGTGCACGGTGCATACTTAAATACACATTTGAAACAGCTATAGCTTTTATTAGAAGCATTTTTGCTAATGCATGTATATTACAAAAATGATTCTATTCAAGACTACAATGAATCCATGTAAAGTAAATTTTTGGCTGGAATGTCCCTTTAATGGTCAGTGGGCAAAAGAAGAGATTAGACAGAGAGATAAGGAAACAAGATGATTTTAAGAAATGGAGAGAAAGGGGAAGTGTGTGAGATGAGAGCGCTGGGGCTAAAATTATAGAGAATGAGAACAAACAAAAAAAATCTTTGGTAAAAGATGAAGAGAAGATGGCGTAAAAATCTGTAAATAGGTATCAACAAAGTAAAATGGGCAGAAGGTCAAGAAATAATTATAAATTAAGCAAAATTTTATTTAATTGCAAAGGAAAATGGTAACTGGGGAAGATATATGTAGATATGTCATTAGGTTGAGAGAAAAAAATAAATAAAATACATAATTGCAGAATAAAATTTATTGTGAGGGGCTACGGAAGTGGCAGACTGCAATAGATAGAAATATAAACCTCCTAAAAATTAAAATGACTGCAGAGGTATTGTGTGTATTTTTTCTCCATTTTTAGCTAAATTAATTATTCTGACATAATTTAATAAAACCTTATTTGCATCTATTCAAATGCAATTTTCCTGTGTGCCAATCACTGGCTTGGCTGCCAATACACAGTGAAATTGCTGGAGATGGGAGACTGGTATTTGTGATATGAGTAGAGCTCTGGCATTGTCTGTCTAAAAGAGCCATTCTTCAGTGCAGGATGGTCCCAGAGAGGCTATTAAAAATGTCTCCACAAAGAGATATTATCGTCTTCTTATGAAAGAGAGATATACGGTTGTGCTGCTTTGGATGCAGAGCTCAGAGGTCTTTTTATAAGATTACTCATCCCAGAGCTGATGGGATCTGATTTTTCATAATTAGTCAGTCCAAACTGTGAGTGAATCAGAACCCTCACATTTTATCAGAAGCAAAAAAATAAATTAAAAATAAACACCTGAGCAAATTCATTGATTCTATTTCCCCCCCTAAAGCATGTGCTTATGCTTAGAATTTACCAGATGTAGAATGATGCTGTTAAGATGATCTTGAAAATAACTCAGGAGAATGATACGTGCAAAATAAATAGCACAATTTATTGCCTCTATTTACATAACATGTTTATATTCTTCATATTAAAGGTATTTTTCTTTTGTCTCTGCAATAACATGGTATTTAAAAAGGAATCATTTAAACAACAGGTAGATGTTAATATATAAAATAAATGACTGTAGGTCTGTGACTATATACATTACACACCATTCATCTCTGCTGCTTATAGGCAGATATTTACTCAAACACATTAGGGGCCCGATCCAATATGCAGCGTTGCCTGCAAAAGCCAGCAACGCCGAATTTTGCGCGGGTTTGGTATCACATATACGGCGTAACCTAGAAGTTACGCTCGTATATTTCTGCCTTCGCCCGTAGTTTTTTGGGCCATAGACAGGTATACCAAACCCACGCAGTTTGGTATCCAATATACAGCATAAGGACTTACGTGGCGAAAATGGAGAAATCTTACTCCATTTTCACCTCGCCACAAATTGCAGACGTAGAAAGCCTTACACTGTCTATTGGAGCCCCGTAACTCCCTAAACTAGCTGCAAAATAAAACCTAACACCTAACGCATGCGCAATGTCTATCTACCTGTCAACCGCAAACTGCTAAATAAATCCCAACACCTAACGCATGCGCAATGTCTATCTACCTGTCAACCGCGATCCCCCGCCGCAATCCCTAATAAAGTATTTAACCCCTAAACCGCCGCTCCCAGACCCCGCCGCCACCTACATTTAAAGTATAACCCCCTAATGTGATCCCCCTACACCGTCGCCAGCTACATTACATACCCCCTAATGTGAGCTCCTACCCCGCCGCCAGCTATATTAAACTACCCCCTAATGTGAGCCCCTTACACCGCCGCCAGCTACATTAAACTACCCCCTAATGTGAGCTCCTACCCCGCCGCCAGCTATATTAAAATTATTAACCCCTAATCTAATCCCCCTACCCCGCCGCCAGCTATATAAAATGTATTAACCCCTAATCTAATCTCCCTAGCCCGCCGCCAGCTATATTAAATGTATTAACCCCTAATCTAATCCCCCTATACACCCGCCAGCTATATTAAATACATTAACCCCTAATCTAATCCCCCTAAAATAATCACCTCTATTACCAGCCCTTAAAAGGGCCTTTTGCGTGACATTACCCCAAAGTAACAGCTCTATTGCCAGCCCTTAAAAGGGCTTTTTGCGGGGCATGCCCCAAAGAAATCAGCTCTTTTACCAGCCCTTAAAAGGGCTTTTTGCAGGGCATTGTCACAAAGTAATCATCTCTTTTGCATGTAATCTAAATCCCCCTACACTGCCGCCACCTATAATAAATGTATTACCCCCTAATCTAATCCCCCTACACCGCCGCCACCTATATTAAATAGATTAACCCCTAAACTAATCCCCCTAAACCGCTGCCACCTATATTAAATAGATTAACCCCAATCTAATCCCCCTACACCGACGCCAGCTATATTAACTATATTAACCCTAATTATATTAGGGTTAATATAGTTAATATAGTTATTATATTATATATATTAACTATATTAACCCTAATTATATTAGGGTTAATATAGTTAATATAGTTATTATATTATATATATTAACTATGGCCTAGATTTGGAGTTTGGCGGTAGCCGTGAAAACCAGCGTTAGAGGCTCCTAACGCTGGTTTTAGGCTACCGCCGGTATTTGGAGTCAGTCAAAAAAGGGTCTAACGCTCACTTTTCAGCCGCGACTTTTCCATACCGCAGATCCCCTTACGTCAATTGCGTATCCTATCTTTTCAATGGGATCTTTCTAACTCCGGTATTTAGAGTCGTGGCTGAAGTGAGCGTTCGAATTCTAACGACAAAACTCCAGCCGCAGAAAAAAGTCAGTAGTTAAGAGCTTTCTGGGCTAACGCCGGTTCATAAAGCTCTTAACTACTGTGCCCTAAAGTACACTAACACCCATAAACTACCTATGTACCCCTAAACCGAGGCCCCTCCACATCGCCGACACTCGATTTAATTTTTTAACCCCTAATCTGCCGACCGCCACCTACGTTATCCTTATGTACCCCTAATCTGCTGCCCCTAACACCGCCGACCCCTATATTATATTTATTAACCCCTAATCTGCCCCCCCACAATGTCGCCGCCAGCTACCTACACTTATTAACCCCTAATCTGCCGTCCGCACGCCGCCGCCAGCTACATTATAGCTATGTACCCCTAATTTGCTGCCCTAACATCGCCGACCCCTATATTATATTTATTAACCCCTAACCTGCCCCCCACAACGTCGCCGCCACCTACCTACAATAATTAACCCCTAATCTGCCGACCGCAAAGAGCCGCCACCTACATTATAGCTATGTACCCCTAATCTGCTGCTCCTAACACCGCCGACCCCTATATTATATTTATTAACCCCTAATCTGCCCTCCCTAACATCGCCGACACCTAGCTTCAATTATTAACCCCTAATCTGCCGACCGAATCTCGCCGCTATTCTAATAAATGTATTAACCCCTAAAGCTAAGTCTAACCCTAACACTAACACCCCCCTAAGTTAAATATAATTTAAATCTAACGAAATAAATTAACTCTTATTAAATAAATTATTCCTATTTAAAAATAAATACTTACCTGTAAAATAAACCCTAATATAGCTACAATATAAATCATAATTATATTATAGCTATTATAGGATTTATATTTATTTTACAGGTAACTTTGTATTTATTTTAACCAGGTACAATAGCTATTAAATAGTTAAAATAATTACAAAATCACCTGTAAAATAAATCCTAACCTAAGTTACAATTAAACCTAACACTATACTATCATTAAATTAATTAAATAAAATACCTGCAATTACCTACAATTAAACCTAACACTACACTATCAATAAATTAATTAAATACAATATCTACAAATAAATACAATTAAATAAACTAACTAAAGTACAAAAAATAAAAAAGAACTAAGTTACAAAAAATAAAAAAATATTTACAAACATCAGAAAAATATTACAACAATTTTAAACTAATTACACCTACTCTAAGCCCCTAATAAAATAACAAAGACCCCCAAAATAAAAAAATGCCCTACCCTATTCTAAATTACAAAAGTTCAAAGCTCTTTTACCTTACCAGCCCTGAACAGGGCCCTTTGCGGGGCATGCCCCAAAGAATTCAGCTCTTTTGCCTGTAAAAAAAACATACACTACCCCCCCCAACATTACAACCCACCACCCACATACCCCTAATCTAACCCAAACCCCCCTTAAATAAACCTAACACTAAGCCCCTGAAGATCTTCCTACCTTGTCTTCACCTCACCGGGTATCACCGATGCGTCCTGGCTCCAAAATCTTCATCTAAGCCCAAGCGGGGCTAGACATCCATCATCCGACGGCTGAAGAAGTCCAGAAGAGGCTCCAAAGTCTTCATCCTATCCGGGAAGAAGAGGCGATCCGGACCGGCAACCATCATCTTCTATCTTCATCCGATGAGGACCGGCTCCATCTTGAAGACCTCCACCGCGGACCCATCTTCTTCTGACGACGACTTCCCGACGAATGACGGTTCCTTTAAGGGACGTCATCCAAGATGGCGTCCCTCGAATTCCGATTGGCTGATAGGATTCTATCAGCCAATCGGAATTAAGGTAGGAAAATTCTGATTGGCTGATGGAATCAGCCAATCAGAATCAAGTTCAATCCGATTGGCTGATCCGATCAGCCAATCAGATTGAGCTCGCATTCTATTGGCTGATTGGAACAGCCAATAGAATGCGAGCTCAATCTGATTGGCTGATTGAATCAGCCAATCGGATTGAACTTGATTCTGATTGGCTGATTCCATCAATTTTCCTACCTTAATTCCGATTGGCTGATAGAATCCTATCAGCCAATCGGAATTCGAGGGACGCCATCTTGGATGATGTCCCTTAAAGGAACCGTCGTCGTCGGAAGAAGATGGGTCCGCGGTGGAGGTCTTCAAGATGGAGCCGGTCCTCATCGGATGAAGATAGAAGATGCCGCTTGGAAGATGATGGTTGCCGGTCCGGATCTACTCTTCTTCCCGGATAGGATGAAGACTTTGGAGCCTCTTCTGGACTTCTTCAGCCATCGGATGATGGATGTCTAGCCCCCGCTTGGGCTTAGATGAAGATTTTGGAGCCAGGACGCATCGGTGATACCCGGTGAGGTGAAGACAAGGTAGGAAGATCTTCAGGGGCTTAGTGTTAGGTTTATTTAAGGGGGGTTTGGGTTAGATTAGGGGTATGTGGGTGGTGGGTTGTAATGTTGGGGGGGGGTAGTGTATGTTTTTTTTTTTTTACAGGCAAAAGAGCTGAATTCTTTGGGGCATGCCCCGCAAATGGCCCTGTTCAGGGCTGGTAAGGTAAAAGAGCTTTGAACTTTTGTAATTTAGAATAGGGTAGGGCATTTTTTTATTTTGGGGGTCTTTGTTATTTTATTAGGGGGCTTAGAGTAGGTGTAATTAGTTTAAAATTGTTGTAATATTTTTCTGATGTTTGTAAATATTTTTTTATTTTTTGTAACTTAGTTCTTTTTTATTTTTTGTACTTTAGTTAGTTTATTTAATTGTATTTATTTGTAGATATTGTATTTAATTAATTTATTGATAGTGTAGTGTTAGGTTTAATTGTAGATAATTGTAGGTATTGTATTTAATTTATTTATTGATAGTGTAGTGTTAGGTTTAATTGTAACTTAGGTTAGGATTTATTTTACAGGTAAATTTGTAATTATTTTAACTATTTTAGCTATTAAATAGTTCTTAGCTATTTAATAGCTATTGTACCTGGTTAAAATAAATACAAAGTTACCTGTAAAATGAATATTAATCCTAAAAAAGCTATAATATAATTATAATTTATATTGTAGCTATATTAGGATTTATTTTACAGGTAAGTATTTAGCTTTAAATAGGAATAATTTATTTAATAAGAGTTAATTTATTTCGTTAGATTTAAATTATATTTAAGTTAGGGGGGTGTTAGTGTTAGGGTTAGACTTAGCTTTAGGGGTTAATTCATTTATTAGAATAGTGGTGAGCTCCAGTCGGCAGATTAGGGGTTAATGTTTGAAGTTAGGTGTCGGCGATGATAGGGAGGGCAGATTAGGGGTTAATACTATTTATTATAGGGTTAGTGAGGCGGATTAGGGGTTAATAACTTTATTATAATAGCGGTGCAGTCCAGTCGGCAGATTAGGGGTTAATAAGTGTAGGCAGGTGGAGGCGACGTTGTGGGCGGCAGATTAGGGGTTAATAAATATAATATAGGGGTCAGCGGTGTTAGGGACAGCAGATTAGGGGTACATAGGGATAATGTAAGTATCGGCGGTTTACGGAGCGGCAGATTAGGGGTTAATAATAATATGCAGGTGTACAAAAAATAAAAAAATATTTACAAACATCAGAAAAATATTACAACAATTTTAAACTAATTACACCTACTCTAAGCCCCTAATAAAATAACAAAGACCCCCAAAATAAAAAAATGCCCTACCCTATTCTAAATTACAAAAGTTCAAAGCTCTTTTACCTTACCAGCCCTGAACAGGGCCCTTTGCGGGGCATGCCCCAAAGAATTCAGCTCTTTTGCCTGTAAAAAAAAAACATACACTACCCCCCCCCAACATTACAACCCACCACCCACATACCCCTAATCTAACCCAAACCCCCCTTAAATAAACCTAACACTAAGCCCCTGAAGATCTTCCTACCTTGTCTTCACCTCACCGGGTATCACCGATGCGTCCTGGCTCCAAAATCTTCATCTAAGCCCAAGCGGGGCTAGACATCCATCATCCGACGGCTGAAGAAGTCCAGAAGAGGCTCCAAAGTCTTCATCCTATCCGGGAAGAAGAGGCGATCCGGACCGGCAACCATCATCTTCTATCTTCATCCGATGAGGACCGGCTCCATCTTGAAGACCTCCACCGCGGACCCATCTTCTTCTGACGACGACTTCCCGACGAATGACGGTTCCTTTAAGGGACGTCATCCAAGATGGCGTCCCTCGAATTCCGATTGGCTGATAGGATTCTATCAGCCAATCGGAATTAAGGTAGGAAAATTCTGATTGGCTGATGGAATCAGCCAATCAGAATCAAGTTCAATCCGATTGGCTGATCCGATCAGCCAATCAGATTGAGCTCGCATTCTATTGGCTGATTGGAACAGCCAATAGAATGCGAGCTCAATCTGATTGGCTGATTGAATCAGCCAATCGGATTGAACTTGATTCTGATTGGCTGATTCCATCAATTTTCCTACCTTAATTCCGATTGGCTGATAGAATCCTATCAGCCAATCGGAATTCGAGGGACGCCATCTTGGATGATGTCCCTTAAAGGAACCGTCGTCGTCGGAAGAAGATGGGTCCGCGGTGGAGGTCTTCAAGATGGAGCCGGTCCTCATCGGATGAAGATAGAAGATGCCGCTTGGAAGATGATGGTTGCCGGTCCGGATCTACTCTTCTTCCCGGATAGGATGAAGACTTTGGAGCCTCTTCTGGACTTCTTCAGCCATCGGATGATGGATGTCTAGCCCCCGCTTGGGCTTAGATGAAGATTTTGGAGCCAGGACGCATCGGTGATACCCGGTGAGGTGAAGACAAGGTAGGAAGATCTTCAGGGGCTTAGTGTTAGGTTTATTTAAGGGGGGTTTGGGTTAGATTAGGGGTATGTGGGTGGTGGGTTGTAATGTTGGGGGGGGTAGTGTATGTTTTTTTTTTTTTACAGGCAAAAGAGCTGAATTCTTTGGGGCATGCCCCGCAAATGGCCCTGTTCAGGGCTGGTAAGGTAAAAGAGCTTTGAACTTTTGTAATTTAGAATAGGGTAGGGCATTTTTTTATTTTGGGGGTCTTTGTTATTTTATTAGGGGGCTTAGAGTAGGTGTAATTAGTTTAAAATTGTTGTAATATTTTTCTGATGTTTGTAAATATTTTTTTATTTTTTGTAACTTAGTTCTTTTTTATTTTTTGTACTTTAGTTAGTTTATTTAATTGTATTTATTTGTAGATATTGTATTTAATTAATTTATTGATAGTGTAGTGTTAGGTTTAATTGTAGATAATTGTAGGTATTGTATTTAATTTATTTATTGATAGTGTAGTGTTAGGTTTAATTGTAACTTAGGTTAGGATTTATTTTACAGGTAAATTTGTAATTATTTTAACTATTTTAGCTATTAAATAGTTCTTAGCTATTTAATAGCTATTGTACCTGGTTAAAATAAATACAAAGTTACCTGTAAAATGAATATTAATCCTAAAAAAGCTATAATATAATTATAATTTATATTGTAGCTATATTAGGATTTATTTTACAGGTAAGTATTTAGCTTTAAATAGGAATAATTTATTTAATAAGAGTTAATTTATTTCGTTAGATTTAAATTATATTTAAGTTAGGGGGGTGTTAGTGTTAGGGTTAGACTTAGCTTTAGGGGTTAATTCATTTATTAGAATAGTGGTGAGCTCCAGTCGGCAGATTAGGGGTTAATGTTTGAAGTTAGGTGTCGGCGATGATAGGGAGGGCAGATTAGGGGTTAATACTATTTATTATAGGGTTAGTGAGGCGGATTAGGGGTTAATAACTTTATTATAATAGCGGTGCGGTCCAGTCGGCAGATTAGGGGTTAATAAGTGTAGGCAGGTGGAGGCGACGTTGTGGGCGGCAGATTAGGGGTTAATAAATATAATATAGGGGTCAGCGGTGTTAGGGACAGCAGATTAGGGGTACATAGGGATAATGTAAGTAGCGGCGGTTTACGGAGCGGCAGATTAGGGGTTAATAATAATATGCAGGTGTCAGCGATAGCGGGGGCGGCAGAATAGGTTTTAATAAGTGTAACGTTAGGGGTGTTTAGACTCGGGGTACATGTTAGAGTGTTAGGTGCAGACGTAGGAAGTGTTTCCCCATAGCAAACAATGGGGCTGCGTTAGGAGCTGAACGCGGCTTTTTTGCAGGTGTTAGGTTTTTTTTCAGCTCAAACAGCCCCATTGTTTTCTATGGGGGAATAGTGCACGAGCACGTTTTTGAGGCTGGCCGCGTCCGTAAGCAACTCTGGTATCGAGAGTTGCAGTGGCGTTAAATATGCTCTACGCTTCTTTTTTGGAGCCTAACGCAGCCATTCTGTGGACTCTCAATACCAGAGTTATTTTAAAGGTGCGGCCAGAAAAAAGCCAGCGTTAGCTACGCGGGTCGTTACCGACAAAACTCTAAATCTAGCCGTATATTAACCCTAATTATATTAGGGTTAATATAGTTAATATCGTTATTATATTATATATATATATATATTAAGTATAATAACCCTATCTAACTCTAACATCCCTAGCTAAAATCTTATTAAAATAAATCTAATTAATATTAATATTATTAATTAAAATATTCCTATTTAAATCTAAATACTTACCTATAAAATAAACCCTAAGATAGCTACAATGTAATTAATAATTACATTGTAGCTATTTTATGGTTTATATTTATTTTACAGGTAACTTGTTATTTATTTTAACTAGGTACAATAGCTATTAAATAGTTAATAACTATTTAATAACTACCTAGTTAAAATAATTACCAATTTACCTGTAAAATAAATCCTAACCTAAGTTACAAATACACCTACACTATCAATAAATTAAATAAACTACACATATCTAAACTAAAATACAATTAAATAAACTAAACTAAATTACAAAAAAAAACCCCACTAAAAAACAAAAAATAAAAAAAGATTACAAGAATTTTAAGCTAATTACACCTATTCTAAGCCCCCTAATAAAATAACAAAGCCCCCCAAATAAAAAAATTTCCCTACCCTAATCTAAATTAAAAAAAGTTACCAGCTCTATTACCTTACCAGCCCTTAAAAGGGCTTTTTGCGGGGCATGCCCCAAAGAAATCAGCTCTTTTGCCTGTAAAAAAACACACAATACCACCCCCCAACATTACAACCCACCACCCACATACCCCTACTCTAACCCAAACCCCCTTAAATAAACCTAACACTATCCCCCTGAAGATCTCCCTACCTTGTCTTCACCCAGCCGGGCCAAACTCTTCATCCGATCCGGACAATGTCTTCAATCAAGCGGCAGAGAAGAAGTCTTCCATCCGGGCGATGTCTTCATCCAAGCGACAAAGAAGAAGTCTTCCATCCGGGCGATGTCTTCAATCAAGCGGCAGAGCAGAAGTCTTCCATCCGGGCTATGTCTTCAATCAAGCGGCATCTTCAATCTTCTTTCTTCGCTCCTCCGACGCGGAACATCCATCCGGCACGACGACTTCCCGACGAATGAGGTTCCTTTAAATGACGTCATCCAAGATGGCGTCCGTCGAATTCCGATTGGCTGATAGGATTCTATCAGCCAATCGGAATTAAGATTGAATCAGCCAATCAGATTGAATCAGCCAATCAGATTCAAGTTCAATCTGATTGGCTGATTGGTTGATTAATATTAATTAGATTTATTTTAATAAGAATTTAGTTAGGGATGTTAGAGTTAGATAGGGTTATTATACTTTATATATATAATATAATAATGATATTAACTATATTAACCCTAATATAATTAGGGTTAATATAGTTAATATATATAATATAATAACTATATTAACTATATTAACCCTAATATAATTAGGGTTAATATAGTTAATATAGCTGGCGGCGGTGTAGGGGGATTAGATTAGGGGTTAATCTATTTAATATAGGTGGCGGCGGTGTAGGGGGATTAGATTAGGGGTTAATCTATTTAATATAGGTGGAGGCGGTGTAGGGGGATTAGATTAGGGGTTAATCTATTTAATATAGGTGGCGGCAGTGTAGGGGATTAGATTAGGGGGTAATACATTTATTATAGGTGACGGCGGTGTAGGGGGATTTAGATTAGATGCAGAAGAGCTGATTACTTTGTGACAATGCCCTGTAAAACGCCCTTTTAAGGGCTGGTAAAAGAGCTGATTTCTTTGGGGCATGCCCCGCAAAAAGCCCTGTCAAGGGCTGGCAATAGAGCTGTTACTTTGGGGCAATGTCACGCATAAGGCCCTTTTAAGGGCTGGTAATAGAGGTGATTACTTTAGGGGGATTAGATTAGGGGTTAATGTATTTAATATAGCTGGCGGCGGTATAGGGGGATTAAATTAGGTGTTAATTAATTTAATATAGCTGGCGGCAGTGTAGGGGGATTAGATTAGGGGTTAATTAATTTAATATAGCTGGCGGCGGTGTAGGGGGATTAGATTAGGGGTTAATTAATTTAATATAGCTGGCGACGGTGTAGGGGGATTAAATTAGGGGTTAATTAATTTAATATAGCTGGCGGCGGTGTAGGGGGATTAGATTAGGGGTTAATCATTTTAATATAGCTGGCGGCGAGGTAGGAGCTCACATTAGGGGGTAGTTAATGTAGCTGGCGGCGATGTAAGGGGCTCACATTAGGGGGTAGTTTAATGTAGCTGGCGGCGGTGTAAGGGGCTCACATTAGGGGGTAGTTAATGTAGCTGGTGGCGGTGTAAGGGGCTCACATTAGGGGGTAGTTTAATGTAGCTGGCGGCGGGGTAGGAGCTCACATTAGGGGGTAGTTTAATGTAGCTGGCGGCGATGTAAGGGGCTCACATTAGGGGGTAGTTTAATGTAGGTGGCGGCAGGGTAGGAGCTCACATTAGGGGGTAGTTTAATATAGCTGGCGGCGGGTAGGAGCTCACATTAGGGGGTAGTTAATGTAGGTGGCAGCGGGGTCCGGGAGCGGTGGTTTAGGGGTTAATAACTTTACTTTATTAGGTGGCGGCGGGGTCCGGGAGCGGCGGTTTAGGGGTTACTACATTTTTTATTATTAGGAGAGTGAGGGGGATAGCGGATAGAGGGTTAGACGTGTCGGGCTATGTTTGGGAGGCATGTTAGAGAGTACGGGAGATTTAATACTTTAGTCAGGTTTTGTAGGCGCCGGCAGTTTCTAAAGTGCCGTAAGTCACTGGCAACTCCAGAAATTTGTACTTACGCAGATTTCTGGACATTGCTGGTTTATCCGACTTACGGCACTTTAGCATCTGACGGTGGGGTATATTGGATAGCTCAAGTTGCGAGCTAAAACTACGGGCGGCGGGGGTTCCCTCGCTTGCGCCGCAAACTACAATCTATATCGGATCGCGCTCTAGGCATTTTAGACTCTCATTATTTATTGTATCGCTGCTTATATTACACTCATTGTTCATTTGCTGCATATGAAATAAAGACATTTTAAATCGGATATTTAGTTTTTTTTATTCTCCCTTTCATGAATAAAGCTGTTTGGTTTATTCTACCATTAATCATTCTGCAAAGTGTTCATCGTCAAGTGAGCACAGTTCCAAAGACTGAGTTGTGTACAAACATGAATTTCCTGTTAATTTGCATATGAACAAAAAGAGGCTGCTTCTAGGGTGGTAACTAGCCATAGAACAGGCTATTATGCTATTGTTTGTTCCCAGGTTGAGCGCTTCTTTCTTTTTATTTATGAATTTCCTGTTAATTTGGATATCAATTTAAAGAGGCATAAAACCCAAATGTTTACTTTCATGATCCAGACAGAGCATGTGATTTAAAACAACTTTTCCATGTACTTATATAATCTAATTTTCTTCATTCTCTTGTTAACCTTAGTTAAAAGTCATACCTAGGTAGGCTCAGGAGCAGCAATGCATTACTGGGAACTAGCTGCTGATTGGTGTCTGCACATAAATGTATTTTTTTTCATTGGTTCACCGGATGTGTTCAGCTAGCCCAGTGTTGTGCATTTTTGCTCCTTCAACAAAGGATACAAAGAGAATTAAGCAAATTTGATAATATAAGCAAGATGGACAGTTGTTTAAAATCACATGTTCTATCTGAATCAGGAAAGAAACTTTTTGGGTTTCATGTCCCTTTAAACGGCTTTAATATAACATTTTTGGTACTATGTTGTTCTTTCATATCCATGATAGACAAGGTTTGATCCTATAAAGAGGGCTATAATACAGGGCCATTAGGTACTTATGTATGCATGCTTGTATAAAATGTTGTATTCATAACTCATTTTCTATGTAATTTGTAACTGAAAATGGAATTATAAGCTAATATTATTTGTAAGCATTATTTCTAGCATCAGTTTAAGAGTATAATGGGATTTGGTTCCTGGCCAATCCTGCCATAGGAGACTGTGTTCCAATATGAAAAATGAATTAGGGACTGGCCCTCCCATATGAAATGGTTTGAGCACCCCTGCTATAGTGCATCAAGAGCAGCCACTAATTAGTTTTGCTTTGCAGTCAACTGAATAGCCAGTGGCATTGCTGAAGGGGCTAATCATAGGCTATCACCCTGGATGTGATGTTGGGCCATTTTCCCTTTAATTTTGATGAAGTGCACCAACTGTGAAATAATAAAATGCAGGATAGATTAAACCTTTTACTGACTATGATGGCGTTGATGTCATCTGCGCAATGCTTTTAGTGCTGATAGCAACTGTTGTCATCCAGGAGGGGTGCTTTAGGAGCTCATTGCGGCTGCTACCCTGTTTTTACCCACGCATCCCTGGTGGTTTAGTGGCCTGGAATCGCCAGGGGAATCTGGGGATGCCAGTGATGTCACCAGGCCCTGAGAAGTACTGGGTGGATGCAGAGGACTTAAAGGAACATAATACTCATATGCTAAATCACTTGAAAGCGATGCAGCATAACTGTAAAAAGCTGACAGGAAAATATCACCTGAGAATCTCTATGGAAAAAAGGAAGATATTTTACCTCACAACTTTCTCAGCTCACCAGAATAAGTTCTGTGTAAAAGTTATCTTTCAGCTACTGCCCAGCTGCAAGTAAAGAAAAAAAAAAAGGAAGAAATGAACAGCAGCCAATCAGCAGTGCTGAGGTCATGAACTCTTTTACTGTGATCTCATGAGATTTCATAGTAAACTTTCTTAAGGTCCCAGGACAGACATACTGATTTGCTGCTTAAACTCCTTTACAATGGGGTATGAATACTTAGGACATTTTGAGATAAAATATCTTAATTTTTTACATAGAGATGTTCAGGTGATATTTTCTAGTTAGCATTTTACAGCTATGTTGCATCACTTTCAAGTGTTTCAACATTTGGTTATCATGGACCTTTAAGGGAGCTGGATGGAGGGGGGATTAAACACCTCAATGTCAGCTACCTTAACCCTTAGAAATCCCCACAACCCACAGTTTGAAAGGCATTCACCTGCTCTTTTAAATGGTGGGCATCTTGTAGGAGAAAAGTTAATGTACATTTTTTTAAAATGTTTAAAAAAATTAAAAAAAATTGTGACGAAGTTAAAGCAATAGCATCCACAAGAACTTAGAAACATGCTTGAAACAAGTAAATGTACAAATGAAATTCAAAATGAATGCCAACTGAAGTCATTCTTTTCACACCAAAACCTGGCCTGAATTACGGTTTCCACAACCTTATTATTATTTTTTATTATTATCGGTTATTTGTAGAGCGCCAACAGATTCCGCAGTGCTTATCTGGAAAACCTCTTTGTTTTAGAATCAAGTGTTCAATCTTCAAGCCTTCAGGGTGAGAGACTCAAGATCTTGATGGCAAAATGGGCCTTGAGAGAGAAGGTTGTGTCTTAAAGGAAGAGACCATGGGGGAATAACTGGACATCCGAATTAGGTCTGCAAACCAAGTTCTGCATGGCCAGGCTGGGGCTATAAAAATTACTTATAATTGCTCCTGTTTGGTATGAGATATCACCCTGGGAAAAATAATTGTTGGCGGAAAAATGTAAGGAAGTTGAAATGACCAAGGAGCAGTTAGACCATCTACGGTCTCTGCTCGTGGATCTTGCAATGTACCTGGGAAGTTTGTTGTTCAAACAAGAAGCCATTAGGTCTACCTCCGGGAGACTCCATTACAAATAGGGTTGCCAAGTGTCCAGTATTCAACCGGACAGTCCAGTATTTTAACAGGCTGTCCAGTAAAATCTGTACAAAAACACTGGACACTTAAATGTCCAGTATTTTTTAAAGAACCCTGTCAGCTAAATGTAAAGGACCTTCTAGGCCTTTATGCATTAAAAATATGGCTCAAAAAGAAGTTACATTGTGCATTTTCTATTATATGTGTTACAGGAAACCATGAGGGTGGTCAATCATTGCTGGGTTGGTTACCTCTAGCAGCCAAGGTGGTTACATCACTGCTCTGTACATGTGTTACTGGCAACCAAGGGGATAAAATAACTGCTTAATTATTTTTCTCTCTCAGAGTTTCAGGCTCATATTACAAGTTGAAAGTAAAAAGTTTGCTCTCTCATGTTCATAACGTCACAGTAAAAAATAGACTTTGAGAAGTTGCGAATACAAAATCGCATTCCCCCATAGACTTCAATGTCACTGAAAAATACCTAGCACCCACCTGATTATATATATAGGTCTAGATATATACAGATATATAGGAATATCTATTTAAAAATACATAGAACATATTCCCCATTGTGCAAAAACATTGGAATGTGAGATTTATATAGTAAATACACAGTTAAACACTTATGAATATTGCATAAATATGTTTTTCATGTTTTCATCTACTTAACTGCAAAGGGCTCCAATGCACTTATATATATATGTCTATATATGTATGCATATGTATTTAAGTGTTTATATTATGTAAATACATATATACAAATATAAATACAATACATATGTACACACACACACATATATATATATATATATATATATATATATATATATATATATATATATATATATATATACTGTATACACACACATATATACATATACATACATATACATATTTAGGCATGTGTTTCAATGTATCTCTATGTTAAAGCCCTTTTCAGTCTTTTTTTTAATATATATAACAACTGAGACCTCATATCTTTGAGCCCTTATAACTTTTGAATGCAATATTTATGTATCAGTGTTATTATGAGTGTAACTGTAGTTTTAAATGTTGATGTGTTTTGTAAATTCAGCAACGTAAATCAAGAAAATTCAGCACATTTGATAATAGGAGGAAATTGGAAAATCATTTACAATTGCCTGTAATATTCTATCTGAATCCAGAAAGAACAAAAATGGGGTTTATATCCCTTTAGTAGGTCCCATACAATGTAACCTGTAGTGTACTGCAAACATTTAACAATAAATGCTCTCAAGAATTAGAACATTATATTTTTTTATTAAGGCAAATAATTTACTAGACATGTGCAAAAATGCATACTTTATTATTCAGTTTGTAAACAAATAATGTAGTTATCCTCTTTCTTTGGCAATTACTTTGATCTGACACCAGATAAAAGAGCAATTTAAAATATCTAAATAGCTAATTTCTGAGTTTTAATAGGGCTGATTTCAAGTTCTCAGTATACTGTAAATAAGCCTTCTTTACTAGGTGTGTTACAGTATGATGAGCTTGTAGGCAACTTGGTAAATGGAGGCTTGCACTGAATTAATCATGGACATAACTGCCAGGAGTTTTTGGGTGATCCAAGGTGATCCAGTTGCTGCTGGGTGATTTGGGTGATTCAGTTGCTGCTATCAGTAACAGATATTCTTTGTGTCCTCATATTTAATACAATTAATTATACAAACAGATATGTGCAGAACATCTGACCATTTAATAGTTTTAGGTAGGAACACTTTTACTATGTCAAGGGCACTTGGAAATCAGGCAAAATCTCGAATCTTATGATATATGGAAGCCTTATTATTCTATAATAGTTCTGCTTACATACAAACCCAGTACAAAAAGAGTGGTGTCTTGCAGGGGAATAATATATTGTAATACTACAAATGCAAAGTGTTTTTTCACTATAGGCAGGTTGTTTCGCCCTCGTTGGGGCTCTTCAGTATGATGTAGGTGCTATGTTATTGGACTCAAGCATTTATTTTAGGTTTACGGCTATATGCCAGTTTTGCTGATGATTACATTAATTTTCGTAACCACACTTACAAAGCGTGAAATTAATGCTTGAGCAGAACAGCAGCACCAACCACAGACAGCCTGTTTGGCTGT
Source organism: Bombina bombina (assembly GCF_027579735.1). Taxonomy (NCBI): domain Eukaryota; kingdom Metazoa; phylum Chordata; class Amphibia; order Anura; family Bombinatoridae; genus Bombina; species Bombina bombina. Next base: position 991,082,382 of record NC_069499.1, on the reverse strand, counting down.
TTGGGGCTCATTCCTCCATTGTATTAATCATAGCAAAAAATAAATATACTTATCTGTGCAAAATTGCAACACTTACAATTCAAAATCCATTTCAATATAATGGGCAGCCCTGTAGCAAAGGGTGGAATGCTCGAGGACATCAGCATCAACCATAATGACTTGAGTGAGAAAGAGTTCCAAAGTAGCGAAACAGGCTGCCTATGGTTAATGATGTGTTATTTAAGCCTCATGTATTTCACAGTTTGCTATACTACTGGTTTAAACTGACAGGAGCATAAGGGGTGCCATATTAAAATTCATTTTGAATTAGTAATACTCTGTGGGATAATTTATATATTCTATGCATTGTATATTCCTTGCTGAACTAATTAAATTGAGGGTTTATCTCACTCTATTAAAAACAATACATTTATTTGGTACAATGGGAGTCCCTGCTATAAAGGATTTCCATGGGTGTAAGTGCAGACCCTGTTCCAAGGAGCTTACAATCTAGTGTTTCAGTGCTTTGCTCAAAGAGCTTACAATCTTGTATTTAAGGAGAACTTACCTATGGGTACTTACAGTGTAGAGAAATAAAATGAATCCCTGATGTAAGACTGCACTCAGCATGTGACATAACACTAGTCCCTCTGAAATCTTCAATCTTCCTGCCTCTGCCATAGAGTATTCCAGTCTTTGTTATACTGCTTGCCAGATATGAATCAGTCTATGCACATCTTGTAAGGATTTTTCATCCAATGCAAGAACATAGGTGCATGACACACTGTACCTTATAATGCAGTTTTGTTTTCAATTTCTAATCTGAGGTATAAAATACAGGACCATCCCATGACCTATCAAATCTTGTGCTTCACTAGGACTCTCTGCTTCAAAAATCCAACAGTAGTACTTGTCCCACGGTGACTGTAGACATTCAAGTTTAGTTTCACAGATAAAGTAGTCCTTTTTCCAGGTTTCTGAAGTTCTCAGATAAAATTGTAAACCAGCTGCAAGGTGTTTATTGGTGTCCCTACGTCAAGGCATTGCATTGAGGATATAAGTACACACATATTAATCATATCATTGTATTCTCTTCACCAAGATCCTTAACATTATTACATTATACAGATATGTGCAGTAAGAATGGATTTAAGCCATTCAATTTAATTTAATATCAGTTTATTAAAGTTATAGCAGTGTAAGTGTAATTATGCTTTATTGTTGGTGTTATGACTCAAGTTCTAGTGTCACAAAGATGATTTGTATATTTTATATCAATAAGCCTTGAAAAGTATAGAAAGCTTTAATCATACAGAACCAAATTAAAGCTAAAGATTTCTATGAAATGGGAAAGTAAAGAAAAAGCGTGACAGAAATGTGAGGAATGATCTGACCTCACTGCACATGTCTGTAGGCTCTTGGAGCAGGATCTGTATTTACAATCTAATGTGGTAATGGGATGTCTTGCTCAAAGAGGTTACAAACTTGTTAATCTCAGAAAATCTTACCTTAGATACTTACAGTTTAGTAATATAAAAATCCTTGAAGGAAATCTGCCATCAGCGCGTATACTGTTGGCCAGATGGGCATCAATCTGATCTGAATTTATTTCAGATTGCCAGTTGTCTTTTCTTCATCCAGGTCAAGCAGAACAAACAGCTGCATCAGATGCTGCACCTTACAGTACAGTGGGTCCCAGCACCAGTTGGTTTGCAGCGTGAGGACATCTGCCATCAGTGCGAATACTGCTGGCCAGATGCGCATCAGTCTGATCTGAATTTATTTCAGATCCCCAGTTGCCTTTTCTTCATCCGGGTCAAGCAGGAAAAAACAGCTGCATCAGATGCAGCACCTCACAGTACAGTGTTTAATGAGGGTCCCAGTACGAGTGAGTGTGCAGCGTATAAATTGCAGACCCATGCTGTGGGGTTTATATTCTAGGCCTTTACTAGAAGTCCTTGCTTTAGAGCATTTGCAGACTAATGAGGCAGTAATTCTTACCAAACTTAAAGCTGGTTTAAAGCCTTTACTGCCAGCTGCAAGTCTTATAAAGCTATGTAGAGGAAGCATAGAAAGGCATTGGTGTGTCCTACAGTTTTGGCTATAATACTTATAATGCTATAATATGTTTAAAACATATATTTATAAATATTATATTTATTATATTATATTTAATAAATTATATTTATTTTTAAATAAAGGTGTGAAGATAATATTTATTATTATTATGCAAGGTTTGTATACTATATTTTGTCTCAGAGTACTGGTGCCCATAGGAAGCTACAAAGTTAAAGCTATTACTTCTGTAATTTATCTGTATTATTTTACAGTGTATAAAAAGATGACTTAGCATTATTCAGTTATGAGTTGGGGTGATCATGGTAACACTACCTGCAGTAATTGGTGTTCATACCTGCAGCTCCCACCGGATGCCATTTGCATTGTGTTGGAGGTAGTCACTGTTCTTCTCACCAGCACATATACAGAGCTGTAGTTGTAAAGCCAAGCTGTAATGTAATGTGCTAGCTGTGAAATAAAGATATTAGATAACTAATATTTAAATGTCAGTGATTACTGAAGCTCAGCAGGATCAGTCTGGCAACTCTAGTAAAAGTGAGCAGCAGTTATGAGGGTGGTTGCTTTGTGTTGTCAGTTGGTTTTGTGACATAACTGCTGCATCACATAAGCCACTCCCCTAAGGCTGTCACTATGACAACCATGCATCACATTATACCATGACTGTCAGTTCAGCCTGTTATTAGTGTAGCTTTAACATAAGATGTTTACTTATGCATAATAAAACAACTTTGGAATATACTCATTATTTATTTTGCCCCTTTTCATGTAATTAGCTCTGAAAATTGTACATTGAGTTGGAACTGCATCCTGCTGACTTTTCAGAGCTAACTCTGCAACAAATATTTTCCTAATTGGCTTTAATAGATAACAACTGCAAAACAATTCACTTTATACTAACTTAATGGCAATGATTATCCTTGTTGTCTGCCGACTCAAACTTATTTGGCTCCTCCAAATAAGGTGAGTATTGGGTGCAGATTTTCTATTGAAAATCTATTGCAGTAAACAGGATTTTATTTTGTTAAACAAATGTTTACACTTGGCTGATATGTTATTCTATAGGACAGTAACAGAAATGTCTCCTAATTACAATGTGTTTACTGTCCCTTTAAGTTCTAACAAAACTCCCATTATAAATCCTGAGTTTCCAGTGCTTATATGTTGGGAATAGATTATTAAAATAACCTGAACTGCTTTGGTCTGGTAATATCTTCAGAGCAATGGCTGAGCCTCAGGATCATGTCATGTGATTATCTCTGGGGTTACCAGCCATACTAATGAGCATATGTAATTGCGCAGTGTAGCTAAGAAACTGCAGGTGCTAAGTCTGACATTATTTAATAGTAGAGTCCCCACATTTAGGAGCCTCTATGTCTGTATCAATTTTATATTAATTATAGCTGAGCTGAACCATATAAATAGGGTGTCCAGTATTTTAGCAGGCTGTCCAGTACAATCTGTACAAAAATACTGGACACTTAAAGACCCCTGTCAGCTAAATGTAAAGGGCCTTCTAGACCTTTATGCAATAGAAATATGGCTCAAAAAGAAGTTACACTGTGCATTTTCTATTATATGTGTTTTAGGCAAACATGGGATTTGTTCAATCATTGCTGGGTGTTTCTTCTGGTATCCAAAGGGGTCACATCACTACATTGTACATGTGTTACTGGCAACCAAGGAGATAAAATGACTGCTTAGTTGGGAAAAATATATGTGGTGGGATCAAGGGTGGGGCCTAAGGTTGAGCTTTTGTGGGGTCATTGTGTGAACCCAGCTACAACCCGTGTCCAGTCTCCTATAGGTTTTCTGGTATTTTTATAGCGCACAGATGGCAACCCTAATTACAAAGTTGTTTAAAATTGCATGCTCTGTCTAAATCATGAAAGACAAAATGAGGGTTTCATGTCCCTTTAAACATAAAATAAGGGCGGAGCCTGACTGAGCTTGGTGATGGCTGCTTAGATCCCAAGCTCTGAGCTGCAAACATTAAAAAAGCCAGCATAATAATAATATATTGCAAGCCAGGACTACAGGACTAAAGCTGCAAGAGTGTCTTAACTGACACAGGAGAAATATGTGAGACTTGCACAATTCAGGAACGCTTTTTACAATTTAATACCCCAGTGAGGACATTCGCGCCAAAACGACATGCAGGGAGGAAAGCACAGATCCCGGTAGCTCAACCTGTCTCTCAACGGAGACGCTTCTTACCCTGCAATCTTTCCCAACAACCTACATCTAGAGGAGCTGAAATCCACAACGCGCTGCACCCGTGAGGTACTTTGGGCACTGGAGGGATTCTGGAGCCGCTCCTCTCCGATCCTAACGAGACTCTCAGGTAGGCCGCGAAAGCGGAAAGATAGATAGATAGATCCCTGACAAGGACTGAACAAATTTGTTGTTACAAGGTTTACTGTTAAATAGAGTTTAAAAAGTTCATATTATGCTGACTTATCAAAGCTAGATATATTAATATGCAGGCAACCCTCTTATTAGCATAGGACTGTTAGATTCTATGCCGGTAAAGGACCCGCGAGACGGGCATAAGTTTATGTTATTTTTGTATTATTGTTTATCTTATTGTTTCTTTTCTCAATTGTACTATTCTTTTGCTCTAACTTTATCTTATTCATCTCCCAGGGGCTCGGGGGCTTACCTTCTCCCTCCTTTGCAAAGAAACAACCACACTCTCCCTCCTGACGAGGAAACCCATGCAACCACAGAGAAACCAAAGCGGCTCATAGATGGTCTGGTAATGTCATACACCCTTAACACAACACACCCATGATACCCCAAATTCAGTTAATATCCCATAACGTTTGAGGGTTAAATACTAATGTTAAAAGGTGCACTGCTATGAATCAGTACCAACACTTGGGAGCAAATATTATATTCCTTCAAGAAACCCACTTTACACAAACTATTATCCCAAAATATTGGGCCAAACATTTCACACAACATTATCACGCTACTACAGATTAAAAAAAAGGGGAGTTTCGATACTGATACATTCTAGCTTATCTTTTGCCCATGAATCCACCATAGCAGACAAAGATGGTAGATATGTATTAGTCAAAGGACGTCTTCAAGATGCTGAAGTGGTTCTGTGCAATATCTATGCACCTAATGAAAACCAACACTCGTTTTTTCAGAATATCTCTGACTTACTCACTAACTGGTCCCAACACAAAATAATAGTAGCAGGAGACTTCAATATAACCATGAACAAACACACTGATAAAGGTACCAAAATGTCTCCCAAACAGCTTAGACACAATAGAATAGTTAACGCCATACAGGAACACTTGACCCCACACTCACTTATCGATTCTTGGTCCACGCTATATGGACAAACATCAGACACAACCTTTTATTCTTCAGCTCATAAACAATACACGAGAATAGATTACATTTATACTAGCCAAATATTGCAACCTCTATATGGTAATTCCAAGATACACCCCTGTGTTTGGTCAGATCACTCTATCCTCACTCTACACCTAGAAGGCTTTGTTGATACTTTGAGAACACGAACATGGACCTACAATCCACTACTTATCAAGGATCCCCTGATAGGGGAGAGACTTCATACATCACTTACAGAATTTTGGAATATTAACAAAGGGTCCTCATCAAACCCCATTTCGCCATGGGCAGCACATAAAGCATACCTAAGAGGGCTACTTATTAGGGAGAAAGTAATACGCAACAAACAAAATAAGATTCTACTTGTACAACTTCATGACGAAATACAGGACCTAGAGACTCGACACAGACTAACTCGCAGGCAAGATTTACTACCCATGTTAGAGTCCAAACGGACAAACCTAGCCAAACTCTTAAATGACCACTCAATGAGAGCGATCCAGAGACTCAACACACAATACTATATTTACGCGAACAAACCGGACAAGTTTCTGGCTCACAAACTCAGGGAGAGATGTAAGGCATCCTCGGTATTATCCATAATGCTTCCATGTGGCACCTTAGTCTCTCACCCACAACAAATAGTGAATGCCTTTGCGGATTTCTACGGGAAACTGTATGACGGAACCAAAGTAATACACTCACAACAGGTAGCCTCCCAAACCGAGAATTTTTTAGAGGAAACAAACCTAGATTCCCTATCACAAGAAGACCTAGATAGCTTAAATACCCCCATAACTCATATGGAAATTCTCGGGGTTATCAAAGACCTTAAGTCAGGGAAAGCGGCAGGCCCAGATGGATTTGCTAGTGAATATTATAAAACATTTAAGGGAATATTGGTACCCCACCTTACAGACGTCTGTAATTGTGTTCTGGAGGGACATGATATTCCGGAAGACCTATTGCAGGCAAGGATTGTGGTGATACCAAAGCCAGGGAAAAATCATAAGCTCTGTTCAAGTTATCGCCCCATCTCACTCATTAATCAAGATCTGAAGATCCTTACAAAAATATTAGCTAACCGCCTTAAACTTATTTTACCGAAATTGATCCACATGGACCAGGTGGGATTTGTTATTGACATGGAAGCACCAGACAATGTTCGTAGGTTGATCAATATCATAGAATATGTAGGAAAAACCAAGATGCCTTCTCTGCTTCTCTCGTTGGATGCAGAGAAGGCATTTGACAGAATAGATTGGAGATTCATGATGGCAGTTCTTCATCGGATGGGATTTCGGGGATCTTTTGTTACAGCTTTGAGAAAGATCTATTCTACACCAACGGCCCAGGTGTCCATATCAGGTTATAAATCGAAATATTTCCCTATCCTAAATGGTACAAGACAAGGTTGCCCCCTGTCGCCCCTCATTTTTGCATTGTGCATAGAACCGTTGGCAGCCAAAATTAGACAGACTGTAGATATTTCGGGAGTAGTGATAGGGGACCAGGAATACAAACTAACACTATTTGCAGATGACATCTTACTCACACTGACTAGACCACTAATCTCCCTACCCAATCTGTACAAAACCCTAGAAGAATTTTCCCAAATATCAGGTTACAAAATTAACCATGACAAGTGTGAAGCATTATCACTAGGACTCCCACAACACACAAAAAAACTAATTGAAGCCAACTTTGATATGAAGTGGCCTGCACATTCTCTTAAGTACTTGGGGATCTACCTAACCCCACTAGTCAATCAGTTATACAAACATAATTATGAACTCATATATAAAAATATTAGGAGAGACCTGGCTGAGTGGAAGCTGCATCCATTCTCATGGATGGGCAGGCTTGCTTCTGTAAAGATGACGATTTTGCCCCGGCTACTATATTTATTTAGGATGCTCCCCATTGAGGTCCCGATCTTAGACTTGAAAAAAATGCAGGCGGAACTCTTGACCTTTATTAGGGGGAAGAAAATGGCTAGGATAACATCCTCACTCATAACAAAACATAAAAGTCTAGGAGGAATAGGGGCTCCCAATTTAGTTGAATATTACAAAGCGGCGAGATTAGCACAAACATTGCTCGTGGGGGGAAGGGGAAAATTAGTCCTCTGGCCCAAGTTAGAAGCAGACCTAAGGGGATCCACTCACACGGATGATATATTGTGGTGCAAACAACCGACAGACACAGCACTAACTAGGTATCGCTCACATATCACCGACCACACCACACACCTATGGTCCCTAGTAAGTAAACAACTTAAACTATCTCCCACTCAATCGACCATGCGCCCAATTAGATATCTCTTCACTTCTGACACCCAGCTGATGGTGGATAAATGGGCAAATAAGGGCCTTTACAGGGTCGCAGATTGGTTGGAAGGGGGTAAACCTAAGACATTCACACAAATTCAAACCCAAATAACACCTCAGAAGTTGCTGTGGTTTCAATACCTCCAAGTTAATTCCGCTATTCAACACTACATTAGAATAGCTGGGACCCACACCTCATCACTTACAGAGTCTTTAATGAACACAGCTCACAGACCTAAAAAGATGATATCTAAACTATATGTGGAGATTCAATCCCAAAATAACTCTACAAAACCCTCAATAATCTTAAATTGGGAAAAAGACTTAAACATACATAAACTCAAAAAAGAGTGGGATGGGATTCTACAGTCGGCGTGCGCTGGCCTTCTTAGCGCCGACTTAAGAGAAAACACTATTAAGACCATCTATAGGTGGTACCTAACCCCAACTAGAACACAACATATGACCATCACAAATAACAGACTCTGTTATAGAGGATGTGGAGAAGTGGGTTCATATTTTCACATGTGGTGGGACTGCCCCATAATACAGCCTATTTGGGCTCGGTTGTCCTCCCTCCTAGGGGTGATCTTAGAGGATCAAATTTTACTAAAACCGATACAGGCCCTACTACATGAACCGTTACCACAATACAACAAACAGATAAACACATTTATTAAGATAGCGTGCACGGTCACTAGAATGTGTATCGCAAGATACTGGAAGGTGAGGGCCCCGGCGTGGGAGGAGGTGAGGAATAAATTAAACCTGACGTACCGTATGTATGAAGCAGCCTCTAAAATTCTAGACACTCAAACCCAATTTGAAAGAGTCTGGTTTTACTGGACACTCAATAATGACTTAGCTACTTAGTCCCCGATGAGACCCATTAGAGATACAGGATCCATAAGATGCAATGATCGGGGGGGGGGGGGGGGAGGGAGGAGGGAGCCCAGGAGTCCTGTTCTGCTCTAATTCACCCCTTTTCTATTTCTTACCTGCGCACTCCACCTCTCCTCTTCCCACTCTACTCATACTCTCTTGGATATCCCATACTAGGGGGATAAGTGATAATATATCTATGAGCTGGATACCGACAGATGCAGTCCCACCGAATCCTTGGGGTTTCTTCTTCTTTCTTCTTCTTCCTTCCTCTTTTTTTCCCTACTCTATCAATCTTTGTCTTCTTTACTCTTTATAATTTTGTATATCTATGCATATCATTATTGAGATAATAGGTCTTGAATGGATGTCTTCATTAAAAGAAGGATGCATGTGGAGGTATCAGGACCTTTGATTATGCTCATATTTCAAATAGATATACCTTACTGATGTATTATTCTGTTTAATTTTTCTGTACAACTAATAAACCTAATAAAAGATTTAAACATAAACATAAAATAAGCAGAGCCACAATCTTTATCTGATACTGATTCTTGGTTATCTGAGAACACCTCTCCCTCAGAAGATGAATCAGAGGAGTTAGAATCTGAGTCTGTAAGTAACTTTTTAGCTGTTCTGATCTTAAGAAAGTACTAGGTCAGACAACATAAGGTTATCAGAAACTTTCTTGTGCTTACTTGGAGGGAACATGGCCACCAACATCTCAGATACAGTAGAGAAAACTGGTGCTTTAAGTCCAGGAGCTAAATCTTCATCTCTCCCTTGTGCTGTACTAACAGAGGGAAGATAGACTTCTTTAGAGGCAATAGCAGCATTAGACTGTCTATTAGAGTGCATGAGAAGAGCCATACAATGGCTACATTATTGATCTGGATGAGTTACAGGAGGTAAATTACAGTAAATGCATTTAAATAAATGATAAGAAGATCTATCCCCTAAAAGAAGTTCAGAATTAGGGACAGTGCCAGAATGCTCCATGTTAAACACAATAAAAAAGTGTTAATTTCTAGAGCTTTTAAAACAATAATAAAACCAAGGAAAATAAGTAGGATATGGTAGCAAAGAATATTAAAACCCCTGTTTGACCTAAGAAATAAGCAGGTTCTTGAAAATTTGACAAATCTTACCCCCTCCTCAGCGACAACACTGTACAGCATTATCTCAGTGTTGGAAACGAAGGGAGGTGACTCTGGAGCAGCGGGAAAATCTATTAACCCCCGCAGCACTACCTTTCTATGAAGAAGATCCTCTGAGAGCAGAATAAAGATGTCCAGCAGAGAAAACTGGAACGTGCACCAGTAGCAAACTTCAGATTATAAGTACATAGGTAAAGTATGAAATTGTGTTAGCACTTCCCTTTAGGTGCTCGCTGCCTGCCCTGGTTCTCCCAGACTGTATATAAAAGGTACAATATAGCAAAGATGGCGGCTCTGTGTCACCTCCAGGGGATGAAGCTGCTCTCGTCCTCAGAGTACCTCAACTTCTTTCACCTCCAAGATAAAAGGCTCACAATAGTGCAGCAGGTTTCAAACAGTTTGTAGGCGCATAATTTGAGTATACTCACAAGATTGCAGTTTAAAATCAGCCTTTATTACAGATGTCAAACAGGCAACTTCAGATGCAGCTTCAAAGGTTTATTAAAAGTACAGCTCAACGCGTTTATCAAGAGCATAAATTAAAACAATGTCCGAACAAGATGTGTAGCAAGCTTCAGATTAGTTTTTGAAGGCGGGAAATCCCCACAGAGCTATTGATTTACCAGAACACTCAGAAAATAATGATAGTATATATAAAGTATATTGTGCATCGGCTCCCCCTGCTGTGTGAGTAAAAATCCACTTATAGAGCCCCTGTGAAAGCTCTGAATAGTGCTATAGCCCCAATGAAATAAAGGCACAATACGCCCAAAAGTGTAGGAAAGAAATTTAACTCAGAGCCTGTGTATCTTATGCCCAACAGAGGTCCAAGCTGCCCCTTAAGTATGATGACATATGTGTCAAACTGTATTACCAACCTTGGTGCAGAAAGTACAGCATTCATTTGTTAGCCCATTCAGTGCTGAGCACAATACAGCAGAGGATATAAAGCAGGAATATTTTGATGACCCACATGGAGGGGGTTAAGGGACAAGCACCCGTGATGTCTGTGGTAGGCTTGTGACTAATTCCTACACTGGGAGTAATTGTGTCACTGCCCCATACTCCAATTTCCTCTTTAACCCTTGCCAGTAGTTCACTGAAAGGAAAAATGGGCCTCAACTCTGTCTGAGCACCACTTTTGAGAAAATTCAAGAGCACCTCATTTCATCATCCACCTCCTGGAAGCAAAGATTTAGACTGACATCCCAGTGAGGTAGGAGGGATGAAGTGCTTTTGAAAGTTTGTTAATCTTTGCTTCCTCCTAGTGGTGGGCATTGTCATTGCATGCATAGTGGACTCTTACCACCTTATGAAAGAAAATGCTTTATGCGTGTTACTGGCAGCAAAGGAGGGTCAGATTAATGATACTATAAAAATGTAAGTATGTTGGTAATTAAGCATAGCCTAGGGTGAGGTTTTGAGGAGGGACCATTGAATGCACGCATTGGCTGAAGTCTGGGCTTTTTATAGGGCCTGATTTATTATTGGGCAGGTGGACAATGTTCCCAGCTAGGGAACCTGTCCACCTGTATTCACGTCAAAGAAGCAGCAGACATTAGTTTTTATGGTCCTTTAATGCAGCAATTGTTTGATAGGGATTTAACTGTCTAAAAACACCCATGCCATATAAATGGTATGTTTTGTAGGCAGAACATTGTTTAGATAATTTCACTCTGATTCACAAAGCACACAGCCTTCACATTTTATTTATTTGTAAAATAGGTCCAGGATCCGGCGGTTTCATCAGCGATGTCATGCCAGTTTGTACATAGTGAAACAGCTTGTGATTACATGACAGCTGTACAATTCAAAACAACTTTCCTGCGGTGCCAAAGACACAATTATTTTGTGGCAATGAACATGTAAGTTAAATGTTTCAGCACTCATTTTGTATAATTGGTTTACTTATTATCTTGCAGACACATCTGTCACATTTTAGTATGAATGTCTGTTGGGTTAAATAAGGTTAAAAATCATAGATGTTATAAAACGTCTCTTACCACTACCAAGCTGTTCCTTCTAATGGTTAAAGGGACATTAAACTGAAGGAAAAAATAAAACAAAAACAATTTTGCATATCGAAAGAAAAGCCGTTAAACATGTAAAATATTAACAAGTTTTTTTCCCTAGTTTGGAAGCCCATGATAATATCATACATTCTCTATTGCAGATGGATAAGGAAGTTGCTAGTAGTGTTTATCTTTCCCATCATAACATTCAAAATATAATTCCCTTTAAAAATTGTATTTTTACTGCCCTAGGGAAGCTGGAATTCATTCCATGGAATTTATTACCCTAACCCTCCTGCAATGCTGCAAGGTAATCGCTTGATATGTGCTGAGGCTTATTTATATATGACCCTAAAGACCTCTATAAATATCACTCAAGATACTTTTCAAAGAGTTGGTTTCTGCACATGTTGCTATCAAGATGGCAGTTTTAAAAGTTTTAAAATATTTGTTTTGTATGCAGATCTTTTGCAATACTGTTATTAATTCCTTATGAATATATAAAAAAACTACAACTTTAATGTTCCTATAAACATTTATGTTTCTGAGATTGCTTTATAGGAGTTTTAGCTGTCTATTCCACATTAACAGCCAAGCTAAACGTTAATGGTATTCAAGTGGATTATTTCATTATCCATAACAGAACTAGACAAGACTGCCCACGCTCTCCCATCATCTCAACAATGGAAATTAAAGATTGTTAAATAAGAGACAACGTAGGATTAATCTAAATCACAAAAGCTATAAACTAACCTAATAGAGTATGTCCCAGTTATAAATGACTTGCAGAAATACATTGAAGTTTCATATTTTAACATCTAAATCTGAAATTATAAATTTGATAGTGCCTCAAGATGTATCCTCATAGATAGTTGAGATTTGTCCTTACAAATGACAGAAATTCTCACTCAAAGATGTGGGTGCATCTATGACCTTTTGTTACATACAGGGAGTGCAGAATTATTAGGCAAGTTGTATTTTTGAGGATTAATTTTATTATTGAACAACAACCATGTTCTCAATGAACCCAAAAAACTCATTAATATCAAAGCTGAATAGTTTTGGAAGTAGTTTTTAGTTTGTTTTTAGTTATAGCTATTTTAGGGGGATATCTGTGTGTGCAGGTGACTATTACTGTGCATAATTATTAGGCAACTTAACAAAAAACAAATATATACCCATTTCAATTATTTATTTTTACCAGTGAAACCAATATAACATCTCAACATTCACAAATATACATTTCTGACATTCAAAAACAAAACAAAAACAAATCAGTGACCAATATAGCCACCTTTCTTTGCAAGGACACTCAAAAGCCTGCCATCCATGGATTCTGTCAGTGTTTTGATCTGTTCACCATCAACATTGCGTGCTGCATCAACCACAGCCTCCCAGACACTGTTCAGAGAGGTGTACTGTTTTCCCTCCTTGTAAATCTCACATTTGATGATGGACCACAGGTTCTCAATGGGGTTCAGATCAGGTGAACAAGGAGGCCATGTCATTAGATTTTCTTCTTTTATACCCTTTCTTGCCAGCCACGCTGTGGAGTACTTGGACGCGTGTGATGGAGCATTGTCCTGCATGAAAATCATGTTTTTCTTGAAGGATGCAGACTTCTTCCTGTACCACTGCTTGAAGAAGGTGTCTTCCAGAAACTGGCAGTAGGACTGGGAGTTGAGCTTGACTCCATCCTCAACCCGAAAAGGCCCCACAAGCTCATCTTTGATGATACCAGCCCAAACCAGTACTCCACCTCCACCTTGCTGGCGTCTGAGTCAGACTGGAGCTCTCTGCCCTTTACCAATCCAGCCACGGGCCCATCCATCTGGCCCATCAAGACTCACTCTCATTTCATCAGTCCATAAAACCTTAGAAAAATCAGTCTTGAGATATTTCTTGGCCCAGTCTTGACGTTTCAGCTTGTGTGTCTTGTTCAGTTGTGGTCATCTTTCAGCCTTTCTTACCTTGGCCATGTCTCTGAGTATTGCACACCTTGTGCTTTTGGGCACTCTAGTGATGTTGCAGCTCTGAAATATGGCCAAACTGGTGGCAAGTGGCATCTTGGCAGCTGCACGCTTGACTTTTCTCAGTTCATGGGCAGTTATTTTGCGCCTTGGTTTTTCCACACGCTTCTTGCAACCCTGTTGACTATTTTGAATGAAACGCTTGATTGTTCGATGATCACGCTTCAGAAGCTTTGCAATTTTAAGAGTGCTGCATCCCTCTGCAAGATATCTCACTATTTTTGACTTTTCTGAGCCTGTCAAGTCCTTCTTTTGACCCATTTTGCCAAAGGAAAGGAAGTTGCCTAATAATTATGCACACCTGATATAGGGTGTTGATGTCATTAGACCACAAACCTTCTCATTACAGAGATGCACATCACCTAATATGCTTAATTGGTAGTAGGCTTTCGAGCCTATACAGCTTGGAGTAAGACAACATGCATAAAGAGGATGATGTGGTCAAAATACTCATTTGCCTAATAATTATAAACAAATCAAGTTAAACATTTAAATGAAAAGAGTAAACTTCCATTGATTTTCTACTTTTTTTTCCAGAGACTCACAATTCCTAATCCTTCCCCATTATGTCACAAACCTCCAAGCAATTGTATAGAATAGTATATGGGGGAAATAAAACCCATACTCCGTAAACAAGGTATGCTATTTGGAAAGGAAGAAGTAGGACAGGTATAGTTCGGCCTCCTTACTCCACCAAAAATAAAGCTTTGATTGGGATCACCCAAAATCTCTTTAATTCAACAGTTAGGCAGTTAGTGATGGCTCCCTCCAAATATAAGATCACCATTAATAAAACTTGTGCCCGTGGGACAGAAACAAGTGCGGCACAAACGGTTTTGCACTAGCGCAATCATGATTTTGTGAACTATTTTCATTCCGCTGATATTACAAGTGCCTGGAAATCGTGATTGTGCTAGCGCAAATGCCTTTTCTACTATTTACCCCTAACCCGCCATCCCCCACATCACAAAATACCTAAATAAACTATTAACCCCTAAACCACCACCCTACATCGCGAAATACTTAAATAATCTATTAACCCCTAAACATCCATCCCCCCACAAAGCGAAGTTATAAACTAACATCTAAACCCCCTATACTAACACCCCCTAATTTAACCCAAATTAAAATACCCCTAAATTAACTACAAAAATCCTAATTACCTTAAAAAAATACTTTCCTGTAAAATAAAATAAAAACCTAATCTTACCTTTACAAAAATATATAAATACCATTACACAAAAAAACCTACAATTACAGAAAAAAACCTACCATTACAAAAAATAAAAAACTAACATTACAAAAAATAAAAAAATTAAATTACAAAAAATAAATAGAAAAAAATACTATTCTAATACCCCTTAAAAACCCCAAAATAAAAAAAAACCCTAGCTTTTTTGATGCCCCAAAAAATAAAAAACCCTAATCTATTTAAAAAAACAACAAAAAAAAAAAACATAAAAAAAACTAACACTAACCCCAAAGTTGATACTCACCGATCATGATGGTTGTAATGTTTAATTGTTTGGTAAATTTAATTCCAATAGTCCATTCACAATGCTATGCTCTCCAAGAGGTTTCTATAAGATAATTTTTGTCATTTTTTGTGAGAAGATATCACATATTCTTGGTTTTGTAGTTATCAAAACTGTGAATTTGTGTCTGCAGAAATAACACGCCCCTTCTTCACAGCGAAAATATTATAAAATAAACATACAGAGTTGAGAAATAGACCTTTAAAGGACATAAACCTAACATTTTTCTTTCATGATTCAGAGTATACAATTTTCAGATTTACTTATTTTACCAAATTTGCTTAATGATCTTGGTATCCTTTGTTGAAACAGAGCAATTCTCTACTGGGACAAAGGTGAACACATTGGGGCCTATCTATCAAGCTCCGAGCGGAGCTTGACGGCCCGTGTTTCTGGCGAGTCTTCAGACTCGCCGGAAACACAAGTTATGGAGCAGCGGTCACAAAGACCGCTGCTCCATAACCCTGTCCTCCTGCTCTAAGCAGGCGGACAGGAATCGCCGGAATTCAACCCGATCGAGTATGATCAGGTTGATTGACACCCCCTGCTGGCGGCCCATTGGCCGCGAATCTGCAGGGGGCGGCGGTTCACCAGCAAGCGCACTGTCGGATCAGGTCCGCAAGACATTTGATAAATAGGCCCCTTAGGGTTATGTAGAAAACCGTGATTTAAATTGTTTTACTGCTAGTGATTTAAAATGTAATTGAAATCAATTTGATTTAAATCAAATCCACCCTGACACACACAACTACTCACATGTATTCTTATTCACTTATATTTATTGCTAGACTGTTATGCGAGTTTAGAAGGGAGTAACAGTTTTGTAATTTAGCAAAGTTATCAAATTATAACAAAACGGTATTCATTATAATTTCAGTATATTTTATAATAGGAAAATAATGGCATCTTGTCTTATAAAATATCTGTTGGCTATAAGAACATTATTTTATGTTATTTATATGCTTATCTTTATTATTCAATATTATAGTTATATAGATTACAAATAACCAATCAAAGAAATACATGCTATAGGTAGTCTTAACATTTGTGTATCAGATTTCTCCATTGAAGAGGCTAGATGAAAATCCTGACGGACTTGATGGTCAGATCATAATTACACCCAGAACAGATAGGGTTAACATAAAATTACTTCAAGACCAACAGCATCTCACTGAGGCCTTGATGACCGAAAGTACTACAAGGCAGCAAAATATTCCAAGGGATCTGCCACTATGTCGAGTACCTATCCTATTAACTTCTATATCGCCACTAGCCCTACACTATTAACCCTAAACCGCCCAGTGACGTGCGGTGAGGTCAGAGACTGGTGAGGCACTAGATATGATACGACGGAGAAACACATATACAGCGGGCCGCAAGTACCCCCAACAGGGCAGGTTTTATTTATAGTTGAACCAGTGCACGGGTGAAATAATCAGCTGATGGGTGAGAGCAAGTTAGTAGCCATGATGTTACTGATCAGCTGATTACTTCAGCTGTGCACTGAATCAGCTATAATGAAAACCTGGCCTGTTGGGGGTACTTAAAGACCATGGTTGAGAAACACTGCACTAAAGCACCAGCTCATCTAAAATGTGTTGATTACCTGGAGAATACATCACACATACTCACTGACACACACACTCTGCTCAATACCCACTCACACAATTATGTGGCACAGTGCCAGTTACTAAGCAATTAGAATGATACACAATCTCTACTCACTACAGTGTTGTAAAAATAGAAATAATTTACCATACAAATTTTACGCAAAGAACAAGTTATCAATACTGCCAACACAGCTGCTGCAATATGGTGCTCAAGAAACGCACGTGCACATCCCACTTAGGTATGCTCTTCAACAAAGGATACCAAAAGAATGAAGTATCCTTTGGTATAATATACCAAAGTTTAATAATAAAAGTAAAATAGAAAGTTTGGGGGTTTCTTGTGTGCAATTTCTATATGAATGATGGAAGTTTAATTATGACGTTCATGTTCCTTTCAAAAACTAATTTGATTTGCTGACATGGGGCCAGTAACAGTTAAGACAAAGCTAATTTTCAAAATATAAATAACTGGAAAAGTCTATTAAAATAGCATGCTCTACCTCAATCATGAAAGTTTAATTTTGAATGTCCTGCCCCTTTAACTATGTGTTTTTTAAATGACTCAGATGAGAATTCATCATCTCCTTTAATTAATATAAACTTGTATAAAAGCAGGACATATTAAAAACACAATGCAAAAGCTTTCAATTGATTTGTGAATTACAAGTTAACAGCAGTCTTTAAATAAATGGAGACAGATAAAAATTAAAAGAGACACTGCATCCTCTAACTGAACAGACATAAAAAAATTGTACCTAATTAAAGCAAATAACCATCAAAAAAGGGAGGCTTAAAAACAATGGTGAGTGCACACTACCAATATCTATCTGAGCAAAGGATTAAGTTGACTCAAACTGCAGTAACAAATAACACAGTTGCTGCTGCAGGTTACTGTCATACAGAACACACATAAAATCACATAAACAAATAAATGCCTATCTCATTATTCTCTCTAGCTACCAAAGGGTTAATTAATATTTTTTTCCTATGGAAGCTCTTTACACATCGTAAAACTAAACAAAAAGTAGCATTACTGGATTAACTGTACAGTGTACAGCGTACACATATCCCTCAGGGCTCAGACAAGCTGTTGTCAGCAGGAGGGAAATTTATCAAGGGTCTCATAAATCTTGTCCTGTGATGTAAAAAATATCTCACACAGTATGAACCTTGATATCCATATAATGGTGGCTGAGTTACTCATATCATTTTATTAAGCAATCTGTGAATCTGCTAATGCTAACAGCTTTTATTAGAGACCATATGTAAGAAAATCTCACATGATGTGAGATATTCTAACATTTTAATTATGGTCTCTAATAATAGCTGTTAGCATTAGCAGATTCACAGATTGCTTAATAAAATGATATGAGTAACTCAGCCACCATTATATGGATATCAAGGGTTTATGCTGTGATGTGGTATATTCTCACATCACAGCATGAACATTTGATATCCATATAATGGTGGCTGAGTTACTCATATCATTTTATTAAGCAATCTGTGAATCTGCTAATGCTAACAGCTTTTATTAGAGACCATATGTAAGAAAATCTCACATGATGTGAGATATTCTAACATTTTAATTATGGTCTCTAATAATAGCTGTTAGCATTAGCAGATTCACAGATTGCTTAATAAAATGATATGAGTAACTCAGCCACCATTATATGGATATCAAGGGTTTATGCTGTGATGTGGTATATTCTCACATCACAGCATGAACATTTGATATCCATATAATGGTGGCTGAGTTACTCATATCATTTTATTAAGCAATCTGTGAATCTGCTAATGCTAACAGCTTTTATTAGAGACCATATGTAAGAAAATCTCACATGATGTGAGATATTCTAACATTTTAATTATGGTCTCTAATAATAGCTGTTAGCATTAGCAGATTCACAGATTGCTTAATAAAATGATATGAGTAACTCAGCCACCATTATATGGATATCAAGGGTTTATGCTGTGATGTGGTATATTCTCACATCACAGCATGAACCTTTGATATCCATATAATGGTGGCTGCTATGTTTTACTTATATCATTTTTTATTAAACAATTAAATCTTCTTGCTAATGCTAACACTTACACTAACAGATACAGGCTCACCTCTAACTACTAAGAGAGTGCTTAAAAGGGAGGCAGATAGCATACTTTGCTCAAATTGTTGGTATTACTTTATTATTGTAATGGGCAGTTGGTCACTGGCCTGGGTGTGGGCAGCTGAGATCCGGACTAGACCACTAAACACCACATATATTTATAATGTGAAAACTCGCAATGCAAGACACTGTGTCCAACGTCAAGTTCAACTTCTTTACTGCTAAGTCGTTGGCAGTTTTTGTTGTTGTTATAATTTGTACCACTTATTATGTACCTATTTTACTTTAATTCCACAAAATTAAATTTTAATATATATATATATATATATATATATATATATATATATATATATATATATATATATATATATATATATATATATATAATCTGTTTTATTGGACTTAAAAAAAATACCTTCAAGAAAGTTGTTATTGCTATTTTATATTAGTAATATTAAAACTTTTGCATTTTGCCTCCATAAAATTATAAATAATTTTAAATCAATATTAATTTAAACACTAAGAATGCTTCATTCATAAACTTAATAAACTTAATTCATAAGTGAGTGTATTTGTGTGTGAGAGAATGTGTAGGAGTGTGTGTTAGTGTGTAAGAGAGAGTGTTTGTGAGAGCATTAGTGTCTTTGTGTGTGTCTTTTTGTGTGTGTAAGAGAGAAAGACTGTGTGTGTGAGAGTATGTGTGTGAGTGTGTGATAGTGTGTGAGTCTGTGTGTGAGAGTGAGTGTATTTGTGTGTGAGAGAGAATGTGTGGGAGTGTGTGTTAGTGTGTAAGAGAGAGTGTTTGTGAGAGCATTAGTGTCTTTTTGTGTGTGTAAGAGAGAAAGAGTGTGTGTGTGAGAGTATGTGTGTGAGTGTGTGATAGTGTGTGAGTCTGTGTGTGAGAGTGAGTGTATTTGTGTGTGAGAGAGAATGTGTGGGAGTGTGTGTTAGTGTGTAAGAGAGAGTGTTTGTGAGAGCATTAGTGTCTTTGTGTGTAAGAGAGAAAGAGGGTGTGTAAGAGAGAAAGAGTGTGTGTGTGAGAGTATGTGTGTAAGTGTGTGATAGTGTGTGAGTCTGTGTGTGAGAGTGAGTGTATTTGTGTGTGAGAGAGAATGTGTGGGAGTGTGTGTTAGTGTGTAAGAGAGTGTTTGTGAGAGCATTAGTGTCTTTGTGTGTGTCTTTTTGTGTGTGTAAGAGAGAAAGAGTGTGTGTGTGAGAGTATGTGTGTGAGTGTGTGATAGTGTGTGAGTCTGTGTGTGAGAGTGAGTGTATTTGTGTGTGAGAGAGAATGTGTGGGAGTGTGTGTTAGTGTGTAAGAGAGTGTTTGTGAGAGCATTAGTGTCTTTGTGTGTGTCTTTTTCTGTGTGTAAGAGAGAAAGAGTGTGTGTAAGAGAGAAAGAGTGTGTGTGTGAGAGTATGTGTGCAAGTGTGTGATAGTGTGTGAGTCTGTGTGTGAGAGTGAGTGTATTTGTGTGTGAGAGAGAATGTGTAGGAGTGTGTGTTAGTGTGTAAGAGAGAGTGTTTGTGAGAGCATTAGTGTCTTTGTGTGTGTCTTTTTGTGTGTGTAAGAGAGAAAGACTGTGTGTGTGAGAGTATGTGTGTGAGTGTGTGATAGTGTGTGAGTCTGTGTGTGAGAGTGAGTGTATTTGTGTGTGAGAGAGAATGTGTGGGAGTGTGTGTTAGTGTGTAAGAGAGAGTGTTTGTGAGAGCTTCGGCACACAGCAACACAATCATAATGCTTTATTGCTGTGATATTATAGGTTAGGCCATAGCTCTGAATCACAATTGTGAATGCCTAATTTACTGCTAATTTATCTCCTCGGGCTGTCGCTAACTATATTTTCTGTGCTACTGTGCTGTGGTTGACATATTTGTATTTAATATGGCACAGTGACAGAATTAAAAAAAGTTCATTTGTTATAAATTTTCCATCTTGACTTGAAGTGATGGAAACGATTCCTAGACCCAGAGTCACAAAATAGAGCATAGCCATGCATGCTATACTAGCAGTGGTGTCACTAGGGTTGGTGTCACCCGGTGCGGTAACTCATGGTGTCACCCCCCCAGTAATGTTTTTGGTGACTCTCAACACATTTTTGGATAGAAAAGGTGTTTAAACCATCACCATACCAGATACCGTCACAATTTGACACAACTTTCTATTTTATTTATATTAATACATTTGCTTAACTCTCTTGGTGTCCTTTGTTTAAAGAGCAGCAATGCACCGACTGGAAGCTAGCTGAACACATAGGTGAGCCAATGACAAGAGGCATATATCTGCAACCACCAATCAACAGCTAGTTTCTAGTAGTGAACTGCTGCTCCTAAGCCTATCTAGGTAAGATTTTCAACAAAGAATATGAAACAATTAAGCAAAGTAGATAAAGTAAATGAGAATGTTGTTTAAAATTGAATGGTCAATCTGAATAATAATAGTTCTTAACTATCCCTTTAACACTAGTTATATTTATATTATTATGTATGTATGTTTGTCATAATACACATTACATTAGGACCCTGGGTAACTCTACTAAACTGATAAATAGATAGAAAGATATAAATATATTTATTATTATTTAATATATATAGTATATTATGGGGCAGAATACCTGTGTGCATTATGAGAAAACATTTGCATACTTTCTACATAATATGTATGTACAATTTTTTTTCACACATATTCTATATCATATGAACAATACCACACACATTCTAGGTCATATGTATTATTAATCACACATTCCATGTCACACATATTACACACTCATTCTTTCAGGCCCACTTATCAAGCTCCGTATGGAGCTTGAAGGGCCGTGTTTCTGGCGAGTCTTCAAACTCGCCAGAAACACAACTTATGAAGCAGCGGTCTAACGACCGCTGCTTCATAACCCTGTCCGCCTGCTCTGAGCAGGCGGACAGGAACCGCCGGAAATCAACCCGATCGAATACGATCGGGTTGATTGACAGCTCCCTGCTGGCGGCCGATTGGCCGCGAGTCAGCAGGGGGCGGCGTTGCACCAGCAGCTCTTGTGAGCTGCTGGTGCAATGTTAAATGCGGAGAGCGTATTGCTCTCCGCATTTAGCGAGGTCTTGCGGACCTGATCCGCAGTGTCGGATCAGGTCCGCAAGCCCTTTGATAAATGGGCCTGTTAGTCTCACACACACACACAGTTATACACAACCACACACATATAAACATTGCACTTTTTTGTTAGCATATTCACAGATTTATGAGAACTAAGCTTGGGCATTTACAATAATGTTTTAATTGAGTATATCTAGCAGCAAACAAAAAAATCACAAAACAGCCCTATGAAACACTAGATAGAAATCATGGCATCAAATACTTGTGTGTATTATGAGATTAATACATTTCAATATTTTATTAAGTTCAGTTTCCAGCTTTGGGGAAAAAAACTTGATTGTGTATATTCAGGAATGTTGACAAAATTTCTAAGTACACAGTCAAGTTTTTTCCCCAAAGCTGTAAAATGAACCTAATAAAATATCTTAAATACACAAGTTTTAAAAATGAATCTGTTAGATAGTCTCTCAATTAAGCTGCAGCTTACTAAGTTATTTTCAGCTTTAATATTTCCTATCTTATACACAAAAAGCTGTACTCTACTGATCAAAGGGGTCTGGGGATTTGTTCAGAAAGACATGCTAACTTCTAAGATAAGACCTTACTAAAAGAGAATATGAGAGGCAGTGGAGAGAAGCCAGAGTGCAACTCTAGAAAAACGGAGCTGATGAGGAGAGGTAGAGAAAGCTGTTCCTGCACACTAATAATCAAATTATCTAACTGTTCTTACCTCTGCTCCTCACTGACAATACTGGCATGTCTCCCTCAGTCAGGCTCAGCACACAGAGCAGCCATGCTTTGTGCCCCTCTTCTCCTCCAAGTGCAGAGTCAGAGAAGGAGGGGCAGGGCTACTCTGCGATCCAGCACAGGAGTGTGCTGAAATGTGCAGACTGAGTAGCTGTAAATAGCCAGTCTTACACTGACTGCAGTACCAAATGCAAACACAACTGTCTTCTGCTTAAAGATAAATAGCAATGCAGCTGGCTAGTAACAATCCCGTGCCTGACTGACTCATACCTAAAACTGACAAAGTGCTCCGCTCCTGAGTCCTGACTCACTGAGACCCACAGTCACAAAATCGAGCATCAGCATAACCATGCATGCCATAGTCCGGCGTCACCTACCTAAAACTGACAAAGTGCTCCACTCCTGAGTCCTGACTCCTGTCTGACAGTCTGACTCCTTCACTCCTGTCCTCTGAGTGACACCTGATCACCAGTCATGCTCCTAACAATTTCCCGCCCGCAACTCAGCCCAGAGACTGAGACAATACTCATGTCTGATTGGCTGAGGGGCGGGCAGGCAGGGCTGAGGGCTCCCGAGGCTGGCCTCCGGTGGGAGCGTATGGGCCGCAAGAGACTGCTGCATTAGCTCTCATTCCCCACTCGGTGGCAGTCTCTGGCGGCCCATACAGTATTACATTCATATTGCGCAATGGAAGGATAGCTGGCCTCTACTTTCTTGCGCAATATGAATGTAATTACTTAAATATTACGTTTTTTTTAAAAAAAAAACAATAATAAATGTCAATAAAATACTGAATTTGGTGGAGGGGTGGGGGGGTAAGGGGGTCACCTTTTGAGATGGAAAAAAAATTGTTGAAAAAAAAAAACATTTATTTTATTTTTATTTTTATTTTATAAAAAAGGATGTAATACACCACATTGGCCAGGGGAAGCACTGCCTCACCTGCCTCCTATGTGTGCACGTCACTGAAACCGCCACAACCCCTAGCGCAAATTAACCCTACTCTACCTAACACCTAACCCCCCCTCTAAACTAAAACCCCTAAGTAACATGAAAAAAATTAAGTTACTTAAAAAATAAAAATATTAACCAACTCAAACCAACCCTACTCTACCTAACACCTACCCCCCTCTAAACGTAACCCCTAAGTTACATGACAATAAATAAAACTAAGTTACAATAAAATAAAAAAATCTAAGTTACAGAAAATAAAAAAATACAGTATCCCAAATAAAAAACCAAGCATTATACCTAACACTAATCTACATGCCCCATAAAAAATCCCACCCAAAACAAAAAACAAAACATAAACCCTTAACCCTAAAATAAATTATTATAGCCCTTAAAAGGGATTTTTGTAGGACATTGCCCTAAAGATAATTTAGCTCTTTTACAATATTTTTTTTTACAAACCCCCCTCTACATACAAGTAACCCCAACCCCCCAAAATAGCAAAATTCTACCTTAACCCCTTGAGTGCTAATGACGGCTCTGAGTCGTCACAGAGTTTCCCACTCTGGTGCTAACGACGGAGCAGAGCCGTTGCTAGCACTCTCCCACCTTGAGGGAGTTCTGGTGGGAGTCCACGTTTTGCATGGTTACATCATGCGCAATGACATGACGTGACCGTGCAACTTTATTAAAAATTTACAATACAAAGTATAGGGAAAGGGGGCATGCTGCTTAGATGCCTGTATCTCGGGCATCTAAGCAGCTACAGACCCACAAGACCCACCGTTGAAAAGGTAATCGCCTAACATTTACAATGGTGTAAGTCTTGGGGATCTGGGAAAAAAATAAAAATGTTAAAAACCCTTAAATCACCTTAGCACCCAGGTGGGAAAGTGCTTAGCACTGAAAGGGTTAAAAAACCTATCATAAAAAATAAAATGTAAAATAAAAAAGTGTTTCCGTAAAAATAAAAAAAACCCACCCCCCAAAAAAAGGCCTAACTAACCCTCAAAGGTGGTACTAACCGATCGAAAATTCGGCTCCAGGCATCAGGGGCCCATCTTCGCAGAGGTGGAATTCTGTATGGGGGCACCTGTATGGGGGTTAATTAGGTTATTAGGTTAGGGCAACTTAGGGGTTAATAGTGTATTTATCTACAATATTTAAAATATGCATTCTTATTTATGTTGCATATTTTTTTAACTATTGTATATAAATTAATATGTATTTATTTTTTCATGTGTTTTTTATTGTAAACCTAAACATATTTTTTTAAATGTATATTTATGTTACAAAAGTCATTACAATTGTATTATTACATAACAGGCATGCAGGTATGTAATACTATAATTATAATGCAACTGTCTTTTATAACAAATATATTTTTTAAAAATATATGTTATATTTAAAATAATAAACACATCAAGCAAGAATATCTACATTTTTATTTATATGCAATACTTAATCTTTTATGCATTATACATGACCATGCATTTTATTTCAAACATTGTAGATATAATGTAGTCTGGCCTTGCATTGATTTTCAATATTTAAAATGAAATGCATGTATATTGCATATTGTTTTAAGTATTGCATATACATTAACATGTATTTATGTTAGCTTGTTGTGTTTATTAATGATAACATAGATATACAGTATCTCACAAAAGTGAGTACACCCCTCACATTTTTGTAAATATTTTATTATATCTTTTCATGTGACAACACTGAAGAAATGACACTTTGCTACAATGTAAAGTAGTGAGTGTACAGCCTGTATAACAGTGTAAATTTGCTGTCCCCTCAAAATAACTCAACACATAGCCATTAATGTCTAAATTGTTGGCAACAAAAGTGAGTACACCCCTAAGTGGAAATGTCCAAATTGGGCCCAAAGTGTCAATATTTTGTGTGGCAACCATTATTTTCCAGAACTGCCTTAACCCTCTTGGGCATGGAGTTCACTAGAGTTTCACAGGTTGCCACTGGAGTCCTCTTCCTCTCCTCCATGATGGAGCTGGTGGATGTTAGAGACCTTGCATTCCCCTACCTTCCATTTGAGGATGCCCCACAGATGCTCAATAGGGTTTAGGTCTGGAGACATGCTTGGCCAGTCCATCACCTTTACCCTCAGCTTCTTTAGCAAGGCAGTGGTCGTCTTGGAGGTGTGTTTGAGGTTGTTATCATGTTGGAATACTGCCCAGTCTCTGAAGGGAGGGGATCATGCTCTGCTTCAGTATGTCACAGTACATGCTGGCATTCATAGTTCCCCCAATGAACTGTAGCTCCCCAGTGCCGGCAGCACTCATGCAGGCCCAGACCATGAAACTCTCACCACCATGCTTGACTGTAGGCAAGACATACTTTTATTTGTACTCCTCACCTGATTCGCCACACACGCTTGACACCATTGGAACCAAATAAGTTTATCTTGGTCTCATCGGACCACAGGACATGGTTCCAGTAATCCATGTCCTTAGTCTGCTTGTCTTCAGCAAACTGTTTGCGATCTTTGTGCATCATCTTTAGAAGAGGCTTCCTTCTGAGACGACAGCCATGCAGACCAATTTGATGCAGTGTGTGGTGTATGGTCTGAGCACTGACAGGTTGACCCCCCACACCTTCAACCTCTGCAGCAATGCTGGCTGCACTCATACATCTATTTCCCAAAGACAACCTCTGGATATGACGCTGAGCACGTGCACTCAACTTCTTTGGTCGACCATGGCAAGGCCTGTTCTGAGTGGAACCTGTCCTGTGAAACCGCTGTATGGTCTTGTTCACCATGTTGCAGCTCAGTTTCAGGGTCTTGTCAATCTTCTTATAGCCTAGGCCATCTTTATGTAGAGCAACAATTCTTATTTTCAGATCCTTAGAGAGTTCTTTGCCATGAGGTGTCATGTTGAACTTCCAGTGACCAGTATGAGAGAGTGTGAGAGCGTTAACACCAAATTTAACACACCTGTTCCCCATTCACACCTGAGACCTTGTAACACTAACGAGTCAAATGACACCGGGGAGGGAAAATGGCTAATTGGGCCCAATTTGGACATTTCCACTTAGGGCTGTACTCACTTTTTTGCCAACGGTTTAGACATTAATGACTGTGTGTTGAGTTATTTTGAGAGGACAGCAAAATTACACTGTTATTCAGGCTGTATACTCACTACTTTACATTGTAGCAAAGTGTCATTTCTTCAGTGTTGTCACATGAAAATATATAATAAAATATTTACAAAAAAGTGAGGGGTGTACTCACTTTTGTGAGATACTGTATATGTTAATATATATTTATGTTATAGTAGTCAGTAGCATTCAATTATATTTTTACATAATAGGCATGCCTTATGTAGAACTATAATTTTAATTTATACTGTCTTTAATAACAAATAATAAGCACAAAAAGCAACATTAATTACATTTTAATTTATTTATTAATTATTCATTAATTACATTTTAATTTTTTTTTAAATTGTTTTGGCAAATTAGTTATGTTAAGTTAAATCGTTATTTTGGATCCGTTTGTTATTTCAGATCCATTCTTTATTCATATTCATTATTCTATTCTGAAGTTTAGAATAGAATAATGAATATGAATAAAGAATGGATCCGAAAAATGATTTAACTTAACATAATATGCTGATTCCCGGGAAACTGCGGTTTGGGGTTAATAGGTTTAGTTAGTGTCAGCGATGTTGGGGGTGGTTTAGGGGTGAATAGGTTTAGTTAGTGTCGGCAATGTCGGGGAACTGCGGTTTAGGGGTTAATAGCTTATTTAGTGTTTTAGTTAATGTCGGCGATGTTGGGGAACTGCGGTTTAGAGGTTAACAGGTTTAGTTAGTGTCGGTGATGTCGGGGTACTGCGGTTTAGGGGTTAATAGGTTTAGTTAGTGTCAGCAATGTGGGGGGGCGGTTTAGGGGTTAATAGATTTAGTTAGTGTCGGCAATGTCGGGGAACTGTGGTTTAGAGGTTAATAGGTTTAGTTAGTGTCGGCGATATCAGGGAATGGCAGTTTAGGGGTTAATAGCTTTATTTGGTGTTTTCGTTAGTGTTGGCGATGTCGGGGAATGGCGGTTTAGATTAGAACAATGAAAAATCCCAAATATAAATAAAGAATGGATCCGAAAATTTGGAAAAAGATTTATTCGTTTTTTTGGAATTTTCGGTATGGTGCCGATTCGGAAATTCAGATTCAAACTAAATTCGTCCTAAACTTATTGCACATGTCTAGCTTCTACAGTTAGTTTTAGGTTATGGCAGTTCAGGGGTCAAAGTTTAAATAATATGCATAGTCAGGTGCAATGCATATTGTTTAAAGTATTGTATTTATGTAAAGAGTAAAAGGTATTTCATGATGCTTTGTATTATTTTAAACATAAACATATATATATATTTATGTTTGAAATAATAGCACGCAACAATAAATCCCTTTAAATATATCGACAATACATGACAATGCATATTTTGTCAAGGAGATGTGGTAAACGCTGGACGACGGCAAAACCTCCCTGACCTAACCTGGCTCCTGGAACTGAGTGCTGGACGGGAATTGAGCCCTGGTCTGGCGCTTCTTAAAAGTGGTGCCAATCGAGCAGGGTGCAGGGGATCTTTGCCCTTTTTGAATAAGGCACTTAGGGATACCACTTGTTTGAGGGGAGGGGGCTCACTATAAGCTATCTTACCTCCATGAATATAACATTTATGTCTTCTGTAACATTCTCCCCACTTCCTGCCCATTAGACGGTCTGGATCATGTGATCAAGACATCATATTCATTCACACATATGGAATACAAACCCACAAAACCTCTAATTATCAGTACCAATAAAGTACAACTACAAGAGCCATATTCTAATCGTTATTATACTGCTGCCATATGTTTTCTCTATATGTTACTGTACTAATGTGATATACCCCTTTTCTGGCGATATGTGACTGACATTGAGAGAATAAAATCAAGAAAATAGAGAGACACACTCACTGAGACAGAACAATAGCTAGAAAAACTTCCGTGCTTGTGCACAAGGCCAGTGCCACTCAGGGTGCAGTCTTTTTGCACACTATGCCTTTTCACAGAGAAAGAATATCCTGTAACATATCTGTCTGATCCTGCCCAATGACAGTCCAGCACTGAAATACCAGGCAATTCTTCTCTGAACAAGACAAACAACAAACCCCAGACGTACGTTTTGGCCTCTCTTGGGCCTCATCAGTGAGGTGCAGTTGCATATCTCTAGGGCATGTGTGCAAGGAGTCCACGTCTGGTTTCCCCCTTTTACTCTTAGGGAGAACTAAGAGCAATTTACATAAATTCAAGAAAATAGAGAGACGCACTCACTGAGACAGAACAATAGCTAGAAAAACTTCCGTGCTTGTCCACAAGGCCAGTGCCACTCAGGGTGCAGTCTCTTTTTGGACACTATGCCTTTTCACAGAGAAAAAATATCCTGTAACATATCAGTCTGATCCTGCCCAACTGGTGTTTCTGGTGAGTCTGAAGACTCGCCAGAAACACGGGCCCACAAGCTCCGTTTGGAGCTTGATAAATGGGCCCCTATGCCTTTTCACAGAGAAATAATATCCTTTAGCATATCAGTCTGATCCTGCCCAATGACAGTCCAGCACCGAAATACCAGGCAATTCCTCTCTGAACAAGACAAACAACAACCCCAGACGTACGTTTTGGCCTCTCTTGGGCCTCATCAGTGAGGTGCAGTTGCATATCACTAGGGCATGTGTGCAAGGATTCCACGTCTGGTTTCCCCCTTTTACTCTTAGGGAGAACTAAGAGCAATTTACATAAAATCAAGAAAATAGGGAGACGCACTCACTGAGACAGAACAATAGCTAGAAAAACTTCCGTGCTTGTCCACAAGGCCAGTGTCACTCAGGGTGCAGTCTCTTTTTGCAAACTATGCCTTGTGGACAAGCACAGAAGTTTTTCTAGCTATTGTTCTGTCTCAGTGAGTATTTCTCTCTATTTTCTTGATTTTATGTAAATTGATCTTAGTTCTCCCTAAGAGTAAAAGGGGGAAACCAGACGTGGACTCCGTGCACACATGCCCTAGAGATATGCAACTGCACCTCACTGAGTGATGAGGCCCAAGAGAGGTCGAAACGTATGTCTGGGGTTTGTTGCTTCCCTTGTTCAGAGAGGAATTGCCTTGTATTTTGGTGCTGGACTGTCATTGGGCAGGATCAGACTGATATGCTACAGGATATTTGTTCTCTGTGAAAAGCATAGTGTGTAAAAAGAGACTGCACCCTAAGTGGCACTGGCCTTGTGGACAATCACAGAAGTTTTTCTAGCAATTGTTCTGTCTCAGTGAGTGCATCTATTTTCTTGACATTGAGAGAATAGCATTCCTACTCTCATATTGCATTATTGTGAAAACTTACATAATGCACCCCTTATTAATGAAATGATACATGAATCTGTATTAAGCTCAACCTAATCCATAAGTGAGTGTGGGGACCCCACTAAACTGACCCATTTGTGGTGCCTAACTACTTATGCCACCCCAAAAAGTAAAAATGGTATATACTCCACAATAATCCTCCTCATATGTATGTGGGAATCTACCTTACTACATATCAATTTGGCCATTTAACCCTACAAATGTAAAACTGATATATTGTAATTATCTATTCATGGTAATATGTTAACACTTATTGAACCTGAACATAGACAATACCCTAGTATATTATATTATGTGTGGTGGGTAATGTTTTTTTTTTATATAAGTGCAATAACAGAACTAGCTTGATTTTCTATGGCCTAGATTTAGAGTTTGGCGGTAGCCATGAAAACCAGCGTTAGAGGCTCCTAACGCTGGTTTTAGGCTACCGCCGGTATTTGGAGTCAGTCAGGAAAGGGTCTAACGCTCACTTTTCAGCCGCGACTTTTCCATACCGCTGATCCCCTTACGTCAATTGCGTATCCTATCTTTTCAATGGGATCTTTCTAACTCCGGTATTTAGAGTCGTGGCTGAAGTGAGCGTTAGAAATCTAACGACAAAACTCAAGCCGCAGAAAAAAGTCAGTAGTTAAGAGCTTTCTGGGCTAACGCCGGTTTATAAAGCTCTTAACTACTGTGCTCTAAAGTACACTAACACCTATAAACTACCTATGTACCCCTAAACTGAGGTCCCCCCACATCGCCGCCACTCGATTAATTTTTTTTAACCCCTAATCTGCCGACCGCCACCTACGTTATACTTATGTACCCCTAATCTGCTGCCCCTAACACCGCCGACCCCTATATTATATTTATTAACCCCTAACCTGCCCCCCACAACGTCGCCGCCAGCTACCTACAATAATTAACCCCTAATCTGCCGACCGCAAAGCGCCGCTACTTACGTTATCCTTATGTACCCCTAATCTGCTGCCCCTAACATCGCCCACCCCTATATTATATTTATTAACCCCTAACCTGCCCCCCTCAACGTCGCCTCAACCTGCCTACACTTATTAACCCCTAATCTGCCGAGCGGATCTCACTGCTACTATAATAAAGTTATTAACCCCTAATCCGCCTCACTCCTGCCTCAATAACCCTATAATAAATAGTATTAACCCCTAATCTGCCCTCCCTAACATCGCCGACACCTAACTTCAAGTATTAACCCCTAATCTGCCGATCGGAGCTCACCGCTACTCTAATAAATTTTTTAACCCCTAAAGCTAATTTTAACCCTAACCCTAACACCCCCCTAAGTTAAATATAATTTTATTCTAACGAAATAAATTAACTCTTATTAAATAAATTATTCCTATTTAAAGCTAAATACTTACCTGTAAAATAAACCCTAATATAGCTACAACATAAATTATAATTATATTATAGCTATTTTAGGATTTATATTTATTTTACAGGTAACTTTGTATTTATTTTAACCAGGTACAATAGCTATTAAATAGTTAATAAGTATTTAATAGCTAAAATAGTTAAAATAATTACAAAATTACCTGTAAAATAAATCCTAACCTAAGTTACAATTAAACCTAACACTACACTATCAATAAATTAATTAAATAAACTACCTACAATTATCTATAATTAAACCTAACACTACACTATCAATACATTAATTAAATACAATACCTACAATTATCTACAATTAAACCTAACACTACACTATCAATAAATTATTTAAATAAAATATCTACAAATAACTACAATGAAATAAACTAACTAAAGTACAAAAAATAAAAAAGAACTAAGTTACAAAAAATAAAAAAATATTTACAAACATTAGAAAAATATTACAACAATTTTAAACTAATTACACCTACTCTAAGCCCCCTAATAAAATAACAAAGACCCCCAAAATAAAAAATGCCCTACCCTATTCTAAATTAAAAAAAGTTCAAAGCTCTTTTACCTTACCAGCCCTGAACAGGGCCCTTTGTGGGGCATGCCCCAAAGAATTCAGCTCTTTTGCCTGTAAAAAAAAAAACATACAATACCCCCCCCAACATTACAACCCACCACCCACATACCCCTAATCTAACCCAAACCCCCCTTAAATAAACCTAACACTAAGCCCCTGAAGATCTTCCTACCTTATCTTCACCCTGCCAGGTTCACCGATCCGTCCTTGGAAGTCTTGAGCCAAGCCTCGGAAGTGTTGATCCAAGCCCAAGCGGGGGGCTGAAGAGTGACGTCCATCCTCTGGCTGAAGTCTGGATCCAAGCGGCGAATGAAGAAATCCATCATCGGGCTGAAGTCGGAAGTCCATCATCGGGATGAAGTCTTCTATCAAGCTGCATCTTCAATCTTCTTTCTTCTGGAGCGGAGCGGAACCATCTTCTTCCAAGCCGACGCGGAACATGCTCTTCAACCGACGACTAGACGACGAATGACGGTTCCTTTAAATGACGTCATCCAAGATGGCGGCCCTCGAATTCCGATTGGCTGATAGAATCCTATCAGCCAATCGGAATTCGAGGGACGCCATCTTGGATGACGTCATTTAAAGGAACCGTCATTCGTCGTCTAGTCGTCGGTTGAAGAGGATGTTCCGCGTCGGCTTGGAAGAAGATGATTCCGCTCCGCTCCAGAAGAAAGAAGATTGAAGATGCGGCTTGATAGAAGACTTCATCCCGATGATGGACTTCCGACTTCAGCCGATGATGGATTTCTTCAGTCGCCGATTGGATCCAGACTTCAGCCCGAGGATGGACGTCACTCTTCAGCCCCCCGCTTAGGCTTGGATCAAGACTTCCGAGGCTTGGATCAAGACTTCCGAGGCTTGGATCAAGACTTCCGAGGACGGATCGGTGAACCTGGCAGGGTGAAGATAAGGTAGGAAGATCTTCAGGGGCTTAGTGTTAGGTTTATTTAAGGGGGGTTTGGGTTAGATTAGGGGTATGTGGGTGGTGGGTTGTAATGTTGGGGGGGGTATTGTATGTTTTTTTACAGGCAAAAGAGCTGAATTCTTTGGGGCATGCCCCGCAAAGGGCCCTGTTCAGGGCTGGTAAGGTAAAAGAGCTTTGAACTTTTTTAATTTAGAATAGGGTAGGGCATTTTTTTATTTTGGGGGGCTTTGTTATTTTATTAGGGGGCTTAGAGTAGGTGTAATTAGTTTAAAATTGTTGTAATATTTTTCTAATGTTTGTAAATATTTTTTTATTTTTTGTACTTTAGTTAGTTTATTTCATTGTATTTATTTGTAGATATTGTATTTAAATAATTTATTGATAGTGTAGTGTTAGGTTTAATTGTAGATAATTGTTGGTATTTTATTTAATTAATTTATTGATATTAGTGTTAGGTTTAATTGTAACTTAGGTTAGGATTTATTTTACAGGTAATTTTGTAATTATTTTAACTATTTTAGCTATTAAATAGTTCTTAACTATTTAATAGCTATTGTACCTGGTGTAAAATAAATATAAATCCTAAAATAGCTATAATATAATTATAATTTATATTGTAGCTATATTAGGATTTATTTTACAGGTAAGTATTTAGCTTTAAATAGGAATAATTTATTTAATAAGAGTTAATTAATTTCGTTAGATTTAAATTATATTTAATTTAGGGGGGTGTTAGTGTTAGGGTTAGACTTAGCTTTAGGGGTTAATACATTTATTAGAATAGCGGTGAGCTCCAGTCGGCAGATTAGGGGTTAATGTTTGAAGTTAGGTGTCGGCGATGTTAGGGAGGGCAGATTAGGGGTTAATACTATTTATTATATGGTTATTGAGGCGGGAGTGAGGCGGATTAGGGGTTAATAACTTTATTATAATAGCGGTGCGGTCCGGTCGGCAGATTAGGGGTTAATAAGTGTAGGCAGGTGGAGGCGACGTTGTGGGGGGCAGATTAGGGGTTAATAAATATAATATAGGGGTCGACGGTGTTAGGGGCAGCAGATTAGGGGTACATAGGGATAATGTAAGTAGCGGCGGTTTACGGAGCGGCAGATTAGGGGTTAAAAAAATTATGCAGGGGTCAGCGATAGCGGGGGCGGCAGATTAGGGGTTAATAAGTGTAAGGTTAGGGGTGTTTAGACTCGGGGTACATGTTAGAGTGTTAGGTGCAGACGTAGGAAGTGTTTCCCCATAGCAAACAATGGGGCTGTGTTAGGAGCTGAACGCGGCTTTTTTGCAGGTGTTAGGTTTTTTTTCAGCTCAAACAGCCCCATTGTTTTCTATGGGGGAATCGTGCACAAGCACGTTTTTGAAGCTGGCCGCGTCCGTAAGCAACTCTGGTATCGAGAGTTGAAGTTGCGTTAAATATGATCTACGCTCCTTTTTTGGAACCTAACGCAGCCATTCTGTGAACTCTCAATACCAGAGTTATTTAAAAGGTGCGGCCAGAAAAAAGCCAGCGTTAGCTACGCGGGTCGTTACCGACAAAACTCTAAATCTAGCCGTATGAGAATTACATAATGCTAACATATATATATATATACTGTATAATGAATGAACGTGTAAAATTGGATAATTAAGTGTCTTATAAATCAACAAGATATTACAAGCTCAAACTAACGCCTAGATTTAGAGTTTTGCAGCCAAAGGGGTGCGTTAGCTACGCGTGCTTTTTTCTGGCCGCACCTTTTAAATACCGCTGGTATTTAGAGTTCACAGAATGGCTGCGTTAGGCTCCAAAAAAGGAGCGTAGAGCATATTTACCACAACTTCAACTCTTGATACCAGCGGTGCTTACGGACGCGGCCAGCTTCAAAAACGTGCTCGTGCACGATTCCCCCATAGAAAACAATGGGGCTGTTTGAGCTGAAAAAAAACCTAACACCTGCAAAAAAGCCGCGTTCAGCTCCTAACGCAGCCCCATTGTTTTCTATGGGGAAACACTTCCTACGTCTGCACCTAACACTCTAACATGTACCCCGAGTCTAAACACCCCTAACCTTACACTTATTAACCCCTAATCTGCCGCCCCCGCTATCGCTGACCCCTGCATATTATTTTTAACCCCTTATCTGCCGCTCCGTACAGCCCCGCCACCTACATTGTCCCTATGTACCCCTAATCTGCTGCCATAACATCGCCGACCCCTATATTATATTTATTAACCCCTAATCTGCCGCCCCCAACGTCGCCTCCACCTAACTACACTTATTAACCCCTAATCTGCCGACCGGACCTGAGCGCTACTATAATAAATGTATTAACCCCTAATCCGCCTCACTCCCGCCTCAATAACCCTATAATAAATAGTATTAACCCCTAATCTGCCCTCCCTAACATTGCTGACACCTAACTTCAAGTATTAACCCCTAATCTGCCAACAGGAGCTCACCGCTACTCTAATAAATTTATTAACCCCTAAAGCTAAGTCTAACTTTAACCCTAACACCCCCCTAAATTTAAATATAATTTAAATCTAACGAAATAAATTAACTCTTATTAAATAAATTATTCCTATTTAAAGCTAAATACTTACCTGTAAAATAAACCCTAATATAGCTACAATTTAAATTATAATTATATTGTAGCTATTTTAGGATTAATATTTATTTTACAGGCAACTTTGTAATTATTTTAACCAGGTACAATAGCTATTAAATAGTTAATAACTATTTAATAGTTACCTAGTTAAAATAATTACAAAATTACCTGTAAAATAAATCCTAACCTAAGTTACAATTAAACCTAACACTACACTATCAATAAATAAATTAAATAAACTACCTACAATTATCTACAATTAAACCTAACACTACACTATCAATAAATTAATTAAATACAATTCCTACAAATAAATACAATTAAATAAACTAACTAAAGTACAAAAAATAAAAAAGAACTAAGTTACAAAAAATAAAAAAATATTTACAAACATTAGAAAAAAATTACAACAATTTTAAACTAATTACACCTACTCTAAGCCCCCTAATAAAATAACAAAGACCCCCAAAATAAAAAAAATGCCCTACCCTATTCTAAATTACAAAAGTTCAAAGCTCTTTTACCTTACCAGCCCTTAAAAGGACCTTTTGTGGGGCATGCCCCAAAGAATTCAGCTCTTTTGCCTGTAAAAAAAAAACATACAATACCCCCCCAACATTACAACCCACCACCCACATACCCCTAATCTAACCCAAACCCCCCTTAAATAAACCTAACACTAAGCCCCTGAAGATCTTCCTACCTTCACCATGCCAGGTATCACCGATCGTTCCAGGCTCCGAAATCTTCATCCAAGCGGGGCTAGACATCCATCATCCGGCGGCTGAAGAGGTCCAGAAGAGGCTCCAAAGTCTTCATCCTATCCGGGAAGAAGAGGCGATCCGGACCGGCAACCATCTTGATCCAAGCGGCATCTTCTATCTTCATCCGATGACGACCGGCTCCATCTTGAAGACCTCCACCGCGGACCCATCTTCTTCCGACGACTTCCCGACGAATGACGGTTCCTTTAAGGGACGTCATCCAAGATGGCCTCCCTCGAATTCCGATTGGCTGATAGGATTCTATCAGCCAATCAGAATTAAGGTAGGAAAATTCTGATTGGCTGATGGAATCAGCCAATCAGAATCAAGTTCAATCCGATTGGCTGATTCAATCAGCCAATCAGATTGAGCTCGCATTCTATTGGCTGTTCCGATCAGCCAATAGAATGCGAGCTCAATCTGATTGGCTGATCGGATCAGCTAATCGGATTGAACTTGATTCTGATTGGCTGATTCCATCAGCCAATCAGAATTTTCCTACCTTAATTCCGATTGGCTGATAGAATCCTATCAGCCAATCGGAATTCGAGGGACGCCATCTTGGATGACGTCCCTTAAAGGAACCGTCATTCGTCGGGAAGTCGTCGGAAGAAGAAGATGGGTCCGCGGTGGAGGTCTTCAAGATGGAGCCGGTCCTCATCGGATGAAGATAGAAGATGCCGCTTGGATCAAGATGTTTGCCGGTCCGGATCGCCTCTTCTTCCTGGATAGGATGAAGACTTTGGAGCCTCTTCTGGACCTCTTCTGCCACCGGATGATGGATGTCTAGCCCCCGCTTGGGCTTGGATGAAGATTTCGGAGCCTGGAACGATCAGTGATACCTGGCATGGTGAAGACAAGGTAGGAAGATCTTCAGGGGCTTAGTGTTAGGTTTATTTAAGGGGGTTTGGGTTAGATTAGGGGTATGTGGGTGGTGGGTTGTAATGTTGGGGGGGGGGTATTGTATGTTTTTTTTTACAGGCAAAAGAGCTGAATTCTTTGGGGCATGCCCCACAAAAGGTCCTTTTAAGGGCTGGTAAGGTAAAAAAGCTTTGAACTTTAGTAATTTAGAATAGGGTAGGGCATTTTTTTATTTTGGGGGTCTTTGTTATTTTATTAGGGGGCTTAGAGTATGTGTAATTAGTTTAAAATTGTTGTAATTTTTTTCTAATGTTTGTAAATATTTTTTTATTTTTTGTAACTTAGTTTTTTTTTATTTTTTGTACTTTAGTTAGTTTATTTAATTGTATTTATTTGTAGGAATTATATTTAATTAATTTATTGATAGTGTAGTATTAGGTTTAATTGTAGATAATTGTAGGTAGTTTATTTAATTTATTTATTGATAGTGTAGTGTTAGGTTTAATTGTAACTTAGGTTAGGATTTATTTTACAGGTAATTTTGTAATTATTTTAACTAGATAACTATTAATAGTTATTAACTATTTAATAGCTATTGTACCTGGTTAAAATAATTACAAAGTTACCTGTAAAATAAATATTAATCCTAAAATAGCTACAATATAATTATAATTTATATTGTAGCTATATTAGGATTTATTTTACAGGTAAGTATTTAGCTTTAAATAGGAATAATTTATTTAATAAGAGTTAATTTATTTCGTTAGAATAAAATTATATTTAACTTAGGGGGGTGTTAGGGTTAGAATTATCTTTAGGGGTTAAAAAATTTATTAGAATAGCGGTGAGCTCCGGTCGGCAGATTAGGGGTTAATGTTTGAAGTTAGGTGTAGGCGATGTTAGGGAGGGCAGATTAGGGGTTAATACTATTTATTATAGGGTTATTGAGGCGGGAGTGAGGCGGATTAGGGGTTAATAACTTTATTATAGTAGCAGTGCGGTCCGCTCGGCAGATTAGGGGTTAATGAGTGTAGGTAGGTGGCGGCGACGTTGTGGGGGGCAGATTAGGGGTTAATAAATATAATATAGGGGTCGGCGGTGTTAGGGGCAGCAGATTAGGGGTACATAAGGATAACGTAGGTGGCGGCGCTTTGCGGTCGGCAGATTAGGGGTTAATTTTTGTAGGTAGCTGGAGGCGACGTTGTGGGGGGCAGATTATAGGTTAATAAATATAATATAGGGGTCGGGGGTGTTAGGGGCAGCAGATTAGGGGTACATAAGTATAACGTAGGTGGCGGTCGGCAGATTAGGGGTTAAAAAAATTTAATCGAGTGGCGGCGATGTGGGGGGGCCTCGGTTTAGGGGTACATAGGTAGTTTATGGGTGTTAGTGTACTGTAGAGCACAGTAGTTAAGAGCTTTTAACTACTGACTTTTTTCTGCGGCTGGAGTTTTGTCGTTAGATTTCTAACGCTCACTTCAGCCACGACTCTAAATACCGGCGTTAGAAAGATCCTATTGAAAAGATAGGATACGCAATTGACATAAGGGGATCTGTGGTATGGAAAAGTCGCGGCTGGAAAGTGAGCGTTAGACCCTTTCCTGACTGACTCCAAATACCAGAGGGCGTTAAAAACCAGCGTTAGGACCCTCTAACGCTGGTTTTCACGGCTACCGCCCAACTCTAAATCTAGGCGTTAGTGTTTTGATATATTATATATACTAATATGACATATATGTGATAAATTATTACTTATCTAAATAATAAAGAGAAAGCAAAACACAACCCTAAAACGGTTCTTATGCTCTAGATAACTAAATGGGGAGGGGATTACAGTATTTTATTATCCTAATATCGGATCTCTGTGGGAATTTTCTATTCATAGGTGGGGAATGATAGTACACTACCTAGCTACCTAACAGCTAACAATCCCCCCAGACCACTAACCTAACATCCTAAGTCAGAAAATAGAGAACACTAAAATTAAAAAAAATGGAAAAAAAAACCCCACATTACCAAAAGAAAACAAAGCACTACCAAAAAAACAAAACAAACAAACAGTTATGCCGTTCATTCTATTGGCTTATTTGAATTTGGTTTTAAAATTTTAAGGGGATTTTTTGTGGTGGACTTTTTTAGAATATGGTTTTTATTTTTTTCAGTCTCAAAAGAGCTAAATTGCTTTAGCGTGATACTTCTAAGGGCGATATTATTTTAGGGTAGGTTTTTAGTTTACATTAGTTCTTTTTTTTAGAATAGGTATTTTTTGTATGTATGGGCAAAAGAGCTAAATCACTTTAGGGCAATGCCCAACCAAATGGGCAATCTTTTTCAGGATAGGGATTTTTTTTTAGGATAGGATTTTTTTAGAACAGGGATTATTTTTTTCATGTAAAAGAGCTATTATTGCTTTACAGCAATACCCAACCAAATGCCCTTATCAGGGCAATTTATAGTGTAAGTTTTTTAAGATAGGCTTTTTTTTTGCGGTGGGGGGGATAATTTGATTTTAGAGTAGGGATTTTTTATTTTAAAGGCAAAAAAGCTGAATTGCTTTAGGCCAATGCCCTACTAGATGCCCTTCTAAGGGCAACTGTTAGAGTAGGTCTTAGTGGTAGTATAGGGTTTTAAGGGGACTTAAAAATGTGTATGGGCATAACTGGGATTGGTTATTTTTGGTACTGTTTTTTTATTTTTGGTAATTTTTTCGTAAAATTAGTACTTTTTTATTTTCTGTACCTAAGGGAGTGTTAGGTTAGGGTTCTTGGGGGGCTAGCTGTTAGGGGTTAAGTAGAGTAGGGGTGATTGCGGTGGGCTTGTAGTGGTGTAACTTTGTTTAGGGGGTTAATAGGATAGGAGGTATTTGCAGGGGGGTTGTGGCGATTTAGGGGTTAAGTAGAGTAGGAGTGTTTGCAGTGGGCTTGTGGTAGTATAGGGGTAAATAGTTATATTTATTAGGCTCTGTGCTATATTTCAAAGGGATCCTTTACTATACATCATCAATGCCAGTGGTAATGCTGGTTAAATTATATCAGCAGCATCTCCCCCCATTGGGATGTACAGTAAAACACCTCTCGCCGATGCCGCCTGGTAACAATTATGTCTGCCATTGGAATATTTTGCCAGCTTGCTCGACATCGTGGTGTATCCTTTTGGAATAATTTGCTGCCTCGCAGCCCTTTAGATTATCAGGGCCTCAGTATATAACTTGTTGTCAATGATACATTACTTGACACATAACTTCCTCATCAGGTAAAATTACTACAATATACATTAATTTTCATATTTTATTTGTTTTCTATTATTTTGCAGATTTGATTAATAATAATAATAATAATAATAATAATAATAATAATAATTTTCTACAATTTTAGGCCTCTCTCAAAAGGCCACAGGGACTGATATGATATTTTTCTCAGAATACTACATTTTATTTATTATATATAAATTTGGCAAAAATATCCCAATGTCATATTGCACATTATTTAAAAAAAAAATATATATACTGCAATATTCTTAAGACATAAGTAAATGCTTCACACATTTTCACTATGACAAGGCTTTGCTTCCAGCTACTCTTTATCTCCCAAATAAATCACACATACATTTTTTAATAAAATCATTGCAAATAATTTCTCTATATTTTGCTTTGCATAATCCATGTAACATAACACCTTTAATTTATTTTTGTTTTATCTTTTATTATGAAACAGTTATGTTAATGGTGCAATTATACTTGCTGCATTATTCTGCTAGAGCATTCATTTGTTGTTCACTGATTTAGCATGATAATATTTCTGCTATTGCTGCTTGCATGTTTGGTTAAAGGGACACTGAGCCCAATTTTTTTCTTTCGTGATTCAGATAGAGCATGCAATTTTAAGCAACTTTCTAATTTACTCATATTTACATCACTTTTTCTTCATTCTCTTGCTATCTTTATTTGAAAAAGAAGACATCTAAACTTTTTTTATGGTTCAGGACTGTGGACAGCACCTTTTTTATTGGTGGATGAATGTATCCACCAATTAGCAGAACAACTCAGGTTGTTCACTAAAAATGGGCCGGCATCTAAACTTACATTC
Organism: Bombina bombina; assembly: GCF_027579735.1. Classification (NCBI taxonomy): domain Eukaryota; kingdom Metazoa; phylum Chordata; class Amphibia; order Anura; family Bombinatoridae; genus Bombina; species Bombina bombina. The sequence continues at coordinate 991,040,874 of NC_069499.1, read as the reverse complement.
TTGCATTTCAAATAAAGATACCAAGAGAATGAATAAAATGTTATAAAAGGAGTAAATTAGAAAGTTGCTTAAAATTGCATGCTGTATCTGAATCATGAATGAACAAATTTGGGTTCAGTGTCCCTTAACTATTGTTAATAAATTACATTTACACTTTTATTTCTGACTAGATTACGAGTGGTGCGCTAACTGTTGATCTCATTGATCTCGCTGCTCTTCAGCTTTTTGCCAGCTTTATTTGTATACTGTCACTAAACACCCACACTATACTAAAATGTTTAACTCCTATACCACCGCAACTAAATAAACTTATTAAAGGGACACTCAAGTCAAAATTAAACTTCATGATTCAGATAGAGCATGCAATTTTAAACAACTTTCCAATTTACTTCCATTAACAAAATGTGCACAGTCTTTTTATATTTACACTTTTTGAGTCACCAACTCCTACTGAGCATGTGCAAGAATTCACAGCATATAAGTGTATGCATTTTTGATTGGCTGATGGCTGTCACATGGAGTGGAAATAGACATAACTTTGCAATTTATTTAACAAAAATCTACCACTCATTTGAAGCTCAGACTAAGTGCTATTGCATCGTCTTCTTATCATGCATTTGTTAATTATGCAAATCTACAATGTTGACTGGTCCTTTAACCCCTAAACCACCACTCCCGGAGCCCACCGCCACTCTAATAAACTTATTAACCCCTATTCCTCGGCTCATGGAGCCCACCGCCACCTACATAAAGTTATTAACCCCTATCTTGCCACTCCCGGAGCCCACAGCAACTAAATAAATGTATTAACCCCTAAACCGCCAGCCCCCACATCGCCATAAACTAAATTAACCTATTAACCTCTAAACATAACAACTCGCTAACTTTATATTAAATATTAACTCATCCCTATCTTATAATAAATTTAAACTTACCTTTAAAATTACATTAAACTATATTAAACTATTCATTAATCTACCCTATTATAATAAAATTATATTAAACTATTAATTAACCTACCCTATTATAATAAAAATACATTAAACTATATTAAATTAATGATTAATCCAACCTATCTTTTAAACTAAAATTACATTAAACTATATTAAAATAAAAATTAATCTAACCTAACTTTTATACTAAAATTACATAAAACTACAAATTAAATTATACATATTATATATTTAAACACCTAACCCTACTCAAATAATTTATATCTACACTACAAAAATACAAAGTTACAAAAAACTAAGTTGCACAAAAAAAATAAACACTAAGTTACAAAAAATAAAAAAGAAATTATCAAAGCTTTAAACTAATTACACCTAATCTAAGGGCCCTATGATAATAAAAAAGCCCCCCCCCCCAAATAAAAAAATACCCTAGCCTACAATAAACTACAAATAGCCCTTAAAAGGGCCTTTTGCGGGGCATTGCCCCAAAGTAATCAGCTCTTTTACCTGTAAAAAAAATTACAAATACCCCCCCAACAGTAAAACCCACCACCCACACAACCAACCCCCCAAATAAAAGCCTATCTAAAAAACCTAAGCTCCCCATTGCCCTGAAAAGGGCATTTGGATTGGACATTGCCCTTAAAAGGGCATTTAGCTCTTTTGCAGCCCAAAAACCCTAATCTAAAAATTAAACCCACCCAATAAACCCTTAAAAAAATCCTAACACTAACCCCTGGAGATCGACTTACAGTTTTGAAGATCCGACATCCATCCTCCAAGAAGCCGGAAGAAGTCCTCAAAGAAGCCGGCTGAAGTTTTCATCCAAGCCCGCAGAAGTCTTCACCCAGACGGCATCTTCTAGCTTCATCCATCCGTCGCGGAGCGGGTCCATCTTCAAGACATCCGAAGCGGAGCATCCTCTTCCTCCGACGAACTAACGACGAATGAAGGTTCCTTTAAATTACGTCATCCAAGATGGCGTCCCTTAGATTCCGATTGGCTGATAGAATTCTATCAGCCAATTGGAATTAAAGTAGAAAAAATCCTATTGGCTGTGGAAAAAACATAACACCCATACTCGCAATGCTAACCCAAATCACCATAAGACCCATACTCTAATAACCCTTAAAATGCAACCCCCAAATCACAAATTCCCCACTACACTATTATCCCCTATACCGCAAGCCCCCACATCGCAAAGTAACCTACACTATTAAAACCTAAACAGTCACACCTCCCACCGCAAAGTAACCCACTAACATCTAAACCCCCTAACCTAACACACCCTAAGTTACCCCAAAATACACTAACCTTACATTTACAAACCTACCTTTTTTACTACCTTTAAAAAAATAAAAAAAATAACCTTACCTTTACAAAAAAACAAAAACTTACCATTACTTTAAAAAAAAAAAAAACTAATATTACAAAAAAGAGCAATCTAACATTATAAAAAATAATAAATTATCAAAAAAAAAAAAATTGTTATGCCCGTTCTAAATCTCCACTAAAAACCACCCCAAAATAAAGAAAAACTTTTCAGGGCTATATTTTGTATTTTGGGGTGCATTTTTTTTAGTGGGGTTTCAGAATAGGCATAACTCTTTTTATATTTTTGGTAATTTGTTATTTTTTTGTAATGTTAGTTTCTTATTTTTTTTAATGTTAGGTTTCTTTTTTTGTAAAGGTAAGCTTTACTTTGCGGTCGAGTGTGTGGCAGTTTAGGGGATAATAGTGTAGAAGCTTACTTTGAAGTGGGGGTGGCATTTTAGGGGTTAATAGTGTAGAAGCTTATTTTGTGGCGGAGTGTGTGGGGGTTTAGGGGTTAATAGTGTAGAAGCTTACTTTGATGGGTTGTGTGGTGATTTAGGGGTTAATAGTGTATAGGGGTAGCTTGAGATGTAGGGGGTGACGGTTTAAGGGTTAAAAGTGTAGTTTAGTGCTACTGTTTCCTCCAGACAAACTCTTTACACGACCTTTCAGGTCGCATAAAAAGTTTGAGCGGTAAATATGATTAGGTTTGAGTGCACATTAACGCTCAACGCTACCCATAGAAAATATGGTGAGTCTAAATTACCTCCCACACGAAGTATTAACAAACACCTAAACCGCCAACCCCCACTCGCAAAACAAAGTAATTAACCCCTAATCCACAAATAACATAATTAAAATATTAACCCCTAAACCGCCAACCCCCACATCACGATAAACCTAATTAATCTATTAACCCCTAAACCGCAAAACCCCCACATCGCAAAAAAGCTATTTAACCTATTAACTCTTAAACCACCAACTCCCCATATCGCAAGAAACCTAATTAACTTATTAACCCCCACATCGCAATAAACCTAAGTAATATATTAACCCCTATACCACCAACCCCCCCACAATGCAAACAACTAATTTAATTACTAAGCTGCATAACCTAACACCCCCTAGATTAACCCCAATTACTACTAAATTACAATTAAAATAAAAATCCTAGCATTAAATTACAAAAAATAAACAAGTCTAACATTACAGAAAAAAACAAAACAAAATTATATATATATATATATATATATAAAAAACTAATCCCTATGAAAAAAAAACGCACCCCCCAAAATAAAAACACCCCCTAATCAAAACTACCAATAGCCCTTAAAAGGGCCTTTTGTAGGGCATTGCCCTAAGTTAAACAGCTCTTTTACATTTAAAAATTACTAAACCACCCCTACTGAAATCTTATTGGCTGATTTCAGTAGCTCTAATCCTATTGGTTGATTTCAAAGTTTCAGCCAAAAGGAATGTAAGGTACCCCAAATTGCATGCGGTACCTTGCATTCAATCTTCAGTGTACGACAGACATTTGATGGAGAGGAGCCTCCACGCCGCTGAGGACCACCGCCGCTGAGGATCCACGCATCGGGGAAGACGGCTCCACACCTCCACTCCATGCCGCCTTTGTTCCGGATGAAGATTGAAGATGATGGAGCGGCCTGGAAGAAGACCTCAGCCGGACTTTAGGAATAGGGAGTACCTATTTGGGGCTTTGTCTTAGGCTTTTGTTTTATTTTTTGGGGTAACTTTCTTTTTTTTTAGATTAGTGTTTTTTGGGCTGGAAAAGAGCTGATTGCCCTTTTAAGGGCAGTAAAAGAGCTGAATGCCCTTTTAAGTGCAATGCCCATACAAATGGCCCTTTAGGGGCAATGGGTAGTTTAGGTTTTTTTTTAGTGTTAGGTTTTTTATTTTGGGGGTTTGGTGGGTGGGGAGGTTTACTGTTTATTGGGTAATTGGTATTTTTTGTAATTAAAAGAGCTGTTTAACTTAGGGCAATGCCCTACAAAAGGCCATTTTAAGGGCTATTGGTAGTTAAGTATGAGATCAGGGGGTGTTTTTATTTTGGGGGGGTATTTTTTTTTTATTAGGTTTATTTTTTTTATTTTGGATAGCTTTGTTTATTTTTTTTGTAATTTTCCTTTTTTTTTATTTTTTGTAACTTTAGCTTGGGGTTTGTATTTTCCAAACATAGACTGCAGGCTTATCGCCTAGTGTATGTGTGTGTATATATATATATATATATATATATATATATATATATATATATATATATATACTATATATATATATATATATATATATATATATATATATATATATATATATATATATATATATATATATATATATATATATATATATCGATTGGAGCCATTTGCAGTTAATCAATTTTAATAAAGTGTTATACTGTGTATTTACTGTAAATATTTCACATTCCAATGTTCTGCACATAGCAGAATATGCTCTATGTATTGTTAAATAGATATTCCTGTATATAATCATGTGTGTGTGTGTATATATACTGTATATATATATATTTATAAATAGGCATATATTGTACCAAAATACCATCAGATATATGTAAAAATATGTATTTAATAATAAATATAACATATTCTGCTATGTGAAGAACATTGGAATGTGAAAAATCATATTTTCATGTCGGGTTAGGGCACTTGAGAATATGTGATCGGGTTTGCACGTGAATAGGGTGTATTTTTCCTCACTTTTTTTGCTCCATCGACTTCCATGGGTGAATACGCGATATTCAAAATTAGTCTTGTTGTGCGAATCGTGTTAGCACGTGAGCGAAAATATTTTACTTTTAACTTGTAATATGAGTGGTACACGACTTGTGCAAAAACCTTCTAGCAGAGTTAGCACGCGAGCGGGAGCGTTAAATAACATTACACTTGTTCCGATCAGCCAATAGAATGCGAGATCACTTAACATTACACTTGTTCCGATCAGCCAATCGGATTGAACTTGATTCTGATTGGCTGATTCCATCAGCCAATCAGAATATTCCTACCTTAATTCCGATTGGCTGATAGAATCCTATCAGCCAATCGGAATTCGAGGGACGCCATCTTGGATGACGTCCCTTAAAGGAACCGTCATTCGTCGGGAGACGCCGGAAGAAGAGGATGGATCCGCGTCGGCTGCTTCAACATGGACCCGCTCCGCACCGGATGGAAGAAGATCGAAGATGCCGCTTGGATGAAGATGTTTGCCGGTCCGGATGTCCTCTTCTTGCCGGATAGGAGGAAGACTTTGGACCCTCTTCTGGACTTCTTCAGTGGATGTCTAGCCCCCGCTTGGGTTGGATGAAGATATCGGAGCCAGGACCGATCAGTGATACCCGGTGAGGTGAAGACAAGGTAGGAAGATCTTCAGGGGCTTAGTGTTAGGTTTATTTAAGGGGGGTTTGGGTTGGATTAGGGGTATGTGGGTGGTGGGTTGTAATGTTGGGGGGGGGTATTGTATGTTTTTTTTTACAGGCAAAAGAGCTGATTTTCTTGGGGCATGCCCCGCAAAGGGCCCTGTTTAGGGCTGGTAAGGTAAAAGAGCTTTTAAATTTATTAATTTAGAATAGGGTAGGGCATTTTTTTATTTAGGGGGTCTTTGTTATTTTATTAGGGGGCTTAGAGTAGGTGTAATTAGTTTAAAATTGTTGTAATATTTTTCTTATGTTTGTAAATATTTTTTTATTTTTGTAACTTAGTTCTTTTTTATTTTTTGTACTTTAGTTAGTTTATGTAATTGTAGTTATTTGTAGAAATTGTATTTAATTTATTTATTGATAGTGTAGTGTTAGGTTTTATTGTAGGTAATTGTAGGTATTTTATTTAATTAATTTATTGATAGGGTAGTGTTAGGTTTAATTATAACTTAGGTTAGGACTTATTTTACAGGTAATTTTGTTATTATTTTAACTAGGTAACTATTAAATAGTTCTTAACTATTTAATAGCTATTGTACCTGGTTAAAATAAAAACAAAGTTACCTGTAAAATAAATATTAATCCTAAAATAGCTACAATGTAATTATAATTTATATTGTAGCTATATTAGCATTTTTTTTACAGGTAAGTATTTAGCTTTAAATAGGAATAATTTATTTAATAAGAGTTAATTAATTTCGTTAGATTAAAATTATATTTAATTTAGGGGGGTGTTAGTGTTAGGGTTAGACTTAGCTTTAGGGGTTAATACATTTATTAGAATAGCGGTGAGCTCCGGTCGTCAGATTAGGGGTTAATAATTGAAGTTAGGTGTCGGCAATGTTAGGGAGGGCAGATTAGGGGTTAATACTATTTATGATAGGGTTAGTGAGGCGGATTAGGGGTTAATAACTTTATTATAGTAGCGCTCAGGTCCGCTCGGCAGATTAGGGGTTAATAAGTGTAGGCAGGTGTCGGCGACGTTGTGGGGGCAGGTTAGGGGTTAATAAATATAATATAGGGGTCGGCGGTGTTAGGGGCAGCAGATTAGGGGTACATAAGGATAACGTAGGTGGCGGCGCTTTGCGGTCGGCAGATTAGGGGTTAATTATTGTAAGTAGCTGGCGGCGACGTTGAGGGGGGCAGGTAGGGGTTAATAAATATAATACAGGGGTCGGCGGTGTTAGGGGCAGCAGATTAGGGGTACATAAGTATAACGTAGGTGGCGGTCGGCAGATTAGGGGTTAAAAAAATTTAATCGAGTTGCGGCGATGTGGGGGGACCTCGGTTTAGGGGTACATAGGTAGTTTATGGGTGTTAGTGTACTTTAGAGTACAGTAGTTAAGAGCTTTATGAACCGGCGTTAGCCCAGAAAGCTCTTAACTCCTGCTTTTTTTCGGCGGCTGGAGTTTTGTCGTTAGAGCTCTAACGCTCACTTCAGAAACGACTCTAAATACCGGCGTTAGGAAGATCCCATTGAAAAGATAGGATACGCAATTGACGTAAGGGGATCTGCGGTATGGAAAAGTCGCGGCTGAAAAGTGAGCGTTAGACCCTTTAATCACTGACTCCAAATACCGGCGGTAGCCTAAAACCAGCGTTAGGAGCCTCTAACGCTGGTTTTCACGGCTAACGCCAAACTCTAAATCTAGGCCATAGGTTGGTAGCGGTCAATAGATAAACATCATCCAAAATATGTGACTAGTGTGTTATAAAAAAACGGAAAAACAGTAATCCTTTAAATTACTTCTTGTGAAAGTGCAGCACACAAAAATCTGTGCAAAAGAGCCAAATGCTGCTGGCGGCGGCCATATTCAGCATTCATTTTAAAAGGGAAACTAACGAATCCACTATGTCTAAAAAAAACAACCTACTCTATGTACTGCTACTCCCACCAATACCCTATAACCTAAGACTCTGTTACCATTAACAAGTGCATCAAATAAAAATACTACTAAAAATAAAGAACAGTGAAAAAAAAACCCTGCTTAAATATAACCCTATCATAAAAACTAAATCCCCTAAAAAACACACTTGAAAGAAATAAAAAGGCCCTTAAAGTGAATGTAAAGTTTCATGAATGAGTGCCAGGTTTTTAATAATACTATTAAAGACAGGGGCACTTTCACACTTTCATTCATTAAACCTTACATTGCAGTTTTTTAAAAAAAAAAAATACTTACCTTTTTCTTTAGCAAAGCCAGACCGGCGATAATCTGCCCACAGCTCCTCTGTACTTACCTCAGGAATACTGAAACCGGCTTCCTCCAATTATGTTGTGCACCCCAGAGCATCCGTCTCGTGAGGCCACGCCGTGATTGGAGGAAGCCGGCGGAGGATTGCTGGTCCGGATTTGCTAAAGAAAAAGGTAGGTATTTAAAAAAAAAAATAAACACTGCAATGTAAAGTTTAATGAATGAAAGTGCCCCTGTTTTTAATAGTATTTTTTAAAAGACGGGCACTCATTTATGAAACTTTACATTCTATCTATCTTCAGCGTTGTCATCGTCTATGTTGGGTATAGATTATGTGGGTCTGCATGTTTTCCTGCGGTGACGTCTGTTATGACGAGTAGGTTAATCGCGCCATGCGCATACCGAAGAAAATTTGCCATCTTGATAACTGGAGTTATCAATGTGGATTGGAGAATTAAAACTTATTGCCGGTCGGTGGGTTCGGAAATCAATAAAAATTCAGAAGTAAAAAACTAAAATCTGTTGATATATGAAGCGCTATTGTAATTACAAAAATGCACATATTTATAGTGCTCTGGCTATTGGAGGTCAATTGTTTCGTGGGTTTTGTGTCCCTTTAACTAAAAACTTAGCCCTTTTACCCCCCCCCCCCCCAAACCCCCCCTCTAAAAACAACATAAAATCCGGAAAAAAAATACACTTAAAAAACAACCCCATTCTAATTATTGACTCAAAGTCTTCTCTTGATCCAACACTAATCCACAATGACCGGACCTGTGAGTAGTTCTTTCTGATGTGGTCCACTCTTCTAGCATCCTTTCTGAGATTTTTTTTCCTGTCCTCTTCTTCTGGGGTCCTCTCCTTGCTGTCCTCCTGCAGCAGGCCTTGTGTGTCTCTGCTATTTTGCTCTTTTTATAGAGGCATTTGGCAGTAACTTTTTTCTTATGGCTGATTTTCAAATCAAGCAATAGAAAAAAGACAATTTTATTACCTAATTTAAAATTTCATGACGGAGCAAAGCCCTTATTGTTCTTAAGGCTTCAAATATTGTGGTTAACTCTAAGAGGCAATGTTATTCTGAGGACCACCAAAGAAGGTTATCAGTTACTGCTAGGTGTTAAATAATATGTATCAAAATCTAGGAGAACTTATTAATAGTGATGTTGCGAATAGTTCGCCGAGCGAATAGTTCCCGGCGAACATAGCTTGTTCGCGTTTGCCGCCCCTATTCATCATCCATTGAGTAAACTTTGAACCTGTACCTCACAGTCAGCAGACTCATTCCAGCCAATCAGCAGCAGACCCTCCCTCCTCCTGGACAGCATCCATTTTAGATTCATTCAGAAGCTGCATTTTTGGTAAGATGAGGGACAGTGTAGCTGCTGCTGATTTAATAGGGAAATCGATAGCTAGGCTAGTGAATTCAGTGTCCCACTACAGTCCTGAAGGACTCATCTGATCTCTGCTGTAAGGACAGCACCCCCAAAAAGCCCTTTTTAGGGCTAGAACATCAGTCTGCTTTTTTTTTTCCTGTGTAATCTAATTGCAGTTGCCTGCCTGCCAGCATGTGTGTATCAGGCTCACAGCTTATACTGTGCCCACTTGCCCAGTGCCACCACTCATATCTGGTGTGGCAGGTGGTGGGGGTTTGGTCTGTGGGGGGGGGGGGGAAGCCTATACTACAGAAAAAAAAAAAACAGAAAAAAAACTACTTTTTTTTGCAAACTGGGTACTGGCAGACAGCTGCCAGTACCCAAGATGGCAGCCCAATAAGGCAGAGGGGGGGAGGGTTAGAGAGCTGTTTTGTGGGGGGGATCAGGGAGGTTGGGGGCTAGGGGGGATGCTACTACCCACAGCATATGTAAATATGCTAAAAAAATAAAACAAATTTAAAAACCTTTTATTTTAGTACTGGCAGACTTTCTGCCAGTACTTAAGATGGCGGGGATAATTGTGGGGTGGGGAGAGGGAAGGGAGCCTATTTGGGAGGGATCAGGGGGTCTGACTCTGATGTGTCAGGTGGGAGGCTGATCTCTACACTAAAGCTAAATTAACCCCCTGCAAGCTCCCTACAAACGACCTAATTAACCCCTTCAATGCTAGCCATAATACACGTGTGATGCGCAGCAGCATTTAGCGGCCTTCTAATTACCAGAAAGTCATATATGTCTGCTATTTCCTGAACAAAGGGGATCCCAGAGAAGCATTTACAACCATTTGTGCCATAAATTGCTCAAGCTGTGTTGTAAATAATTTCAGTGAGAAACCCTAAATTTGCGAAAAAATTTTTTTTAAATTTGATCGCATTTGGCGGTGAAATGGTGGCATTAAATATACCAAAATAGGCCTAGATCAATTACTTTGGGTTGTCTACTACACTACACTTAAGCTAAAATTAACTCTACAAGCTACCTACATGCTCCCTAATTAAACCCTTTCACTGCTGGGCATAAAAACACGTGTGGTGTGCGTCAGTGGCATTTAGCAGCCTTCTAATTACCAAAAAGCAACGCCCAAGCCATATAAGTCTGCTATTTCTGAACAAAGGGGATCCCAGAGAAGCATTTACAACAATTTTATGCCATTATTGCATAAGGTGTTTGTAAATAATTTCTGTGAGGAACCCAAAAGTTTGTGAAAAAGTGAAAATTTTTTTTTATTTGATCGCATTTGGCGGTGAAATGGTGGCAATGAAATATACCAAAATGGGCCTAGATCAATACTTTGGGTTGTCTACTACACTACACTTAAGCTAAAATTAACTCTACAAGCTCCCTACACTGCTCCCTAATTAACCCCCTTCATGCTGGGCATAAAAACACGTGTGGTGCGCGAGTGGCATTTAGCAGCCTTCTAATTACCAAAAAAGCAACGCCAAAGCCATATAAGTCTGCTATTTCTGAACAAAGGGGATCCCCAGAGAAGCATTTACAACAATTTATGCCATTATTGCATAAGTTGTTTGTAAATAATTTCTGTGAGGAACCAAAAGTTTGTGAAAAAGTGAACAATTTTTTTTTATTTGATCGCATTTGGCGGTGAAATGGTGGCATGAAATATACCAAAATGGGCCTAGATCAATACTTTGGGTTGTCTACTACACTACACTTAAGCTAAAATTAACTCTACAAGCTCCCTACATGCTCCCTAATTAACCCCCTTCACTGCTGGGCATAAAACACAGCTGTGCGTGCGCCAGTGGCCATTTAGCAGCCTTCTAATTACCAAAAAGCAACGCCCAAAGCCATATAAGTCTGCTATTTCTGAACAAAGGGGATCCCAGAGAAGCATTTACAACCATTTATGCCATAATTGCATAAGTTGTTTGTAAATAATTCTGTGAGGAACCTAAAGTTTGTGAAAAAGTGAACAATTTTTTTTTATTTGATGCATTTGGCGGTGAAAATGGTGGCATGAAATATACCCAAAATGGGCCTAGATCAATACTTTGGGATGTCTTCTAAAAAAAAAATATATACAGGTCAAGGGAATATTCAGGTATTCCTGACAGAGATATCAGGGTTCCAATGTAACTAGCGTCATTTTGAAAAAAAGTGGTTTTGAAATAGCAAGTGCTTCTTGTATTTATTTCCATATAACTTGCAAAAAAAGCAAAGAACATGTAAACATAGGGTATTTCTTAACCTCAGGACAAAATTTAGAAACTATATACTAGATGTTGTACCAGCTGCGGGAGTTTGGTCTGTCACTGTGAAGCGGGCGTAACCCTTACACTACCTGATCGATACAACATCATACCTGATGTTTTAAAGCACGTTGTGCCAAACAATTTAGGAATGTTAGGTGATTTATGGCCTTTATGGATTAAAACCAGATCTGCATCAACTATGTAAGTTTCCATGGGAGTTTTGCCATGGAATCCCCCTCCGGCATGCACAGTCCAGGTGTTAGTCCCCTTGAAACAACTTTTCCATCACTATTGTGGCCAGAAAGAGTCCTGTGGGTTTTAAATTCTCCTGCCTATTGAAGTCTATGGCGGTTTTTCCCGTTCGCGAACATTTATGGAAGTTTGCCGTTCGCGAACTGAAAATTTTATGTTCGCAACATCACTACGTAATAACAAAAAATGCTCATTGTAGCCCAGAATTTAAAATCTCATTTAAATTGGGGGGGAAAATCAGGGAAATTGCTGGTCTATTTTTTTGGGAGTATGGTTTTTCTTTTTATGGATGCAAACAAAGTCTTGATCAATCCTAAATGGCACTCACCATAAACCTCCCTTATTATATACATAATCCCATACTAGACTTGTTGATGTTCAATTAAGTTGCTGGTGGCTCAATTAATGCCATGAAAGCTAAATCACCAGTAGTACCTGGGGATATATTAAATGTCTAATGAGCTCTTTGTCCAAGTGGATTGAAGCTAAGCTGGAATAATAAATCAAATGGAACAGGTGCAGCCTCTGCTTTGTCCCCCTGGGGATTGTGAGAGGTGAGGACAGCTACAGGATTTTATCCATATTAAACAGAGTTATATAAAGCCATATTTATAGTTGCCAGGGGAGGGGCTGCATTAGGGAAAACAATGCTTTATGTAATATTACTGAACATGAGCATAGCCAATATTTTCAAGGTTCAAACCAATGTGACTAATATGCAATAATATAAAAATGAATTTCATTATTAGCCTATTATGGGCTAGACTTATGAGTGGACGGCTATTTATCGCTCCCACTCGCGCACTAACTCATGCCCATTGAGTACAGCATGTATTACAAGTTAAAAGTAAAATTTTCGCTCTCTCGCTAACCTGTGCCACTTCAATGCGTAAAAGTGGCGAAAAAAAAACCTAACACTCAAAAAGTCATGCACACCCACGATCCTAATTTTCTCAAGCTGCACTAACCTCACATTAAATATATTGTACATTCCAATGTTCTTCACATAGTGGAATATGTTTATATATATATATATATATATATATAGCTATATACTATATCTTATATATATACTATAATATATATATTATATACTGATGTTTTTTTGGTTCTATCTATCTATCTATCTATCTATACACAGTATATATATATATACATAATTATATACATATGAATATCTATTTAAAAATACTTAGAACATATTCCCCAATGTGAAGAACATTGGGATGTGGAATATTTACAGTACAAACACAATTAAACACTTTATTAAAATATGAATATTGCATAAATAGGATTTTACTGTTTTCAGCTACTTGACTGTAAAGGGCTCCAATCAATGCACTTATTATATATTGTCTATATGTGTGTACATATGTTTTTTGTGTTTATATCTGTATAAATGTCTGTAAATACATATATACACATATAAATACATATGTACCACACATATAAACATTACCGGCTTCACGGAGTAGTGCATGACAATATATCTATACCTATATATATATATATATATATATATATATATATATATATATATATTTATATATATATATATATATATATATATATATAATTATATATAGGTACAGATATATACATATATATATATCATAGGGAATATCTATTTAGAAATACATAAAAACATATTCTGCTATGTGCAGAACATTGAATGACAAATATTTACAGTACATTCATAGTTAAAAGCTGCCTTGGTTGTGCTCAATGTAATAGTGTCATAAAAGGAGGTTCTATTTCCCACCCCCTATACGGGTAAAAAAATCTATATATCCGGATATGTAACATGTAACTCTCCATATGTGGTGTATGCCCTTAAATGCCTATGTAAGCTTTTATATGTAAGAGAGACCATCCAAAAAATCAACACAAATCCACTATCAGGAATGAATCTACTGCTCACTTACCTGTTCTTACCCATTTTCTTGAAATGGGCCATCAGGTGAGTCAGCTTAGATTTATGGTTATTAATAGAGCTCATTAAAAAGCTCAGAGGGGTGATAGAATTAAGGACTTGTTCATAAAGAAGTCAAGTGGATCTGGCTTTTAACATACAATGTACCTAAAGGCCCTTAATAGGGATTTCATTTTTTTCCCCCATTTATTTAGGGCATAATCGTATAATCATGTAACCTCTATAATGTTTTATATTTGATTCATTAATGCATTCAGTACTTTGAAGGAAGAATTATGAGTCATATGATGGTATCACCCCTATCTCTTTAAATAGAGCGTTTAGCTGCTTTTGTTTTTATTAGGTATTACAACCTGAAAGGGGAAGGTTAATTTTTGTAGCAACTTGATTTGTCTATGCTTTTTATGTGTTTGATATGAGATATTGCTCCTCACACCAGCAGGTGATTGGATACCTGTTTTAGACATGTATCCTATAAAATGTATGTTGGTATCATTGTTTGTTAACTGTTCAAATCAGCCAATAGGATTTAAGCAGCTATCATACTATTGGCTGATTTGAATATTTCAGCCAATAGGAATGCAACGGTACCCCAATATAAAAGGGGTAACCTTGCATTCAAGCTTGAGTGTGTGTCAGACGATCGCATGAAGAGGAGGATCCACGTTGTTGAAGACCGCCACCGCTGAAGAGGACCAGCGCTCTGGATCCATGCATCGCCGAAGACCGCTCAACACCTCTGGGAAGAAGATGGTGCCGCCCTGGAAGAAGATCTTCCCGCCTGGATGAAGAACTTTGCTCCACCTAGACTTCAGGACTTCAGGAACGGTGAGTACATTTTCTGTAAGTGTTAGTTTTTTTTTTGGTGTTTTTTTTTAGATTAGGGCTTTTTGTTTTTTTTATTGGCGCAAAAGAGCTGATTGCCCTTTAGGGGCAATGGGTAGCTTAGGTTTTTTTAGAATTAGTTTTTTTTTTATTTTTTAGGTAAAAGAGCTGATTGCTTCAGGGCAATGCCCTACAAAAGACCCTTTTAAGGGCTATTGGTTGTTTATTGTTAGATTAGGGGGTGTTTCTATTTTGGCGAGGCTTTTTTGTTTTTATTGGGGTATTAGATTAGGTTTAATTTTTATTATTTTGGATAATTTCATTTATTATTTTTGTAATCTTATTGTTTTTTATATATTTTTCGTAATTTTAGTGGGTTTTATTTTGTAATGTTAGGTTTTTTATTTTTTCGTAGTTCTTAGGATTTTTTAAAATTGTAATTTAAAAAAAAAAAAATAGTAATATTAGGTTAAATTAAACTTTAATCTTAGTTTTTTTTTTATTTCACAGGTAAGTCTTTTATTTATTTGAAGGTAGTTTTATTGTAAGTTTAATTTGAAGTTAGGGTGGGTGTTAGATTTAGGGGTTAATAGTTTAATTTAGTGTGTTGTGATGTGGAGGGGTGGCGGTTTAGAGGTTAATAGTTTTAGTTTAGTATTAGCAATGTGGGGGCTGGGTGGTTTAGGGTTAATAGATTTATTATAGTAGTAGCGATATGGGGAGCCAGCAGTTTAGGGGTTAATAGGATTATTAGTGTTGGCAATGTGGGGGGCCAGTGGTTTAGGGGTTAATAAGTTTATTATAGTATTTGCGATGCGGGGTGATGGAGGTTACAGGTTAATAGGGTAGTTTATGGGTGTTAGTGTACTTTGTAACATTTTTGTTATGGGTTTTGTTAACATTTTTGTTTTTTTGCAAAATCCATAACTACTGGTCTCAGATCGCGGAATGGATCATACTGGTATAAGCTGCAAGGCTAGCGTAATAGCCTGACCGCACAACCTGTAATACGGGAGAGACCTCAAAATTCCACACTCAAAAGTCATTTTTTAAAATGTGGAATGGAGAGATGCGCAAGGCTAATATGCCGAGCGGTATAACTGTACCGGTGCGACTTGTAATACGGGATTTTTCAGTGCTATAGACGTACCGCACAATTTATAATCTTGCCTGTTAGTTACTCTTGTGATTTTAATTAAAAATAATTATGTCAGATCCTGTGAAAACTGCTATTGATAGCAACATGTGTACAACAGTACAGAGCTGTCAATAGTGGGTAGTAAAACTTCATACTCAAGCTGCTCACAGTCTCATGGACTAAAGCAGTGTAACCAACTCTCTAGAAATATCAACAGCTAGCACTTTCTATGGGGGCAGTAGGCAGTATGACATAATAGCAACAGTATGCTATTACTGTTTCCAACAGTAAATCCTAAAATAAGCCATATAACTTATTTACGCCTAGATTACGAGTTTTTGTCGGTAAGGCTGTGCGGTGTTAACAACCCATTTTTTTTTTCACCGCTCACTTAAGACAACGTCTGATATTACAGGTTTTTACACACCCGACGTTAGCCGCAAAGAGTGAGCGAAAGAGCTAATTTAGCTCCAATCTCACCTCAATACCAGCGCTACTTACGTTAGCGGTTATCAGGTAAAACGTGCTTGTGCATGATTTACCCATAGGGATCAATGGGGCTGAGCCGGCTGAAAAAAGTCTAACACTGCAAAAAAAGCAGCAGTAAAGCTCCTAACGCAGCCCCATTGATTCCTATAGGGAATACTTTTATGTCGACACCTAACACCCTAACATGAACCCCGAGTCTAAACACCCCTAATCTTACACTTATTAACCCCTAATCCGCTGCCTCCGACATCGCTGCAACCTACTTTATATTATTAACCCCTAATCTGCTGTTCCGGACACCGCCGCCACCTAATTATACTTATGAACCCCTAATCTGCTGCCCCAACATCGCCGACACCTACATTATATTTATTAACCCCTAATCTGCCACCCCCAATGTCGCTGCAACCTACCTACATTTATTAACCCCCTAATCTGCCGCCCCCAACGTCGCCACCGTTATAATAAAGTTATTAACCCCTAAACCTAAGTCTAACCCTAACCCTAACACCCCCATAACTTAAATATAATTTAAATAAATCTAAATAAATATTACTATCATTAACTAAATTATTCCTATTTAAAACTAAATACTTACCTATAAAATAAACCCTAAGCTAACTACAATATAACTAATAGTTACATTGTATCTAGCTTAGGGTTTATTTTTATTTTACAGGCAATTTTGTATTTATTTTAACTAGGTACAATAGTTAAAATATATTAACTATTTAAAAGCTACCTAGTTAAAATAAATTCAAATTTTGACTTTTCCAATTTCAGGATAAATGAACAAAAGTCAGAAATCTTAAATATCTCCCTCCCACCTCAAGAATTTCAGACCCTGTTACAGTCATGCACTCTTAAACACCAACCACAAGCGATCAAATATTTGGGGATGTATCTTGCTCCAAACATGAAAGCCCTCCTGGAGCTTAACTTCACTAATCTACTTAATACTATATCAACAGATTTAAAGACTTGGAAGGACCGTCCCTTTTCATGGTGGGGTAGACTCCAAATTTTGAAAATGAATGTACTCCCTAGATTGCTGTACACTATTCAAGCTGTCCCTATCACCCTACCACAGGGCCTCCTTACTCAGATACAACACGTTTTAGATTCCTTCGTTTGGGGTAGCATAAAACCCAGAGTTAAGAAGGCAACTATGTACAGGTCAGCCAGAGAGGGAGGGTTCGGTCTGCCTAAGATAGAAACCTATTATCAGTTCACGGGCATACAGAGAATCATAGAGTGGCACAGAAATAGGGACTCTAAGGCTTGGATTCCAATAGATTCACATATAAATCACTCCCCCTCTCCGGGAGCTTTATGTTGGATAGCAGGGCAGAATCGACCCCCATGGTTGAAGGCATAGCCGCTTTTACACCATGTGTTCGAATTATGGGACACTTTGATAAAGAGATTCCCAGGAATATCAATACTCAGATCACCCATGTCCCCAATTTCCCCGAATGCTGAGCTATTAGGGGGGTAATGTTTGACAGGAATAACCTGAATAATTGGGAGATGGGTTACACGGTTCCCCTATTTAATTTACTCAGTGAGGGCAAACTCAAAAACAGGTTAGACCTTACAGACATCCTAGGTGGAGTTTTTGTTAGGTGGCTAAAAATATAACCAAGTTCACCATTTTCTCCATACCCACCCCTCTCAAACAGTCACTTACAAGAATCTCACACCCTTCGAACAGACATGCGCTATGACAAGTTCAGCACATCACACCTTTTCATAGGCTAAGAGACTCCTAGTTAATGCACAGAGCTCGAAACTTCCTGATTATATAGAAAGCTGGCATAGGGAATTGAATAAGACTATAACAGAAGCAGAGTGGGTTAAAATTTTTAATAATACAAGAAAATCTTCATCCTCAGCTAGATTTTTAGAGGCAAATTACAAACTCCTGACTAGGTGGTACTTGACACCTACCAGACTTAAATGCATTTTCCCTGCCTCGTCGGACCTTTGTTGGAGGGGTTGTGGGGAAAGGGGGACGATGACTCACATATGGTGGGCATGTCCTAAATTGTCACCTTTTTGCGAGGGCATACAGAATATCCTACAAGTCATAATGGGGCGGGGGGATTCCTATTAGCTAGACCCGACAACGGCCCTACTGATCCTGTTACCTAAATGTAAATGTAAATTAAGAACACGACTAATTCAGTTGGCATTGAATTCTGCTAGGTCCTTAGTCGCTAGGCTCTGGAAATCTCAAATCTGCCCGACCCTAAAGGACTGGCACTCTCACATGATAGATACCTTGAGAATGGAAGAATACGGTTTCTTTAAATCGAATAGGTTAGAATTCTTCCATGATTTAAAATTCATCTGGGATGAAATCCAAAATGATCTGAGGATAGAAGGGGGGAGCTTTACACAAGTTACAGGAGTGACCTAGGAGGAATGACAGGCCTAGTGTTATCTTAGAGAGGTATGGCTGACGTGGTCCCACCCCTGCCTGATACTCTAATAATGACCTCTTTAGCTTAGCACTTCTCTCAAATTTTGATAGTTAAATACAAAGTCGAGGGATACCACTAGATGTGTAGAATATATACAAAGTGATCTTAAATTAAGAAATTTCTGCATAGTTTTGTTGTTGAATGAGTTATGTTTTGTACATTGGTGTCATTGTTAATCACCATGCATTTATATGGAGTGGGGCTACTGTTTTCAAATGGACTTATCACGGACAGTCTAGCTCTACTATTACATTTTACTATATGGGAGTTCGTTCTCCTTTCTTTTGGAGACTGATGGTTTCTCCCTCTTTGGTTTCTGTTTAAACTTTTGTATCAACAATGACATCCTTTTGTACCATGCTGCTAAATAATGATAATAAAAATGAATAAATAAATAAAAAAAATAAAAAAATAAAAATTCAAATTTATCTGTAAAATTAATCCTAACATAAGTTACAATTACACCTAACACTACACTATAATTAAATTAATTACCTAAACTAACTATAATTAAATACAATAGAAAAAAATTATCTAAAGTACGAAAACCCCCCCACTAAATTACAGAAAATAATAAAATAATTACAAGTTTGTTAAACTAATTACACCTAATCTAATCCCCCTAATAAAATAAAAAAGCCCCCCAAAATAAAAAAAATCCATAACCTATACTAACTTACAAATAGCCCTTAAAAGGGTCTTTTGCGGGGCATTGCCCCAAAGTAATCAGCTCTATTACCTGTAAAAAAATTACACTACCCCACCAACATTAAAACCCACCACCTACACACCCAATCCTACTCTAAAATCCCCCCTTAATAAAACCTAACACTAATCTTTTGAAGATCACCCTACCTTGAGAAGTCTTCACCCAGCCGGGCCGAAGTCCTCAACGAAGCCGGCGAAGTGGTGCTCTAGACGGGCAGAAGTCTTCATCGAAGCCGGCCAGAAGAAGTCCTCCAGACAGGGCAGAAGTCTTCATCCCAGGCGGCATCTTCTATCTTCATCCGGCGCGAAGCGGCTCCATCTTCAAGACATCTGATGCGGAGCATCCTCTTCCAACGAATCCAACTGATGAATGAAGGTTCCTTTAAATGACGTCATCCAAGATCTCATCCCTTGAATTCCGATTGGCTGATAGAATTCTATCAGCCAATCGGAATTAAGGTAGGAAAGATCCTATTGTCTGATGCAATCAGCCAATAGGATTGAAGTTCCAATCAGCCCAATAGAATGCAAGCTCAATCCTATTGGCTGATTGCCTTATTCCTTTTGGGTCACACATTTTACCGACCACTTGTACACATTTTACCGACCACATTTTACCGACCACTTGTACTAACTGCTGCCGAAAACGACTTGTACTACACTAGCATACAACCCACTGAATATAGACAAAGAAAAGATAAACTAAAGATAATTTCAATGTTTTTTTTTCTTTGTAGCCTGCATGAATATTATAAACCCCTATAATAATGGTGTTCACATTATTTTGTCTAACCCCTGTATTATTTTAATAAAAAATAAAAAAACATGCATAACATAGGCTGCACATATTTCACAAAAAAACTAAAAACTTTACAGGTATAATCAATAAGCAGATCCAAGCACCCAAATAAAAAGGTATACTATATTTGATATTTATTGTAAAGGAAGACTCTTTCACATTAATTTAAAGGCAAACAGGTAAGAACACTTTAATCTTCAGCCATGTCTTCAAAAAAGAACCATCTATTTAAAACTGCATTATATTTATGTTAAAGTTGAATAGATCTGTAAAAGGATTTCACATTCGTTCCTTGATTCCAGTTGTTGAAATATTGTTTTCCTTTACACAGAACCAGGAATGAACAATTGCTCAGTAGCTTGATCTTTGGTCGGTCACCCCCTGGGAGCAGCCTCTTTTAGTCCAATTGTGCTTTTCAAAAAGGAGAACTTTTATATGAAGGATAGTCCCATCTCAAAATACCATTCAATCCTCCTTTGAACAAGGAACATGAAAGCCCCGGATGATTGTTTCGGCCTTCTGTGGGCCTCATCAGTGAGGTGCTGCCATATAACCCTTATTATGGGCTAAGATTATGAGGTGGCAATCCAACTCTTCGAGAACAACATTCCCCAAAGACAAATCGGTAGGATTTTGGGCATATCTAGCTTCTACAGTGCACAATATAATTCAAAAAGATTCAAGGAATCCGATCAACATCTCGGTGCGTAAAGGGCAAGGCCGAAAACCACTTCTGAATGCGTGTGATCTCTGATCCCTCAGACGTCACTGTCTCAAAAATGGTCATGAGTCTGTAATGAATATTCTGACATGGGGGGATATTTATCAAAGCGTCAAGTATTTTGCATTTGCGGGCATCAAGACGCTTGCCAAACATCGGCAAACATCGCGGCTGCGGAACTCAATACGATCTCCAGATTTTTTTTTAAAAAAAAAAACACATGCGTCAAGTATGGTGCGAGGAGTATCGGGACTGTTGTTAACTAACAGTCATCGATCTCGCGTCTATTCAGGTTTTTCCCAACTCTAGTATACCATTTCATTACTGTCCATGAACAAGCACATTTCTCTAGCACATTATTGTATATAGTGGAAATGTATTTTTCTTTTGGAATCAGGAATTAATTGCAAATATAGCAAGTAGCGACATATTTGGTGCAACAAAGTGGACAGTCAGTTATTAGAATTATTTTGAAGATTGGGCTTACATATTTTTGTATGTATGTGTGTATATATATATATATATATATATATATATATATATATATATATATATATATATATATATATATATATATTCCTTGATGTATTTATATATATGTATCTATCTACAAATGTATCTATTTAAATGTAAAAATAAAAGATGTATATATATTTATTAATATTTTTTGTTAAAAAAAAATAAT
This sequence comes from Bombina bombina, assembly GCF_027579735.1. Classification (NCBI taxonomy): domain Eukaryota; kingdom Metazoa; phylum Chordata; class Amphibia; order Anura; family Bombinatoridae; genus Bombina; species Bombina bombina. The sequence continues at coordinate 991,019,276 of NC_069499.1, read as the reverse complement.
TCTAAATTGAAGGGACACCAATATCATAGAGGAACATCTCAAGCAACCCTTGACATTTTATTAAAGGGACTCTAAGTACAATTATTAACTTTCAGGATTCAGATAGAACATTCAATTGAAATCAACTTTCCAAATGACTCCTATTATCAATTTTTATATGTTCTATTGTTATCTTTATTTGAAAAAGAAGGCATCTAAGCTAAGGAGACAGAAAAATTCAGTTTGACCACCCTGGACAGCACTTGTTTATTGGTGCTGTTCAATCAGCAAGTTCAACCCAGGTTGTTCTTCAAAAATGGGCCTGCTTAGAAACTTACATTCTCAAATTTCAAATCAAGATACAAATAGAATGAAGAAATTTGAAATGATAAAATTGAGGTTCAGTTTCACTTTAATCCTCAGATATCCTTTTTAGTAGAAATAGCAATGCACATGTGCAAGCTAATCATATGAGGCATCTATGTGCAGTCATCAATCAGCAGCTATATAGTTTATCTGCATATGCTCTTCATCAAAGTTTATTTAAAATATGAAGTGAAATTAATTATATTTAAAAAATATATACAAAAAATATATATATAATTTAACACATTGCATGCTATTGATATATCATTCAACATATATTTTGTTTTCATGCCACTTCAAAATAATATTTAAATTAATACAGCTACACCATAATTTTGATTAAATAGATATTTATTATAAAATGTTTAGATTTTTTTTAAATACATAAAAATTAATTGACATTGGTCATAACCTCCTGCAGGGCCCGCACAGCCCGGGATACAATATCAAGCCCCTCGGCCAGCTGGTTAAATATTTCGGCAAGAAAGGGCTCTGTTTGTGTGCTCTGATCCATATCTATAAAAAGACAAAAAAATATGTTATACAAATTCATTATCAAGATAATTATTAAAACCTTATATTAAGTTTTCTTACATTCGACTGCAGCCACCTCCTAATCTGGCAGCACAGGCAAAAAGGCTGGGGCAGGATCCTCCACCGGTACTTGGTCGTCTGTCAGAGATGAAGCACAAACACATATAATTGTTTGTATGAGGAATATATGACAAGGCCTATATTATACACAAAATTGTTTTTTAAAAACTGGTACAAACATTTTTTTTTTTTTTTTTAAATTCAATCTATTACATTAAAGGGACAGTCTGGACAAAAATAAACTTTCATGATTCAGATAGGGCATGCAATTTTAAACAACTTTCCAATGTACTTTTCTCATCAAAATGTCTTTGTTCCCTTGGTGGTATTTTTTAAAAGCTAAACCTAGGTAGGCTCAAACTGATTTCTAAAACCGTTGAAAGCCGCCTCTTAGCTCAAAGCATTTTTAAAGTTTTTCACAGTTAGACAGTACTAGTTCATGCGTGTCATATAGATAAAATTGTGCTCACTCCCGTGGAGTTATTTAAGAATCTGCACTGATTGGCTAAACTGCATGTCTGTCAAAAGTACTGAGGTAAGGGGGCAGTCTGCAGAGGCTTAGATACAAGGTAATCACAAAGGTAATATGTGTATAAATAGAACAGTGTTGGTTATGTAAAACTGGGGAATGGGTGATAAAGGGATTGTCTATCTTTTTAAACAATCAAAATTCTGGAGTAGACTGTCCCTTTAACCTGCACCCTGAATGAATGTGTAGATTTTTTTTTTTTTTTATGTAAAGTACTGCAAACATAACACTTGAAATTTACCTTGAATATCAGGGACGTCCACATCTGTCCCTGACTCATCCTCATGACGACCCTCCATCAGTGTAAATGGCAGCGGGGGAGAAGAGCGGTTGCTCATAGGTGTCGCTATTGACACTGGCCTGACGTACCGGGGGATATGTTCTCTCGGATGCCTGAGATCCGTGAACATATAAAGTTGTATGTCAACATTAGATCCATGTGATATTTTTCTTTTGTGTAATGTATCTGCAGCTGTAATGCATGTAATCTTTATTTCCTACAATGAAAATAATAACCGATTTAAAATAACATATAACATATATATATTTACATACAGTATATATATATATATATATATATATATTATATATATATATATTATATATATATATATATATATATATATATATATATATTAAAAACATATGTATATACATGCAGTGTATATGTGTATATATATACATATATATAATTTTTTTGGGAAATAAACTTTATTTGATGTTTTTGAAAGGATTCTGATAGAGTATGAATTTGTAATCAGCCATATTTACTTGTATTATCCATTTTTCTATCTTTATTATGGTTATCTTATTTAAAAATAATGTATATAAGCTAAGGAGGCAACCAGTTTTATTTTAATGACCCTGTACAGAACTGTTTTATTGGGGGCTGACATAAAATTGGTGGCTGCCATAAAGCCAACAATCATTAAAAACAAGCCATGTTTTGAAATTAAAATGGGCCTGCAACCAAACTTATGTTCTTTGATTTTCAAATAAACATATTCACAGAATGAAATAAAATTAATAGGATTACATTACAAAGTCAATTAATATTCAATACTCTATCATGAAATAAAATTATTTTTTTCTGCATCATTGAAATGTACATAATTTATAATTACAATAAAAAATGTAAGAATTGATACTTACAGGCTCTAATGAGCGATCAGAAGTCCCGGTATCGCGCATTTTCGCATCTCCGAAGGTCCGAAAACCTCCAGAGACAACTTTGAAGCGATCTACTTATGCCGGACACCCTTCTCATGTTCTGCATCATCTCATAGAGGATGCGGTCCCTATCCTCATGAGCTATCCCTCTCACACCTCCTATCCTCCTTGGGAAATATCGGTCCATCCCATACACCAGGATCAACAACTCCCCGTCACTAAAAACTGGAGGTCGCATCATCTTGAACTCCAAAAATTTATATAACATCATTTTTTAAGTGCGTCACAACTATACCAATTAAAGAGCAATCTGATTGGTTATTGACAGTGGAAACAAATTATTAATATCTGATTATATTTATCATGTTTATGACAATTGCTGTGTAATCCACCTTGAAAATGTAAACATATTATACAATATGTGTCACCAATGAGTTATGAAAACTATATCCTATAACATCTTTTTTTTGCACTTGCTAATAAACCCTCAATAAAACAAATATGAATTTATATTTACTTACATAAGTGTATTGAATCAATGTTAACGAATTTCATTGAAGTTATTCATTATATAGCAATATTGATTACATTTAACAAACAATTTAATTTTAGAACTCACTTACCTGAACATTTCATGTTATATGCGTCAATGTCGGCATTATTAATAGCATGTACTAAAAGAATTGAATAACGGTCAAAAAAGCTAATACTGTAACACTTTTTGATTGATGATTGTATAATTGTTAACGGTTGATTGTCTATGTATTGACTAACTATAAAAGGGGAATGACAATGGAGTCTATTAAGTGCTACAAAGCTTTAATGAGAGCTGTAGATCTTCTTGTGATTCTGTTGTTTCTTAGTTTTATTGCGACTTTGGTGTACTTTACTTTTGTTCTTTGGAAATGGCGTCCGGAAAGACTAAGTTTGGGCGAAATATTTAATTTTCTTTTGGGCAAAACAGAGTTTTTGTTACCCTGGTTTTAGAAAACTATGATTTTATATATGGTTTCAAAGCCCAACAGACCTTGTTTTCCAGAAAACAACAGATCTGGAGAGCTATAGCTGACAGTGTCTCCGCCGAAGGCGCACATGCCAAATCGGTGGAGCACTGTAAGAAGAGATTCTCGGACATCAAGAGAATCTTGAAGGTCAAGCTGGCCAGGGAGAAGCAGGCTGCACGTTCTACAGGTGGTGGTGTGCCGTATACAGCTGAGTTGTCTACATACGAGACTCAGCTGATGGAAAAGCTGGGGTCAAATATGACGCTCGGTCTGGATTTGGTTGGTCATGATACTGACAAAGTTTTATTACTTGCATTTTCATGTCGCATAATATATAAAAATATTTTTTTTTGTTTTAGTTGACATAAGGGTGTAAAATTATATTTGTACTCATGTTTGTTTTGTTTTCTAAAGTATCTACCAGTGCTGCTGCTGCAGGTACAGTTGATGCTGCCACTGCTGGGGATGAGACACTCCTATTGCCCGTCAGTATCCATACTGAATCCAGCCACAGCTTCTGACATAATGTGCAGCACCCCTGATGGAGCAAGCATTGGCTGCTCTACAGGTATGTTTTTTAATGTTATATTTTGTTTGATTAAAATGCTCGTACTCGTATGATTGTAATTTGATTTTTAACTCTGTATATACAAATTTATTTTTTTCAGCTGAGGTCACAAGGGCTTGGGACGCCCTCCAACATCTTCGATCTCTTCCTCAGGTACAAAAACAAGATCAAACATTAATGTTATGTGTGCTCACATTAGCGGGACTGTCAATAAACACCATGTTAAGTTAACTTTGTATGAATGAAGAACATCACATTCTTAAACATGAATGTTAAATTACATTGATGGTTGTTGAAAACTGTCATTTTAGAGTATTTCTAATAATAGTATAGTTAACCGATGATATTCCTCATTTACATAGACCATGCATTTAATATATACATTAAAATTGTCAAATATTTAAATATTATTCTTTATATTATTACTCTATTTTTTGATAAAAAGGGACAAGAACACAAACCATTTACTTTGTGGATTCAGATAGAGAATAATATATTAATCAATTTTCAAATTTACTTTGATTATTTAATGTGCTTCATTCTCTTGTCATCCTTTGCTGAAATGTTTATCTTGGCAAGCTCAGGAGTAGCAAATAACCTAGGTTATAGCTGATGATTGGTTGCTGAATATATATACTGATTGTCATTGGCTGACCAATGTGTTCAGTCAGCAACCAGTAGTGCATTGCTGCTCATTCAGCAAAGCATACCAAGAGAATGAAACAAATTAGATAATAGAAGTATTTTTTTAAAATAAATAAAAAATGAATTCTCTAGCTTAATCATGAATGAACATTTTTGGGTTTCATGTCCATTTTAACTTAGAAGGAATCACAGGTTTGTCATCAACTTTGCCTGGTAATTGTTTGCCTACATTTAAACAACAATCATCAAGTGCTACCTATGTGCTTAACAAAACAAAGAAGACCTAAGCCTTCATTTCAAACAATATTAACAGAGAACAGAGAAAAATGTTAATTGATTTATTTATAAAGTTCAATTTTTAATAGAAGAATATGGCTTTAACCTATACAAACATCGGCAATATCTAAATATCTAAATATTAATTTTGATAATTTATGTTTTTACATGCACATCCCTGTGGCTCAGAATATGATATTCTCTGCACAACAGCATTGCCAATACTCAAGTTTCTCACAGCACCAGTGTGGGTTGTTAATGCTTGTGCACAGTGAATACTTAAATAAACTTTTGAAAATGATATAGCTTTTATAATAAGCACTTTTGTTCAAACATTTATATAGCAACAATTACATATCTTTTTAAAATAGGTGAGACACATTCATTTGTATTACAAACTTTGATGGAGTATCCCTTTAAGATAACATTAACTATCAGAATCAATCATGTTAAAATACAGTTTTTAAATTGAGAATCACGATAGAAATCATGGAAGCTATCTGTTTACTTTTATATGCCTTTAATCTTTCAGTTTACATTACATGGGATTCTAATATTTTCTTTTATTCCAATTTCTTTAGATATGGAACATGCACATAATGTTACGGAGGAGATCGATGGTTGTGTTCGTCAGATGAGAGCCATTGTGGTGGAGGAGGAGTCCCTGGGAGAGACCCAATGACCAGAATCACAGGAGCAGGAAATCTCCCAGGGGACATCGGATATGGAGGCTCTCAGCTGTGCTGCCCTTCCTGACCCAGAAGACCCAGCTGCTCTGGACCCTGGTGCCCCTCCTGCACCTGTTGCTCGTGACCCAGCAGCTCATGGCCATGCTGATCCGGGCCACAAACTGCCTCCCATCAATGATGAGGCAGTTTGTCAAATGTTACATCTGTCCAGGCAGTAGCAGGATGATCACCATGAGTTTCATGGGGCATTAAGGTTATCTGTTGAGCAACAGGGGCAGATATTAGAGAGGGGCATCATAGTAGATAGGGAAAGATTAGGTTTAGAGAGGGACAAGGTTGAGAATAGAATCAGGTAGAATAGATTTAGAGAGGGAAAGATTTGAATATGAACGGATGAAGGATAGCGCAATATTAGAATTAGAGAGGGATAGATTTTTTTACGAAAGGCAGAGGGATAGTGATAGACTAAATTTTGAGAGGAAGAGATTAGAGGTAGATAGGTCCAGGGCAGCTGTAGAGCAGGGAGATTTCCAGCGTCGGGAGAGGGCAGACAAATACAAGCATATTTTTAATAGAGAATTGTTTTTAATGTTCGGGAGAAGGGGAACAAGGGAGAGATCTCCCCCCTGTCTCCATCACCAAAAAGAGTAAAAAAAATAGGGTTTTTATTGTGCTCATTTATAATATTTCTGTTTCTTTATTTTTTGTGTGATTATGTATGTATTTTTCTTTTCTAAAATTTGGAATTTGGAGTTAATTTCAAATTATGAATAAAAATAATTTAAAGATTAATAAATGTTTGTTTATTATTACTTTATTCACATAATACAAATGTTACAAATGATTGATGATTCAAATTCAATGCATGTGTAAGATATACTTTAATCCGCTTTTTAAAGGTTGAATCTATGACATATATGTTTTGAATTAATATTTTTAAATAAAAATTATATAGTCTTGACTTTGGCCTAAACAAATCACTTCTATTAAAGGTTAAATGCATCCATAATTTTAATTTGATGAGTCACAATTACCATGTGATAGTCAATTAATTTAAAATTGGGTAAATGCATTCATTATCAAATGTCATTTATATATGACCTTTTTAAATAAAGGGACACTGAACACCAAAAAAGAAATGTAAAACTCAGATCCAAATTTAATAGTAATAATATAAAATATTTACAAATAATGTAATTTTAAAAAATAAAATAAAAGCTTTTTTTATTTTAATTTGTTAAAATTAAAGTCAATAGTTAATTAATTAAATGACATTTTATCAGGGGGTTGTCAGAATATGCTTATATGATTATATGAAAGTTAATCACAGAGGTAAAAAGGATATCAATATAACATTGTTGGTAATGCTAACTGGGGAATGTGTAATAAAAAGAATTTACACATCTTTTATTGAAACAAAATTGGGTGTTGAATGTCCCTTTAAGCACGGACAGTACTGTGCGCAAGTACAATATTGAAAATTCATCAAGACATTTTTAAAGTAATACACAGAGTAAGTACATAACTCACAATCTCTCAACTAAGATGAAAATCAATAATTAAAGGGTTAGTTAACACATTTTGAAAAATGGGACAAGCACGGGTACCTCGTCAAGGTTCCTTCAAAAACCTGTGTTCCCCTAAAACTGCCAAACAATGTAAGCTCTCAATCCAACAAACTGTGAAGAAGTGAAGGCTGCACAACTAAATAAACCTTCTATTTGGAGAAATTTATAAAAAAAAAAGCGAGAGAGAGAGAGAGAGTGCAAAAGAGAGAGAGAGATTGCAAGAGAGAGAGAGAGATAGAGATACACATGTATTCATTTTGAAACCTGTAGTGCATTGCTGCTACTTCAACAAATGATAGCAATCTAATGAATTGCATTTTTTGATATGGGTGAAAAGTTAATTTTTTTAAAAAATTCAAATGTAAAAAAAAAATGCATTTTAAAATTTAAAAATTAATTTGATAAAATAAATATTATTTTTAAAATTCAATTTGTTCTTTTTGTATTCTTAGTTGAAAGCTAAGCCTAGGAAGTTCATATGAAAATGTATTAGAAATTGAAGACTTCCTCTATTCAGAAATAATTTAGACCACTAGAGGTCATTAGTTAATGTGTTTCATATAGATAACATTGAGCTCATGCACATTAAGCTACCTTGAAGTTAACAGTGAGTGGCTAAAATGAAAGTGTGTCTAAAGAAATGAAATAAGGGGGCAGTTTGAAAAAACAAAGAAGGTAAACACATATTAAAAAGATGTTATTGCTATAACTTTAAAAATAAAAACAGAGTCAAGTGTACAGCCAAAAATTTTTTTATTTGAAGATATTTTATTAAACATCTGTTTTTCATAAACTTTAAATTGAGCAATTGAAAGATTGACAAAATTAACCACTTTTAATCAATGGAAAGACGATGATATAGAATATCATTTCGTCAATATTTAAATGACAAAATTTGCAAAAACATAATCCAAAATATATAATCTTTTGGATTACAAAATATACTGTAAAGTAAATATGAATAAAATAAATACTGTATGTTGCACTGTCAACATTATTGCCCAAAAACCGTCTGAATATAGTCTGTTCGAATCCCCTCGCATCATTCTCCTCTAATGGAGCTAGATGTTCCCCATATTCATGGTTATCCAAGATCTCCAGATCTATATCAGGGATTGTTAGGGCAATGTTGTGCAACATACAGCAAATCAAGAAAATGATGGAGACTTTCGAGGGGGGCGTACTGAAGAACCCCACCAGAGATGTCCCAAGCAGCGGAAACAGCTCTTCAATACGCAAAGGTAGCGCTCAATCACCGATCTGGTGGTGATGTGTGCCGCATTGTTAGCACACCTCTTCCACTCCGTTGGGGTTTGTGGATGGGTGTGAACAGCCACGGAAGATCACGAATATCCAGAATCACCTGCGTAATAAAATAGATCATTGACATTAGCAATCAGAATAATAAAAATATATCATATACATATGTTGGAGTATATACAAGATATTTACCTATCAGGATTCCCTCTGGCATTTGTCCCTCCTGGAAACAATGGTAGCTGGCCAATTTACGGAGGATGATGGAATCATGGTTGCAGCCAGGGAGTTCAGAGCATACGCTCATTATCCTCAACCTGGCTTCGCAGATGACTAGATATTCAGCGAGTGGTTGTGCTTCCTGTCCCGGTATGGCTCCTCTGTACCCTGGGAGGCTGCACCATACATGCGTGCAATCTATGGCCCCCCAATACTCTTGGCAATCCAGCCAGATGATAGAACTGGAGCTTGACAGCATGCCACTCCTCAGGTGTTTGGGAAGTGGACATGATGGACTAGGCGTTGGTGCAAGGCATTCAGGACAACCTTCAGATGACGTGAGAAGGTTGCCTGGCTCATACCTATGCCTAGACCTGCCACAGCCTGGAATGATCCAGTTGCCAAGAAATAGAGGACCGATAGTAATTTCACCATCCCAGGGATTTCCCTAGTCCTTGCAGTGAGTGGCTCGAGAGAGTCCTTGATTTCAATATAGAGCATCTCAATAGAGGCCCTATTTAGTCGAAATCTATGGATCATCTCTCGGGACACTGAGGGCATGGAGACCCAACCCTAGGCAGGAACACCATTGGCACCCCGCTGGCATCTTCATTGTCGCACAACCACAGCCATCAACACCCATCTTTCCCTGCATCTCCTTAAGAACAGGACAAAGTGTAAAGCATTTAGAATGTCCATGCTCAAAATAATAATGAATTGAAGTTATTAAAAGCCCCTTTTATACTGCCAAGTTCTACAGCTGTGAATAATTTCAGCAATTGAATAAGAGATGCGCCACACATTACCTAACCAATGACTTGCAGAATTTCACGATTCTTGCGTCATTTTATGAGCAAATTGACTTGAATTAATTTATTCACGATTAACCAAATTTCCTGTATGATTGCGTCATTTGACGAGCACAATGTTATGTGAAAATAAATGTCTAGAATTAGATCATCCAGGTGAGTTCAGCAGCTGTAATAAATGCAGGTGTATTGTTTGTGCAATTAACTAAATAACTTATGCAAAACACATGAGTATTTAACTATGGTTGCAATCATAATTCAGATTTTCTGTGTTTGTATGGCAGCATTGTGGATACTTAAAAGGTCAGTGATACTGTGTTTTTGAAATAACATTTTAAGAACAATGTGGAGTATTAAAGGGCCACTAACCCAAAATCTTTCTTTCATGATTCAGATAGAGAATAGAAATTTAAACAACATTACAATTTACTTCCATTATTTATTTTGCTTCATTTTTAAAATATCCTTAGTTGAAGAAAAAGCAATGCACATGGTGAGCCAATCACACGAGGCTTCTATGTGCAGCAACCAATCAGCAGCTAGTGAGCATATCTAGATATGCTTTTCATCAAAGAATATCAAGAGAATAAACAAATTAGATAATATAAGTAAATTAGAAAGATGTTTAAAATTGCATTCTCTTTCTAAATCATAAAAGAAAAAATGTGGGTGGCATGTCCCTTTAACTTTGCAAACCTAAAGTTAGAAAGAGAATGCAATGTTGAAACATTATGATATGCCATTTTACATTAATTTCAATGTATTTTTCAAGCACAAAGGAAAACAATACATAGAAATGACTTTAAAATGGCATTCTACTTCCAACAAAGGATAGCAACAGAATGAAAACAGTGCTATTGTGTGTTTTGATGTTAAAATATGATGACTGACCTTTTAAGCCTCCACAATGCTGCCATGCAAACACAGAAAATCAGAGTCTGACTTTATCCCTAGCTAAAAATTCCATGTGTTGTGCATAAGTAAATGATTGAATTGCACAAAGAATACACCTGCATTTATTTCACCTGCATTTATTATAGCTGTTGAACATGCAAAACATAGGCCTAGATTTGGAGTTCGGCGGTAGCCCGTCAAAACCCAGCGTTAGAGGCTCCTAACGCTGGTTTTGGGCGCCCCCGCTGGTATTTGGAGTCAGTGATTAAGGGTCTAACGCCTCACCTTTTCAGCACTGCGACTTTTCCATACCGCAGATCCCCCTACGCAATTTGCGTTATCCTATCTTTTCAATGGGATCTTCCTAACGCCGGTATTTAGAGTCGTTTCTGAAGTGAGCGTTAGAGCTCTAACGACAAAATTCCAGCCGCCTGAAAAATTGCAGGAGGTTAAGAGCTTTCTGGCTAACGCCGGTTCATAAAGCTCTTAACTACTGTACCCTAAAGTACACTAACACCCATAAACTACCCCTATGTACCCCCTAAACCGAGCTCCCCCCCACATCGCCGCCACTCGATTTAAATTTTTTAACCCCTAATCTGCCGACCGCCACCTACGTTATACTTATGTACCCCTAATCTGCTGCCCTTAACCCGCCGACCCCTGTATTCTACATTTATTAACCCCAACCTGCCCCCCACAACGTCGCGCCAGCTACTTAAAATAATTAACCCCTAATCTTCCGACCGCAAAGCGCCGCCACCTACGTTATCCCTATGTACCCCTAATCTGCTACCCCTAACACCGCCGACCCCTATATTATATTTATTAACCCCTAATCTGCCCCCTCAACGTCGCCGACACCTGCCTATACTTATTAACCCCTAATCTGCCGAGCGGACCTGAGCGCTACTATAATAAAGTTATTAACCCCATAACCCGCCTCACTAACCCTATCATAAATAGTATTAACCCCTAATCTGCCTCCCTAACATCGCCGACACCTAACTTCAATTATTAACCCCTAATCTGACGGACCGGAGCTCACCGCTATTCTAATAAATGATTAACCCCTAAGCTAAGTCTAACCCTAACACTAACACCCCCCTAATTTAAAATATAATTTACATCTAAACGAAATAAATTAACTCTTATTAAATAACTTATTCCTATTTAAAGCTAAATACTTACCTGTAAAATACATCCTAATATAGCTACAATATAAATTATAATTACATTATAGCTATTTTAGGATTAATATTTATTTTACAGGCAACTTTTTAATTATTTTAACCGGTACAATAACTATTAAATAGTTAAGAACTATTTAATAGTTACCTAGTTAAAATAATAACAAATTTACCTGTAAAATAAATCCTAACCTAAGTTATAATTAAACCTAACACTACCCTATCAATAAATTAATTAAATAAACTACCTACAATTACCTACAATTAACCTAACACTACACTATCAATAAATTAATTAAACACAATTGCTACAAATAAATACAATTAAATAAACTAACTAAAGTACAAAAAATAAAAAAGAACTAAGTTACAAAAAATAATAAAATATTTACAAACATAAGAAAAATATTACAACAATTTTAACTAATTACAACCTACTCTAAGCCCCCTAATAAAATAACAAAGCCCCCAAAATAAAAAATTCCCTACCCTATTCTAAATTAAAAAGTTACAAGCTCTTTTACCTTACCAGCCCTGAACAGGGCCCCTTTGCGGGGCATGCCCCAAGGATTTCAGCTCTTGTGCCTGTAAAAAAAAACATACAATACCACCCCCCCCAACATTACAACCCACCACCCACATACCCCTAATCTAACCCAAACCCCCCTTAAATAAACCTAACACTAAGCCCCTGAAGATCTTCCTACCTTGTCTTCACCATACCAGGTTCACCGATCCGTCCTGGCTCCAACATCTTCATCCAACCCAAGCGGGGGTTGGCGATCCATCATCCGGTGCTGAAGAGGTCCAGAAGAGGCTCCAAAGTCTTCCTCCTATCCGGCAAGAAGAGGACATCCGGACCGGCAAACATCTTCTCCAAGCGGCATCTTCAATCTTCTTCCATCCGGTGCGGAGCGGGCACATCTTGAAGCAGGCGACGCGGATCCATCCTCTTCTTCCGTTGTCTCCCCGACGAATGACGGTTCCTTTAAGGGACGTCATCCAAGATGGCGTCCCTCGAATTCCGATTGGCTGATAGGATTCTATCAGCCCAATCGGAATTAAGGTAGGAATTTTCTGATTGGCTGATGGAATCAGCCAATCAGAATCAAGTTCAATCCGATTGGCTGATCCAATCAGCCAATCAGATTGAGCTCGCATTCTATTGGCTTTTTCCGATCAGCCAATAGAATGCGAGCTCAATCTGATTGGCTGATTGGATCAGCCAATCGGATTGAACTTGATTCTGATTGGCTGATTCCATCAGCCAATCAGAAAATTCCTACCTTAATTCCGATTGGCTGATAGAATCCTATCAGCCAATCGGAATTCGAGGACGCCATCTTGGATGACGTCCCTTAAAGGAAACCGTCATCGTCGGGAGACAACGGAAGAAGAGGATGGATCCGCGTCGCCTGCTTCAAGATGGACCCGCTCCGCACCGGATGGAAGAAGATTGAAGATGCCGCTTGGAGAAGATGTTTGCCGGGTCCGGATGTCCTCTTCTTGCCGGATAGGAGGAAGGACTTTGGAGCCTCTTCTGGAACCTCTTCAGCACCGGATGATGGATCGCCAACCCCCGCTTGGGTTGGATGAAGATGTTGGAGCCAGGACGGATCGGTGAACCTGGTATGGTGAAGACAAGGTAGGAAGATCTTCAGGGGCTTAGTGTTAGGTTTATTTAAGGGGGGTTTGGGTTAGATTAGGGGTATGTGGGTGGTGGGTTGTAATGTTGGGGGGGGGTATTGTATGTTTTTTTTTACAGGCAAAAGAGCTGAAATCCTTGGGCATGCCCCGCAAAGGGCCCTGTTCAGGGTGGTAAGGTAAAAGAGCTTGTAACTTTTTTTAATTTAGAATAGGGTAGGGAATTTTTTATTTTGGGGGGCTTTGTTATTTTATTAGGGGGCTTAGAGTAGGTGTAATTAGTTTAAAATTGTTGTAATATTTTTCTTATGTTTGTAAATATTTTATTATTTTTTTGTAACTTAGTTCTTTTTTATTTTTTGTACTTTAGCTAGTTTATTTAATTGTATTTATTTGTAGCAATTGTGTTTAATTAATTTATTGATAGTGTAGTGTTAGGTTAATTGTAGGTAATTGTAGGTAGTTTATTTAATTAATTTATTGATAGGGTAGTGTTAGGTTTAATTATATCTTAGGTTAGGATTTATTTTACAGGTAATTTTGTTATTATTTTAACTAGGTAACTATTAAATAGTTCTTAACTATTTAATAGCTATTGTACCTGGTTAAAATAATTACAAAGTTGCCTGTAAAATAAATATTAATCCTAAAATAGCTACAATGTAATTATAATTTATATTGTAGCTATATTAGGATTTATTTTACAGGTAAGTATTTAGCTTTAAATAGGAATAAGTTATTTAATAAGAGTTAATTTATTTCGTTAGATGTAAATTATATTTAACTTAGGGGGGTGTTAGTATTAGGGTTAGACTTAGCTTTAGGGGTTAATACATTTATTATAGTAGCGGTGAGGTCCGCTCGGCAGATTAGGGGTTAATAATTGAAGTTAGGTGTCGGCGATGTTAAGGAGGGCAGATTAGGGGTTAATACTATTTATGATAGGGTTAGTGAGGCGGATTAGGGGTTAATAACTTTATTATAGTAGCGCTCAGGTCCGCTCGGCAGATTAGGGGTTAATAAGTGTAGGCAGGTGTCGGCGACGTTGAGGGGGGCAGATTAGGGGTTAATAATATAATATAGGGGTCGGCGATGTTAGGGCAGCAGATTAGGGGTACATAGGGATAACGTAGGTTTGCGGCGGTTTACGGAGCGGCAGATTAGGGGTTAAAAAAAATATGCAGGTGTCAGCGATAGCGGGGGGCGGCAGATTAGGGGTTAATAAGTGTAAGGTTAGGGGGTGTTTTAGACTCGGGGTACATGTTAGAGTGTTAGGTGCAGACATAGGAAGTGTTTCCCCATAGGAAACAATGGGGCTGCGTTAGGAGCTGAACGCGGCTTTTTTGCAGGTGTTAGGTTTTTTTTTCAGCTCAAACAGCCCCATTGTTTCCTATGGGAGAATCGTGCACGAGCACGTTTTTGAGGCCGGCCGCGTCCGTAAGCAACTCTGGTATCGAGAGTTGCATTTGCGGTAAAAATGCTCTACGCTCCTTTTTTGGAGCCTAACGCAGCATTTATTTAAACTCTCGATACCAGAGTTAAATTTATGGTGCGGCCAGAAAAAAGCCCGCGGAGCGTTAACAGCCCTTTTACCGCCAAACTCCAAATCTAGGCCATAGAATGCCATTTTAAAATCATGTCAATGTATTTTTAATGGCACTGTTTTCATTCTCTTGCTATCCTTTTGTGTGAATTCGATTATCATTTTCAAATATTGAATTTTTTTGGACACTGTTTTCATTCTCTTGCTATCCTTTGTGTGATTTTTTTCTTCCAGTTTTCATACTTTTGATATCCTTTGTTCAATTTTTCTTTATTAAGAGTGAATTAAATAATTATGTAGAGTATGACCATTGAAAAACATGACAGAAAGGGAATGCTATTTAATAACGTTGTGTTTGTAACATTTGTATAAGAGTATATACAACATTAAACATGGTGCAAATAGATTTAAAAAATAAAATAAAAAATATTAAAATTTTAAAAATTATCTCCATATAGTGCACCAAATGTGTAGCAATAATATTGTTAGATTTTTTGGAAGTGTATACATATTTAATAGTTTGTAATTGACTTTTATTAGGTGATATGCTTCATTCTCTTGCTATCCTTGGTGTGAATTCGATTATCATTTTCAAATATTGTATTTTTTTTGGTCACTGTTTTCATTCTCTTGCTATCCTTTGTATGATTTTTTTAAGTTTTCATTCTCTTGCTATACTTTGTGTGATTTTTTTTAATTTTCATTCTTTTGCTATCCTTTGTTCAAAAATGTATTGGAAGAGTGAATTAAAGAATAATGTAGAGTATGACCATTGAAAAACATGACAGAAAGGGAATGTTATTTAATAAGTTTCGCCTAGATCATGAGTTTTATCGGTAAGGCTGTGCGGTGCTAACGCTCCTTTTTTTCTTACCGCTCCCTTAAGACAACGCTGGTATTACGAGTTTTCTGCAAGCCAGCGTTAGCCTCAGAAAAGTGAGCGTTGAGCAATATTTAGCTCCACATCTCACCTCGATACCAGCGCTGCTTAAGTCAGCGGTATGCTGGCTGAACGTGCTCGTGCACGATTTCCCCATAGAAAACAATGGGGCTGAGCTGGGTGAAAAAAAACTCAACACCTTCAAAAAAGCAGCGTTCATCTCCTAACACAGCCCCATTGTTTCCTATGGGAAAATAAAAGTTATGTCTGCACCTAACACCCTAACATGAGTCTAAATACCCCTAATCTTACATTTATTAACCCCTAATCTGCCGCCCCCTCTATCGCTGACACCTACATTATATTATTAACCCCTAATCTACCGCTCCGGACACCGCCGCAACCTACATTATACTAATGAACCCCTAATCTGCTGCCCCTAACATCGCCGAACTCTACATTATATTTATTTACCCCTAATCTGCCACCCCCAACGTCGCCGCAACTATATTAAATTAATTAACCCCTAATCTGCTGCTGCCAACGTCTCCGCCACTATAATAAAGTTATTAACCCCTAAACCTAAGTCTAACCCTAACACCCCCCTAATTGAAACATAATTTAAATACATCTAAATAAAATAAATACAATTAAATAAATTAATCCTATTTAAAACTAAAGACTTACCTATAAAATAAACCATAAGATAGCTACAATATAACTAATAGTTACATTGTAGCTATATTATGATTTATTTTTATTTTACAGGCAAGTTTGTATTTATTTTAACTAGGTAGAATAGTTATTAAATAGTTATTAACAAAATTACCTGAAAAATAAATCCTAACCTAAGTTACAATTACACCTAACACTACTCTATAAATAAATAAATTAACTTAATTAAATTAATTAAATGAAATAAACTAAATTACAAAAAAACAAACAAACACTAAATTACAGAAAATAAAAAAGAATTACAAGAATTTTAAGCTAATTACACCTAATCTAGCCCCCCTAATAAAATATAAAGCCCTCCAAAATAATAAAATTCCCTACCCTATACTAAATTACAAATAGCCCTTAAAAGGGCCTTTTGCGGGGCATTGTCCCAAAGTAATCAGCTATTTTACCTGTAAAAAAAAAAAATACAATACCCCCCAACATTACAACCCACCACCCACACACCCCTACTCTAAAACCCATCTAAATCCCCCCATTAAAAAAACCTAACACTAACCCTCTGAAGATCACCCTACCTTGAGCCATCTTCACCTAGCCGGGCACAAGTGGACCTCCAGATGGGCAGAAGTCTTCATCCGATCGGGGCAGAAGAGGACATCCAGACCGGCAGAAGGCTTCATCCAGGCGGCCATCCTCTTCAATCGAAGTCCTAACGAAGAATGAAGGTTCCTTTAAATGACATCATCCAAGATGGCGTCCCTCAAATTCCAATTGGCTGATAGGATTCTATCAGCCAATCGGAATTAAGGTAGGAAAAATCTGATTGGTTGATTTAATCATCCAATCGGATTGAAGTTCAATCCGATTGGCTGATTGGATCAGCCAATATAATTGACCTTGCATTCTATTTGCTGATCCAATCTTCAATCTGATTGGCTGATAGAATCAGCCAATCGGATTTTTCCTACCTTAATTCCGAAACCTTAATTTCTTAACTCTTAACTACTGACTTTTAAATGCGAGGTAGAGGTTGTACCGCTCATTTCTTCCAAGACTCGTAATAGAGGTAGAGGTTGTACCGCTCATTTCTTCCAAGACTCGTAATACCAGCGTTAGGCAAATCCCATTAAAAAGAGGCGAATGGCTGCAAATTAGTAAGGCTCCAAGCCCTGGAATTGTAGCAACGGATATAGATGGCTCCAGAGACCCCATATACTAATTAAATCACACAGAAAGGGTTTTGAAACAGCCTAGCACCTTTTCATCACCCTGCCTGGGGCGAATTGCAAGGATTAGCGAGCACCGACGACACGCTAACAGGAGGGCCCTGACTGTCACGGCCCCGGGCGCCATTTGCAGCACGCATCTTCCTGAAGAGACAGCAGAGGGGCCGAGCAGCATAAACTCAAAGCATTACGAAAATTACCTGCTCTCCTCATACTGTAAGACCCAGCAGTGGACTCCGGTGCAGGTTGTCACGCACCCTTAGAAACCTCCCGGCGATCCTGCGGACATCCGCCATAGACATGTGAGTACGGTGTCTCCTCTCTCCTAACTATTCTGGCGGCAGTTGCTACAACACCGTAGCATATAAACTGTATAGCAAGAGGCACAGAACTCAGGGCGCTCTGCATAAGGCGCCTAATAGTGTACACAGCACTATAATAATTAAGGGGCAAAGGCCTGAGGCTCCAGACTGGGTGTTTGGCTGCACACATTATAAATAGACTGTGAATCACTGACTCTTTATAGTGGCACCTGTATTACAAGAGCAGACCTGAACACTCATCAGATGCTAAATCAATTACTTTCTAATGCAGGGAATGCCTAACAAAAAGCAGCTAAGATCAGAAAAAGGATCTGCCCAAAAACCTTTAAACAAATTCCTAAGGACCATAGAACAGCATACTGCCCAAGATAAAGGGAGCATGGATGCACATCAACCAGCACCCATTACACAAAATGTCCTTGACGAAACACACCTGGGGGCAAATGTCACCAAAGGTGATCTCCAGCACCTCTCTTCCAAAGCAGATATACAAAATGTACTGCTGGAAATGCGCAGTTTGTTCCAAGATCTTCGCAAGGACATTAGCTCCCTCGAGGGAAGAGTGTCAGTAGTAGAAGAAAAGCAGGCCTCCACTGACGCCAATTTGCATTCAAACACCACTGAATTACAAGAGCACATGGCGATTATACAATCTTTGTCAGACAAACTGGAAGACTTAGACAATCGGGGACGCCAAAAGAACTTGAGAGTCAGAGGGGTCCCTGAATCTGTACATCCCCCTGGCATAGAGGGCTACTTACAAAGCTTATTCCGCACGGTTAAAGGTACGCCATCCTCTGCTGAAGTTATAATGGAACATGCATACAGAGCTTTGAGGCCTAGGCCCCCTCCTAAGGCGCCCCCACGAGACGTCATAATAAAATTTCTTAACTTTAAAGATAAAGAAGAACTCTTACGCTGTGCTAGAACCAAAGGTCTTATCCATCATGCAGGTACTGAAATACAGCTGTTTTCAGATTTATCTCCAACCACGCTGCAGAAGAGGCGCGATCTGGCTCCCGTCACAGTGCAGTTAAGAAACCGCAAGATCCCATACCGGTGGGGCTTTCCGGTATCCTTAATAGTCAACCACAACAACAAGTCGCTGATTTATAGGCCAGGGGCAGATCTGCAGGCGTTCCTGACAGACCTCGACGAGTTGCAGGCCTCCTCACACAGGGGTAACACTGCGGGTTCTGCTAATCCCGTGGAATCTCAGGACACTCCAGTGAACAACTCAACAAGCTAAAAATGTCTAAGGAAACTTGACTTTTCTTGCCCGGTAGGTACTGGGCCCTCACTACCTGGAGTCAACATTCTCCTACAAGCAGGATTGAGAAGATGAGGTGGCCAAGATTGTCACTTTTTAATGAAGTTTCAGGCATAAGACTTGGCTTACCCTGATACCCTCCTTGAACAGATCATTTGGATGCACAGCCCACACCAGATACTTGTGCTCTATGAGACTAATGTTTACTGTAAAGACCAGGTTTCTATAATTAAGCTGATGCATGACAGGCACTGGTAATGTTACTGTTTATTATTTAATGGTTCATGTTCTTTGAAGTTACTGGTGGCATCAACCAAACTGAGGTACCAGTCCATAGAATACTGCCCTCTAAGGTTCACCTTCCCCTGCCTGGGAACTGCCGTTTCCCACCCAACTTTACTAAGGTGCATGCCATCTAAACGGTCAGAATTTAAACATAAAATTGGCATTCTGCTGCCTTGATGTTAGTGGTCCCCCCTTTTGGCCTGGTATTTTTTGTACTTATACATAACCCAATCCCCTTTCAACACTTACACCTGGGCAATCACCTAAAATCACCTGATACCCATACGAAACAGGTTCTCGCTGTGTAGGACCCCACCAGATTACCTCAGTGAATATCCCCTCAATAATTGGTCACCTACACCCCCAAACCCCCCCCCCACCAACTTATATCTCGGTCCTTTGGGCCACTCCAATACCTTGATCCTCCATATGAGGATCAACTGGTTCAGTCATATCCCTTAACGTTGCTTCACTTTCAGGGTTACTACCCTCAGAGTTACCTTCCAGTACTTTTTTCCTGTTCTTAGTTTTTATTGTTATAATATACTGTCTTTTTTATTTTTATTTTTTGCAGAATTACTGTTGAATTTTGTGCATTATTTGACTTGTTTACACTAAGTTTTCTTATTGCCTAGTGTGTCAGGCAACCGCCATCACATCTATCATAGTTTAAGTTTCATAGAGCTTTCTCATTCTTATTTCCCCCTTTTTTTTTTTCCTTCTTCTTCCCTAAAACCCTACCCTCCCCCGACTCATAGCCATCCCTATACCCTCCCTCCCCTATCAGCAAGATGAGTGGGCGAGCTAGCAAATGCCATACCCATAGCCTCATCTTTACCACAATTAATGCTAAGGGGCTGAACAGTCCAGGAAAGCGCTCTATCGCCTTTAGGGACCTCCAAAACTTACACAGCCATGTCTTGTTCTTACAGGAGACGCACTTCCGGAGAGGTAGGGAACCTAAGTGGTATAACAGGCAATATCCAACTGCTTATCTGGCATCTGGCACGACAAAGAGAAATGGGGTAGGCATATTACTTCATCACACAATCCCCTTTAAACCCACGCACATAGAAAGGGATCCGGATGTGCGCTTCCTAATACTGTCAGGTACACTCTATGAGCATCCGATCACTCTCACATCGGTGTATGCGCCAAACACTAATCAACATTTATTTCTTAAACGACTTTCAAAGTCCCTACTTGACAATGCAAAAGGCCCTATTTTTATGTCGTGTAACATTAATGTTCCTTTGGAACCACAACTTGATACCTCAAACGGCACTACAAGCATTAGTAGTAAAACACTAAAATCAATCAGAACAACACTAACAGACTTACTCCTCCATGACACGTGGCGCGTAATGAATCCTACATCAAAAGACTTTACCTATTATTCCCACCCATTTGCTAAGTATTCGCGTTTAGACTACATATTCACAGACTCGGTGGGTTTAGACATGATAGGTGACTGCAAAATAGGACACATCACGTGGTTGGACCATGCCTCGGTCACGTGTGAGGTTCTTTGGCCAGACATCCCACCCACATCATTCATCTGGAGATTAGATGACGCTCTCCTAGAGAACCCCATAGTTAAGGCAGACCTGCACAAATTGCTAACTGAATATTTCCTACATAACACTCCAGATCTCACATCAGTAAACAGCACATGGGACGCACATAAGTGCGTAATACGGGGAGAATTCCTAAAACAATCTGCAAAACTGCGCAAGCAGTACAGAACCAAACACAAAGCTGACTTGGAAGAGATATCAGAACTAGAATTCCAACATAAACAAAACACTTCGCATGGCGAGACGTTACAGAGGCTTAATAGTGCCAGGACAGACCTAAAACAGCTCCTTATCGGAGCATATCATAGTAAGATGCTATCCATCAAGCAACACTATCACGAAAATAGCAACAAACCAGGGAAGCTCCTGGCCCGCTCTATTAGAAGGCAACAACTCCGCACCCACATCCACTGTATCACAAGCAGAAACGGCACCAAACTAAAAAGCAGTAGGCAGATAGCTAGTGCATTTCACACCTACTATAATGCCTTATATAATATTAATAACAAAGATGACACCTCAACACAGGTATCAGAAAGGGAGAGGCAAATAGATGACTACCTGGCTGCTTTAAACTTACCACGTTTATCAAACGAGGAATCAGACAGACTAGACCTACCTATAACTCTAGAAGAACTTTCACATGCTATCAAAGACCTTCCCAATGGAAAGAGCCCGGGCCCAGACGGGCTTACTATTAAATACTATAAAACCTTCCTCAGCATACTTGCCCCAAACTTGATCCAACTCTTTAATAGCTTGATTAAATCCCCCCCAATTATCTCGCTCAATGTTAGAAGCACACATCACTGTAATACCCAAACCGGGCAAATCCCACTCTATACCAGAACACTTCAGACCAATATTGTTGTTAAATGCTGATGTAAAGATATTGGCCAAGGTGCTGTCCCAACGCCTCAATAAGCATCTCCCAGCCCTTGTCTCCACTGACCAGGTGGGTTTTATCCTGGGTAGGGAGGCAAGGGACAATACCTGTAAAATCTTACAATTAACTCAATATACCCGTAACGAGGGGATACCCATGGTGCTCTTTTCGACCGATGCGGAGAAGGCCTTCGACAGAGTCGATTGGCTTTTTCTGCGTCGGGTTTTGAGGGCCATGAACTTCAGGAGCGCATTTACGCATCTGGTGTTTTCTCTATACTCTGAACCAAATACGAAAGTCAGGATTAACGGCACACTCTCTGATACTTTTTTTTTATATCAAACGGGATGAGACAGGGGTGCCCCCTTTCCCCATTACTATTTGCCCTTTCTATAGAGGCACTGGCTCAAAAAATCCGAAACAACCATAAAGTCTCAGGCATAAAAATAAAAGAGTCTGAATACAAGCAAGCCTTGTACGCAGACGACATTTTATACACATTGACCAACATAGACACCTCTATACCAGCGCTCCTGCAGGAGTTAAAAACGTACAGCTCCTTGTCAAACTTGCACCTCAATATAACGAAATCTGAAGTCCTAAACATTACTGCCCCAGATGACCACTTGCAGACACTATGCGAGGCCTTTTCAATTCCTTGCGCACAAAAAAACCTACGATACTTAGGGGTATCACTTACTAAAGATCCTGAGATCTTTTTAAGCTAAATTATGTCACCTTGAAAGATGAAATAGTTAAGGACCTTTCCTCTTGGAGGAACAAGCCTCTTTCATGGCTGTGTAAAATCGGGGTCATTAAAATGAACATCCTCCCTCGTATATTATACATCTTACAAACACTCCCAATTCCCATCCCAAAGGGCTACCTCCATCAGCTCCAAAAGCTACTTGAGTATTTTATTTGGAGCAACATCAAATCGCGCATATCTAGAAAAACTCTATATAAGCCAAGAGACAGGGGGGTTTGGGTTTCCCGGACTTAGCAACATATAGATGAGCTATTTTCCTCCAAAGGATTGTAGAATGGGCTCAAAACACCCCCCATAAAGCTTGGGTGCGCCTTGATGGGCAAATACTTAATCTTAACAATGTAGGCACACTGGCATTCACATCAACATCGCAACGACCAAAAATAGTAGGCAAATATAGCTGCGTTGCAGAAACACTCAGGGTGTGGGACAATACAGTTAATACCAGTACACATGTATCCTCGGGGCAGTCACCCCTTTTACCTATAATTGAAAACCCGGAACTCCCATACTCGTATTTAGGCACACAGATGAGCAAACCTTACTCTTTGAGAGAAGGCTCCCTGCACTTCGCTATTGTGAATGGGAAATTACTACCCCCACAAGAAATGGTGGAGAAATTTGGAAACCTATTCCAATCTTGGATGAGATATAAACAACTGCAACACTACCTTACACACCACAAGAGCAGAGAACACTTCATGCGTGAACTCACGACCTTTGAAAGTCTATGTATGACTCATAAACCAACCAGGCGCCTGATATCCTTGATATATAGGCTCCTGTCCACCCCTCCCGATGCAACCCTTCCCTCCTATACCCTGGCCTGGAGCAAAGATTTAGGCAGGGACATAGATGAAGAAACTTGGCTCAGATCCTTTTCCCTCACTAAACGTACCTCAATATCTGCCAACGTGCAGGGAATTCACATAAAACTGACAAGTAGATGGTATCTGACACCAACCAGGTTGCACAGATGCTTCTGCACGGTTAGCCCTATGTGCTGGAGAGACTGTGGCGAACCTGGCACGCTCTTGCACATTTGGTGGACATGTCCAAAAATAAAAGACTTTTGGCGTGTTGTTATCAGTAATATATTGGACAAAATGCAAATTACGATCCCATACACTCCAGAAGCTATCCTTCTTTTTCACTTGCCCAAAGTTAAAACAGCACACATACAGGCATTATTGCTTTTAATGCTCACGGGAGCCAAAAAACTGATACCAAGGAAGTGGAAATGGGGGGTGGTACCAACGCTAGAGGAGTGGGCGCACACGGTAGAAGAGTTGCTTACATTGGAAAGATTTAATTATTACAAAATTAACAAGATAGGCACACATGAAATGATGCTGGCAGCCTGGAGAGGACAAGACATTTAACAGACTGAGACTAACCTGTAAGGATAACCACTGTTCCCCCCCTCCTCCCCTTCTCACCCTATGAGTGTTCCTTTCCTCCCCTCGCTGTACCCTCCCCCTCCCCCCTCCCCCCCCCTTTTTTGAGTTGACACACAATATTTCAGTATTCATATTCTATTTTGATTGTAAAGGAGAGGAGTGAAGAAAGAAAAATTAAAAAATACCACAAGCATAAAGTTCATTATGATAGACAGTGGCGATCCAATGTTGGGAGAATGTATTATTCGGAGTAGCATATGGTAATCTATGTGTACTATAAATATCTCCTATTATCTGCTATGTAAAGATTACTTAAAGTTTTACCACTGTATGTACAAACCTTAATTTTATTTTGATCTAATAAAGCTTGTTTGAAAGAAAAAAAAAAAGATAGGATACGCAATTGACGTAAGGGGATTTGCGGGAAGCTCGAGTCACGGAAGAAAAGTGAGCAGTACACCTGTACCTGCCTGACTCGTAATACCAGCGGGTGTTAAAAAGCAGTGTTAGGACCCCTTAACGCTACTTTTTAAGGCTAACGCCAAACTCATGATGTAGCCGATAGTGTTTGTAACATTTGTATAAGCATATATACAACATTAAAGGGGCAGTAAACCTAGAAAATAATGTTATATAATTCTGCACATAGTGCAGAATTATATACCATTATCTTAGCCAAACTTTATTCAACATAATATTGCCTCCAAATATGTAGCAATAATATTGTTCGAATTTTGAAGGGTGTACATATTTAATAGTTTGTAATTGACTTTTATTAGGTGATATGCTTCATTCAGCATGCAGCATTGAATTTAGGATTTCTGTGTTTTCCAACTCCAATTGAGTTCTATGGCATCCACGACCTCAAGGGTGGCGGATTGAAAACTAGGTACGCTGCGTTGGAAAAGACGAGAGTGTAAATGTTGAATTTTTGATAACTTTTTAAAAGCTTCAAATAGTGTCGAATAGAAGGGCGAATGAACATAATTCCGCTAGAATTCAACAGGGTTTCAACTCGCGGCGACCTGTGTCGGATTGAGACTGCCAGATCGTATGTTACGTCACAAAATTCAACTTCTTCCGATTTTGAGGCTTTGATAACTAGGTCGGATCAATCTCGCGACAATTACGACGCGGAATTCAAACGTATTTTTGGTTGACGCTTGGGAATACTTTGGTAAACCTTTGTCAGTCAACACCATTCGCCGTTTCATAAGCAGATGCAAGTTAAGACTTTACTTTACAAAGCAGAAGCCATACATCAACACTGTCTAGAAGCCTCACCGACTTCTCTGGGCTCGGTCTCATCTGAGATGGACAGTTGCACAGTGGAATTGTGTTTTGTGGTCCGACGAGTCAACATTTCAAATAGTTTTTGGAAAAAACAGCTCTTGTGTTCTCCGGGCCAAAGAAAATGACCCTCCAAGCTGTTATCAGTGTCAGGTCCAAAAGGCAGTGTCTGTCATGGTATGGGGGTGTGTCAGTGCACATCTCTGAGGGCACCATTAATGCAGAAATATATATATATATTGGAGCAACATATGCTGCCATCCAGATGTCGTCTTTTCCAGGGATGTCCCTGCATTTTCCAGCAGGACAACACCAAACCACATTCTGCCCGGATTGCGTAAGCAGAGAGTACGGGTGCTAGCATGGCTTGCCTGCAGTCCTGACCTGTCTCCAATTGAGAATGTCTGGCGCATTATGAAGCGCAAAATAAGGCAACGAAGGCCAAGTACAGTTGCCCAGCTAAAGACATGCATAATGGATGAATGGGGGAAAATTCCGCTTTCTAAACTTAACCAACTAGAGCCCCATCCGATATGCAGCGTCGCCCGCAAAAGCCTGCAATGCTGGTTTTTGCGCGGGTTTGGTATCACATAAATGGTGTAGCATACAAGTTACGCGCGTATATTTCAGCCTTCGTCCGTATTTTTTTACCCATAGACTGACATAGAAATGACACGCAATTTGGTATCTAATATACAGCGAAAGGACTTACGCTCGCAGAATTCAGAAAATCTACTCCATTCTCATCTCGCCACAAATTGCAGTCGCAGCAACCCTTGCACTGACTAAAAAAACAACGTAACTCTCTGAAGGCCTAACAAATGCATGCTCAATAACATACATATCAGCCGCTTGATCTCAAACAGTTAAACCTCTAACAAGCATTTATTATTCCTGCCCCTGCAAGTGTGTCAATTGTGTCAAACCAATCACAAACAGCACAACCTCTCAACAGGAAGCCTAAAAAACCCGCCAATGCACATCCTCATTAGCCACCATGTTTCCCCTGCTTTCCATAGAGAGGCAGCATCATTGGGCACAAGGGGTGCATCATGGGGCACAAGGGGTGCTGGAAGCCCTACAAGCCCATGTTGTCCTGTCTATACATGCTGATTCTATAGTTGCTGCTGAGGTCCCTGGTCATGGTGCTGCCCCTGCTGCAGCTGATCATAGAATTACATACTGCGGATTTCCACTGCATGTAAGTGAAACTACTACATCCCACCCCCCTTTCCTTAACCACCCTAATTACTGAAAATATCTCATTTGTTTAATTCATGTTTAGGTCACTATGATTTATTGACTATCATTAAGAAGAATGAAAATGGATGTTTATACCTTATGTTCACACATTCTGTAAATACATTATTATTTATATATATATATATATATATATATATATATATATATATATATATATATATATATATATATATATATATATATATATATATATATACAGGGAGTGCAGAATTATTAGGCAAGTTTTTGAGGATTAATTTTATTATTTAACAACAACCATGTTCTCAATGAACCCAAAAAACTCATTAATATCAAAGCTGAATAGTTTTGGAAGTAGTTTTTAGTTTGTTTTGAGTTATAGCTATTTTAAGGGGATATCTGTGTGTGCAGGTGACTATTACTGTGCATAATTATTAGGCAACTTAACAAAAAACAAATATATACCCATTTCAATTATTTATTTTTACCAGTGAAACCAATATAACATCTCAACATTCACAAATATACATTTCTGACATTCAAAAACAAAACAAAAACAAATCAGTGATCAATATAGCCACCTTTCTTTGCAAGGACACTCAAAAGCATGCCATCCATGGATTTTGTCAGTGTTTTGATCTGTTCACCATCAACATTGCGTGCAGCAGCAACCACAGCCTCCCAGACACTGTTCAGAGAGGTGTACTGTTTTCCATCCTTGTAAATCTCACATTTGATGATGGACCACAGGTTCTCAATGGGGTTCAGATCAGGTGAACAAGGAGGCCATGTCATTAGATTTTCTTCTTTTATACCCTTTCTTGCCAGCCACGCTGTGGAGTACTTGGACGCGTGTGATGGAGCATTGTCCTGCATGAAAATCATGTTTTTCTTGAAGGATGCAGACTTCTTCCTGTACCACTGCTTGAAGAAGGTGTCTTCCAGAAACTGGCAGTAGGACTGGGAGTTGAGCTTGACTCCATCCTCAACCCGAAAAGGCCCCACAAGCTCATCTTTGATGATATCAGACCAAACCAGTACTCCACCTCCACCTTGCTGGCGTCTGAGTCGGACTGGAGCTCTCTGCCCTTTACCAATCCAGCCACGGGCCCATCCATCTGGCCCATCAAGACTCACTCTCATTTCATCAGTCCATAAAACCTTAGAAAAATCAGTCTTGAGATATTTCTTGGCCCAGTCTTGACGTTTCAGCTTGTGTGTCTTGTTCAGTGGTGGTCGTCTTTCAGCCTTTCTTACCTTGGCCATGTCTCTGAGTATTGCACACCTTGTGCTTTTGGGCACTCCAGTGATGTTACAGCTCTGAAATATGGCCAAACTGGTGGCAAGTGGCATCTTGGCAGCTGCACGCTTGACATTTCTCAGTTCATGGGCAGTTATTTTGCGCCTTGGTTTTTCCACACGCTTCTTGCGACCCTGTTGACTATTTTGAATGAAACGCTTGATTGTTCGATGATCACGCTTCAGAAGCTTTGCAATTTTAAGAGTGCTGCATCCCTCTGCAAGATATCTCACTATTTTTGACTTTTCTGAGCCTGTCAAGTCCTTCTTTTGACCCATTTTGCCAAAGGAAAGGAAGTTGCCTAATAATTATGCACACCTGATATAGGGTATTGATGTCATTAGACCACACCCCTTCTCATTACAGAGATGCACATCACCTAATATGCTTAATTGGTAGTAGGCTTTCGAGCCTATACAGCTTGGAGTAAGACAACATGCATAAAGAGGATGATGTGGTCAAAATACTCATTTGCCTAATAATTCTGCACTCCCTGTATATATACCCATGTGTCAATTTCTATTGGATGTGAGAAACCTTGATTTACATCTTATAAGTGAATATTACTATATGTACCCTTCATACACAACTATGTGATGTGGTTTATAGAACATGAATATGTCATAAACATGATAATATTACCTTTTTTGGGCCATTTCCACACAGGCCTTATTATGTTTTAACAATATTAGTGTACTAAAACACACCTCACATGGATGTGGATGACAATTATATGGTAAATAACAGAGGACAAGATTTATGGTGAACTATAAGAGTATTTATTTCTTTTTAGGCTTCTTGGATGAGGGGGCTGAGGTGACTGTAGTGGATTTCCTTGTTCTCCTGGTTTGTGAAGATTCAGATGTTTCTGCTGGAGTGCTGGCCACAGATGATAGGCTGGAGGCAGTGTCCTGCTGGTGTGTAAAGTGCTCAACCAACACACCCACAAGTTGATTTTGTTCCCACCATCTATTGTTCATCTGCATCTGCATATCAGACACAATTCTCATCATCTGCGACTGGTTTTGAACAATTCCATTTAATGATGCTGCCATGTCCCTCTGCAGCTCTATGCTACGCTTGTGTAACCTCTCTTGGCTCCTGTGAAACCTCTGTTAGCCTCGTTGTCTGCTCTCGCAGCTTGTTATGAGCCTCCTCTGGAGTGAAATACAATGCATCCACAGGCTCTTGAGCAGCAGGGCTTCTAGGTGCTTGAGGTGCAGGTTCAGCTGCATTTGCTGGTGCTTGTGGGACATCTTCAGCTGCATCTGCTGGTGCTTATGGGACATCTTCAGCTGCATCTGCTGGGTGCTTGTGGGACATCTTCAGCTGCATCTGCTGGTGCTTGAGTACTTTCAGCTATATGTTCATCTGCAGATGGTGGAGCTCTCCCAAGTGAAGAGGATGGTGGAGCTCTCCCAAGTGAAGAGGATGGTGGAGCTCTCCCAAATGAAGAGGATGGTGGAGCTCTCAGGGTGGATTGATAGTCCCACTGATGACCAGTGTGTGACTACTCAACCTGTCCAGTTGGCACTTCTTGTGACATACCCTGTGTGTTAAAGTCATGACTGCCCTGAGATTGTGTTAAGGGGGGTGGGGGGTAAATACATGGACCCTTTGTGGCTGACTTGGCTCCCCCTCAAAGCCAAAAGAAGAATATTCCTCTGGCCAGGAATCTTGCCAGGGGTCATATGCCAATGGTGGTGGCATCACTTCCGGGTCCTCAACTGAAGCCATCCCTGCTCATGCCTGGGAGCATAATGTTCACGTGGTTGCCTGAAGACTGGTGGTGGTGGCTGCATGCCTGTAACTGGTGGTGGTGGTGGAGGTGGCTGCATGCCTGTGACTGGTGGTGGTGGTGGAGGTGGCGGCATGCCTGTTTGCATCCTGGTGACAGGAGGTTCTGTGGAGGAGTCAAATGATGAGAGGGATTAGTACTGTCATATATATGTCCATGTGGGCATACAATGTACATTGATACATGCTAGGGCCTATACTCATTCTCATGTCAAACTCTATAACATGCATGTGCACATTGTGATTTTTGATATGAGGGATTTTAATCTGCACAGTATACAGGTATGTATTTCATACAATAGTTATGTGTACATGTCAGTGATGGAAAAAATGTGTTCTTTAAGTGACACTATGGTCACACAATTTACTTTAGCCTGATGTAGGCACAGAACCTGCTTTCTGTGCTAAAAGTATTGTGATGGCTATAGTGTCCATTTACTGAAAACTTTACATGTGGCTTGTGGCCTGTGTTACTCTGAGACATGTTAGTATTGCACTATTCCACCTCATATCATGAATTGCATTGTGTTAAAGTAGCATTAATGTCAAATATAATTGTAGATGTTTTTGTCAGTAGGGCAAATACCATGCTCCTCATTGTGTACATGAATGTGTGACATTAAAGGATGTTATATCTCAAATACATATCATACTGGTGTGTGGGATGTTACTCACCAGCATGATGTGCTGTGGTTGCAGCCCCTGAGTCACGAGCCCCTGGAAGTCCACGGACTGCTGTGATACTCAGGGACCTGCGTATCATCTCCTGCCAGGTGCTGTATTCTGTGTCCAGGGGTGGACCACCACCTGTTCCCCTCTGGTGCATGACTTCCTGCCCCATCTTTTCTTTCACCCGCCTCTTACAGTCATTCCACCTTTTTTTAAGGCCCTCAACAGTCCTCCTCTGCGGGGGCACACTGTTGGACGGCATCCTCTACCGCCAACCATGCTGTTTTATGCCTTTTGGCAACGCCTTTGCCCTTCTCCTGGCCAAAGATGGCACTGTGATTGTCCATGATGGCCTGGACTAGGGCAACATTCTCATTGAATGAGACGTTTAGACATCTCATCCTCTCAAACTCTGTGGACACCTGGCTTGATCCCTGTGATGTCCCTGGTGTGGGTTCCTCCCTATACTCTCCCTCCTCCCCCCTTCTGTCCCCATGTGCACCCTCTGTCCCTCTTCTAGATGTGCCTGGTCTCTGGGGCTCTCGGGCATCTCCCCTCCCATCATCCTTTCTAGCTCTCACTCTCCCCACTCCACTTACTCCCTGACGGGGACCCCACTGCTCCTCCTGTCCTCTACAATATTCCTCTCCCTGCCACTCCTCTCCCCTCCTCCCCTCCGCCCTACCTCTCCCTGCCATCCTCACACTACACACAATCACACACTCACACTCACTCCCAGTTCAATCACACACAATCACAACCAAACACTCAGCCTATCACACTGTAAAATTGAAATAAAATGTGTGAGGTGTTAGAAAAAAAAAGTGTTGTGTATTTTGTATATGTATGTATGCAATATGTGTGCAATATGTAAAAATATGTGTAAGTGTGCAAGCTTATCCAACCAACAATGCAACCTAACTCCTCTGTTTACGCCTCTCTCTCTACTCTGACTAATCCTCCACTCCACTGTAGTGTGCTGTAGCTCAACGAACCATCCAAACACACTAAAGAAAATGGCGGCTGCGCATGGGTTTATATATGACTTTTGAATAGCGTAATTACGTGGCGCATTTTTAGATGGAGTCGCGGTTGATTTTTACAAGTGTTAGCCTAATTTGCATAAAACTACTCTTTATTGAGACTTTACATGGACAAAATACTGGCATAAGTTACTTGCGACGAGTAAAATATGTATTTGCGCACTTTTCGGAAGTTCGCCAGTTTGTCCTACTTATGCCAGTTTAGCATCTAACGGCGCAGTATATGTAATACCCCGATGTGCGAGGGGAAATTACGGGCTGCGCGGGTTCCCTCGCCGTATATCGGATCGCGCCCCTGGTGTTTTAGATGCCCAAACACTTAATAAGTGTTATTAAAAGAAAAGGTGATGTTAGACAGTGGTAATGGTCAACTTTTTTTTGGAGTGTGTTGCAGTCATCAGATTTGAAATGAGTGTATATTTTCAAAAATACATTAAATTCATAAAGTAAAACATTGAATAATGTGTTTATAATGTGTTGTAGCAAATCACACAACTTTGCGATTTGACCATAGTACAGTATAGGATATTTTTAATCCTGCTATTGAAAATTGTAGAAGTTGTAGCCATTTTCTTCTGCAAGATCTTCATTGTCTGTGCAGTTCTTGCTTTTTTTATAAAAATTGTATAAAACTGAAAAAAAGAGCAAAAAATGTATACATTACTAAGCTTTTTAGAGTATTATTAATATAAATAAGCTATCCGACACACATGCCCACTATACCTATAACAACTCTGTTCAAATGGCTGTATTATTTATTAACACACCCCTAAGGTTTTAGAACACAATGTTAATTTTACTGTACGCTCCCATAGAAGTATATCATTTTGAGGGATTTAGCGCACCTGTGCAGAATGTTAGTGAACTCTCGATTATCCCTTGAGCGACAAAAAAGTAACCTTGGCTATTGATTGCACTTGAGCGGTGTTAGCACTAATATTTTTGCACTCCACTTGTAATCCACCCTAATATCAGCAAGGTTGTGATTGAGCCCATAGACATCTAGAGCATGTTGTTTTTGCATTAGACTGTCAGTATAAAAATATCTGGCACGATTATCTTATTTCAAATATAATGTCTATTTTTGCAGCTTAAATGGAATCTGGTCAACAACCATATTCCTATAGCATAGTTGGTGTTTATAGTGATAGTAGATTTAGCTTTAACACCTTGTAAGAATAATGACTTACTTTAAACACTAACTAAAACGTTTCACTTACTGAGCTTTATCAGAACCTTATTATCTGGCAGTTACACCAGGTTTAGATACCTCCCATGTGTCTGATTGATATGACTTGCTTGATTCTATTAACTGTAAGACTCCAGGCATGCAGAGAAAATCAGAAACTGTTTTATCAATCCTCCTCAGGCAGCAGTCGTGGAACTTTTATCTGACAGAGGGAAAGTGCTAGTAATTAAGGCTATTGTGAGAATTCTTGTTCCGTTCATTCACTTGTGTGTGATGAATCCAGTGACTGAGCGGCATCGGCATCAATGAAGACTTATACACCTGTGCAAATTCTGGAACAAAGCCAGCATGCTAGAATCAAGATAAAAACATACCCTGCATATGAATAATTTAGAGATCTACTCTAGTGAAATTAGTGTTTCTGACAAAATAGCGATAAGGGGCATATCGCGAGTGTTTGTGATCATTGGGCTTACCGCTCGTATTACAAGTTGAAAGTAAACGCAATCGCGTGAGGCTGAGCGCAATCTTAAATTAACCCTAGTATAATAACCTGAATTTCAGAGCTGTGGTTAACTGGCGAAAATAAAAATTTGCACAAAGCACTTCAAAAATACATTACAAAGTACAGTTACACTTATAATAACACTGTCTAATAAAAACAATTTAAAAAAAATATTGCACAAAAAAAGTTATAAGGACTCAAATATAGGAGATCTGGGGAGTTAGAAAATAAAAAGCAGACACAGGGCTTTAACATTGAGATACATACATATATATCGCTAAAGATGGATATGTATGCAAATATATATGTCTATATATGTGTACATATGTATTTATATGTGTTTTTTATGTATTTACGGACATATATACACATATAAATTCTAGATTGTAAGTTCCCACGGGAATAGGGCCCTCAATCCCTCCTGTATGTGTTTGTAAATTGTGTCCTGTCTCTTTCAAGTCTTGTATTGTTTTATTTAAATGAATTGTATCCATGGACAGTGCTGCAGAATATGTTGGCGCTTCATAAATAAAGTATAATAATAATAATATAAATACATAAATACATATACATATACAGACAGATATATGTGCATTAGAGCCATTTGCCGTTAAAGGGACACTGAACCCAAAGTTTTTCTTTCGTGATTCAGATAGAGCATGCAATTTTTAAACAACTTTCTAATTTTTTCCTATTATCACATTTTCTTTATTCTCTTGGTATCTTTATTTGAAAAGCAAGAATGTAAGTTTAAATGCCAGCCCATTTTTGGTGAACAACCTGGATTGTTCTTGTTAATGGTGGATAAATTCACCCACCAATAAACAAGTGCTGTACAGGGTCTGAACCAAAAATTGTCTGGCTCCTTAGCTTAGATGCCTTCTTTTCAAATAAAGATAGTAAGAGAACGAAGAAAAAATGATAATAGGATAGGAGTACATTAGAAAGTTGCTTAAAATTGCATGCCCTATCTGAATCATGAAATAAATCATTTGGGTTCAGTGTCCCTTTAAGTTGATGAAAACATGTTAAAACATATTTATGCAATATTCATATTTAATAAAGATTTTAACTATGTATTTACTGTAAATATTTCACATTCCAATGTTCTGTACATAGGGAAATATGTTCTTTGTAATTTTAAAAACATATTCTTATATATATCTGTAAATATCTATCTATATAATCATGCAATAACAGTGATGTCCACAGCACTTGTTCATTTAGATCCTTTATTAGGACAAGTAAAACAAAGCTAATAAAGGATCAAAATAAACAAGTGCTGTGGGCATCACTGTTATTGCATTGTTGCTGGAGTCATTGAAGAGACCTTTGTCTTCAGCTGCACTATGGATGCAAAGTTGCTGTGAGAAATATTGGATTTGTTATATATAATCATCTATATATAGGTAAAAATATAAATATGTTTAAAAAACCCATCAGAAATGTAGAAATATTTAATTATGAATAAATAGAACATATTTTGTTATGTAAAGAACATTGGAATGTGAAATATTCATATTTACATGTCGGGCTAGCGCTAATGAGAACATGTGATGGTGTTTGCACAAGAGTGGGGTTTTAGTTTTTATCCAACTTTTTTTTCCCATTGGCTTCTTTGGGGGAATACGTGAACGCGCACGCAATATTCTAAGTTCGGATTTGTGTGCTAGTCGGGTTACCGCAAGATCAAAATGATAAACATACTTACTGAAGTTTTTGAAGTTTTTCATGCAGTTTGGTAACTCAATATGCAGAGTTTTGCAAATCATTGATGTGTCAGCCTTTACCATGATGCTCAGACAGAGGACAGCCACTAAACATTTTGGGGCCCCTTATTAAACCATTTACCGGGTCCCGCCTACTAACACATACATTGAGACCCACACTAACACAGAGACACTAACACAGACACACACTAACACAAACACAGACACACACTAATACAAACACACACTATACCATACACATAGACACATATACAGACACCAACACAGAAACAGAAAAGAAAACTAACATAGACACCCACTATCACAGACACACAAACACTAACACAAGACACAGCTACACTAACAAAGACACACATTAACCTATACACACACAGACCCAACACAGAGAGACACTAACAGATAGAAACACACACACTTACACAAACACACACTAACATGGAAACACAGAAACACTAACCCAAATACTAACACAAACACAGACACACAGAAACACTAACACATACAGAAAGATGGATATACAGAGACACTAACACAGGCACTAACATATACACAAAGACGGGAACACTAACACAGACACTAACATATACAGGCGCTTACACAGAGACACACACAAACAACACAGAGACACACCCAAAAAACACAGAGATACAACGCAAGTTAGAGCAATACCCTACATTAATGCTGCCAATTTAGAAATATAATAAAATTTAAGTAAGAATGCTTCACACTTACCATGGATAACCTTAGCATTTGTGGTGCCCTGGGCAAGATACATTTGTGGGGTCCATATAATGGCCCTTAAAAAAAGAGATTGAGGGAGAGCTGTACTGCCAGTGACAATGAATGAGAGGGCAAAGGGGCCGAATTATCAAGCTCCGAATGGAGCTTGATGCTCCTGTTTACACACAAGCCTTCAGGCTCGCCAAAAACATCAGTTATGAAGCAGCGGTCTAAAGACTGCTGCTCCATAACTGATCCGCCTGCTCTGAGGCTGTGGTCTTCAATCCGCCCGATCCTATACAATCTGGCTGATTGACACCCCCTGGTAGTGGCCGATTGTCCGCGAATCTGCGGGGGGCGGCATTGCACAAGCAGTTCACAAGAACTGCTTGTGAAATGATAATTGCTGACAGCGCATGCTGTTGGCATTTATCGATGTGCGGCGGACGTGATACGTTACATCGTATCATGTCTGTTCGCACATTAACCCCTTGAGTGCTAACGACGGCTCTGAGCCGTCGCAAATTGTCCCAGTCTACACACAAATTGTCCCAGTCTTACACACAAGCCTTCAGGCTCGCCAAAAACATCAGTTATGAAGCAGCGGTCTAAAGACTGCTGCTCCATAACTGATCCACCTGCTCTGAGGCTGTGGTCTTCAATCCGCCCGATCCTATACAATCGGGCTGATTGACACCCCCTGGTAGTGGCCGATTGTCCGCGAATCTGCGGGGGGCGGCATTGCACAAACAGTTCACAAGAACTGCTTGTGAAATGATAATTGCTGACAGCGCATGCTGTTGGCATTTATCGATGTGCGGCGGACGTGATACGTTACATCGTATCATGTCTGTTCGCACATTAACCCCTTGAGTGCTAACGACAGCTCTGAGCCGTCGCAAATTGTCCCAGTCAGGTGCTGATGACGGCTCAGAGCCGTCGCTAACACTGACCCACCTTAAGGGCAATCTGGGGGCTCCCACTGACTCCCACCCTGGAAATCTGGCATGTATAGTAACAGGCATCGCCGGGGCTTCACGTGTCGCGTGGTGACGTTGCACGCAATGATGTGATGATGTCACCGCGCAACTTTATTTAAAATTTACAATGTACAATATAGGGAAATGGCAGCATGCTGCGTAGAAGCTTGTATCTCAGGCATCTAAGCAGCTACAGACCCCCAATCGACTAACCTTTCCAACGGTATAAGTCTTGGGATCTAGAAAAAAAAAAGTAAAAAAATAAATATATTTTAAAAAAATTAAGAAAAAAACCCCCTCAAATCCAGCTTAGCACCCAGGGGGGAAATGGCTTAGCACTCAAAGGGTTAATAAATAGGCCCCATAGTGTGAGTGACACTGAGATATATTTGATGGTGTGAATTGTTAGAGACAAGTTAAAAACATCAGAGACCAAAATATATAAATGTGAGCTATAAAAAACAAAAAGCAGGGGGAGGGGGGGGGAGCTAGCCAGCCTAGGAGATGGCTGCTTTTCTGTAGAGCTCCTGAGCCCTATCTGTGTGAGGACGTTTTAGGCTTCTGCCAGATACTTCTTTGGAAGCCAAAACGAACAGAGATGTAAAGGGAAATAACTTAAAGCACCACTTTGAATTTGGATGAGACATCCACTACACCGGACGGGTAGTGTGCTTCAACAGACGTCTCCTAACTGCCTGAGATGCGGAGTCCCAAGATTGCTGCTCTAAAACAAGTAGCTAACCCTTCTGAAGAATACAATCAAGGATCGACTCCCTAAAACCCATACGGCTAAACCGCTGGCCGCATAGAGACCGCTAACTGAAAATAGAGGTGAAGATGAGCTCCGTGATAGGCCGCAGCCTAAACTAAAGCACACTGCGCAACAGCCTCGCGGTGCAGAAGACAGGATCTGCCACTAAATGAAGAGATCATCGCTCCGGTAAGCAAACAGGATGTTTAAAAAATGACCGCTTGAACCACCAATATGCAAGCTAACTTTTAATTGCAGCCAGAAGTCTGAATAATTTACGCTAAGCCCAGTGTGACATATAATCACTACAATCCTAAGGGGAAAGTCTGCTGGGCCTCTGCTACATATAGCCCTAACGACATAGCTGGTTTACTAATGTCTAATCAAAGGCCAACATAATGGACAAACACTAAATCCCTTTTATTGAGGCCTACATTTGCTAGAAATGGTAACACAATGCTAATAATGTGACCACAATAATTCAAGGTTGTTTGCATTAACCTCAGGCATCTATGGATTGATCTAGTCATACCATCTCTCATTTGCACACTGTATAAACAAGGGGAAATATCTTGGGAAAGATAAACGCAATATGCAAAAGATATTTACAAAATGCACCCATAATATTTTAAAGGGCCAGCTGTCTCAATCATGCAAGCCTAAACAACACTAGTTAAGAACTCAGCGGTGCTTGGAGGTTTTGCGCCATAACCACAGATATAAACAGAACTCTCACCTAGCAAGTAACAAAACTGCCACCACATAAAATCACTGTATATCAGCCTCATAGTGCAGTTTATATTGATATTGCCAATCTTACTATATATGCTCACCAAAACCTTGCTGGCTACACTCTTAAAGTACAAGAGACATCACATATATTACTTAAGAGACTTATACACTGGTATCTGCAATGATTCAATTCCTCCAAAACTGTTTCTTCAGCATCCATAGTAGTTGAACAGTGAGACCAGCAGAAGATACAAATAGAAGAACATAAGTGCATGCTTGCCAAGCAAATTATTCACATAAAGCTACCATTTCACTGTTAGCTTTCAAATCTCCATCCATAAGGTTCCAGATTCATTGAAATCTTTGCCATAAGTTGGGGCCCCTGAAATAGAGTTACAGAGCCTTCCTATGAACACTAAAATGTCACCCAAGAAGATTAATAAAGCTGGGAAGAACCCCAAGAAATTAAAAGATCCGACACCCTCTGTAAATATTTTTTTCAAATCCCTGGAACCCAGGACTCCTGGCAAAGTACCAGCAGAGCACATAGAAGAAGCCTCATGCCAAAGCACATCAGATTCTGAGGTGGAACAATCTACAGAAACTATTACCATCCCTACTGCTCTGTTTGAAGCAATTCCATCAAAGAAGGACTTTTCCTCACTGATCTCTCAGGTCAAGCAGTGCATAAGAGAGGAAATAGCGGACATCAAAAAAGAGATTACTGATATAGGTCATAGAGTTGAAACTCTTGAAAACAACCAGGATTCACATACATCTGCTATTTCCGATCTACACACTCTTATCCAAAAACAAAACTCCACCATCTCTGAGCTGGAAGACAAGGTGGATGACACTGAAAACAGGAACAGAAGACATAATATCCGTCTCAGAGGAATCCCAGAGCTCATTCCCCCTTCAGAATTAGAGCAATACCTTCAAGATTTTTTCAGTGCCCTAAGAAAAGAAGACTCCCCGTCCAAAATTGAAATTGACAGAGCCCACAGGGCACTTCGTCCTAAACCACCAGAGGGGCAGCCTCCCAGGGACGTGATAGTTCGCATAACAAGCTTCCAGGTAAAAGAGGAACTAATGAAATTGGGAAGAGAGCAACAACCAATCAAATATGAAAACGCTGACATCCAAATGTTCACTGATCTATCCCAGAGGACACTACTAAAAAGAAAGGAACTTAGGCCTTTAACAACTCTACTACGAAGCAAGAATATCCCATACACCTACTTATCATTTGGAGAGGTAGAGCCTTATATGTTCATCACCTAAAGATA
Organism: Bombina bombina; assembly: GCF_027579735.1. Classification (NCBI taxonomy): domain Eukaryota; kingdom Metazoa; phylum Chordata; class Amphibia; order Anura; family Bombinatoridae; genus Bombina; species Bombina bombina. The sequence goes on along the minus strand of NC_069499.1, from coordinate 990,979,819 downwards.
TCGTACCTGTTTGTAAGGACCTCGACCTCCAACCCCCTAATTGGGAAGAAGAGCTGTCTATCACAAAGGCTCAGGCGAATCCACCCACCAACTTGGCACTGCCCCAGAGGAAGGAGTGGCGGACCTCTCAATACAAGAAAGCTTGAAAACAACCGCATGCTCCCCAATCTGAAACGGTAGGGAAAGGATGAAAGGTCTGAGGTATTCTGAATTGAGTTTATTACTGACTTTGAGTCACCCTGTGGTGGGTTGACGCATGACGGTGCCCTGTTGAGGTATCAGTCTCAATAACATCCTACTAATATGTTAATAAATGTTAATAAATATATTTTTAGATAAAAAAAAAAAAAAAGGGGGAAAGCTTTGTTTTATTAGCAAAATAAAAGTTGCTCTTATTAGGATCCTCCCCTACAGAATGCATTATATCTTACTTAGGTATTATGAGATATAAAATTGTTAGATCCAGAGGTTTTGGTATTCATTTTGATAATCATTACTAGTTCTCACACAGTTGGGAATAGATTTTCCCTATATATTGTGAAATGTTTGTTATATATTGTTTGAAAAACTTGTTTTATATCTTTTCTTTTTCTTCCCTAGCATATCTTCTCTTATATTTTCTACTTTGGCAACAGTACCCCACACTTGCATCAGAGCTACGCGTAACCATAAGCCTGACATATACTCCTGATTAAACCCTTAAATGAGTAAGTACAACTCACAAACTATTACAATTTTCACACACAATGCAAAAGGTTTGAACTGTCCTCATAAAAGGAGACTAGCCTTGTTAGATCTCCAGAAAAGAGGAGGCCATATTTTAATGCTGCAGGAAACTCACTTTAAATCTAATGCGGTCCCCAAATATTTTTCTGCATTTTACCCACAGCATTTTCACTGCACCAACCCCCACAAAAAGATCAATGGAGTCAGTATCCTGATTCACAAGTCATTGCCTTTCACTAAAACCCATTTAGCTACAGACAAAGAAGGGAGATACCTCTGCATACAAGGCATACTTTATGGCAAACCAATTACTTTGGTGAACTTCAGTTTCTAATTCAATAATAAAGGAAACTCAAGGGTCACTAATTATAGCCGGAGACCTAAATGTAACCTTAAACCCCACCATTGACTGCACTAACCCAGTACAATCAGGGGAGAATTTATTAAGTTAAGAGCCCAAATTACGAAACAAAACAGAGAAGAAACAGAAGCACTAGCCAAAGATATTGCAGACTTAGACCTTCTACATAAATTACATCCAGGAAACTCCACATATCAGGATCAACTTAACGAGAAAAGAAGTAGAATGTACAAACTCTTGCAAATTAAATCCCAAAAGCAATTATTATACCTCCATAAAAATTTCTATAGGGAGGGGAACAAGTCAGGGAAGCTTCTAGCAAAAGCTCTAAGACAACAGCAACAGAAAACATACATACACTCAATTAACACTTCTAAAGGGGGTAAACTAAAGCAGTGATTTTTAACCTTTTTTTTTGCCGTGGCACACTTTTTTACATTAAAAAAACCTGTGGCACACCACCATCCCAACATTTAAAAAAAAATCACACATTGTATATATATATATATATATATACACATACACACACACAAACACACACACACATACTGTATGTATTGTGCTGTTATGCCATGCCTCCTACAAACTACCCCTGCACTGGGAGTAAAAAACAAGCAAAGTTTAAAAAATATGTCACACTGTTGTCAGTCTGCCGTGACACACCTGAGGATCTCTTACGGCACACTAGTGTGCCACGGCACACTGGTTGAAAAACACTGAACTAGAGGACTCCAAAAGCATAGCCGGGGAGTTTAAAGAGTTTTACCATAAATTATATAATCTCTACCCGAATAGAAATGCCAGTTCACATAGACAGACATGCCAGCAATTTTGAAAAGATTCCTAAGTCACGCAGCTAACCCCAGATCAGCGCAACTCTCTAGAACAACCCATTAAGATTTCAGAAGTATTGAACGCAATAAGGCAATTAAAATAGAACAAAGCCCCAGGACCAGATGGCTTCTCTGGACTTTATTATAAGACTTTTGCTAAGCAGTTAGCCCCACACTTAACGGATCTATTCAATTCTATCTCAGACATCCTTCCTTTCCCAGATTCTATGCTACAAGCACATATTACGGTAATAGCGAAACCAGGCAAACCACCCAATTCTCCAGCAAATTTTAGGCCGATCTCCCTTTTAAACGTCGATTTAAAATTGTATGCTAAAATGCTAGCAACCCGTTTGAACCACATTTTACCCAAAATTATACACCAAGATCAGTTAGGCTTTGTTCCCAATAGGGAAGCAAAGGACAATACGACCAAAATACTAAACCTTCTAGACCATGTCATGACTAACAAGACGCAGACGATTTTTCTTTCTACTGACGCCGAAAAGGCATTCGACAGATTGGACTGGACATACCTACAAGAGACACTAAAACACTTTAACTTTCCTGACTCCTTTACCCGAAAAATCCTGACATTATATTCAAATCCCACTGCCCAAATTAGATTTAACGTTATGCTATCAGATAGCTTCGAAATTAGAAATGGTTCCAGACAAGGATGCCCTCTCTCTCCTCTCCTGTTCATTTTATCTCTAGAACCCTTGGCTGCTAGAATCAGACTAAATAGACAAATTCAGGGAATTACTCTTGATAACCAAACCCACAAGCTGGCGATTTTCGCTGATGATCTACTCCTCACACTCACTAACCCTAAGGCTTCTCTAAAAAATGCACTTATGGAACTATCACACTTTAGCGCAGTCTCTAACTTCTCGATTAACTTAACTAAATCAGAATATCTACCTATTAATCTGACACAACGAATGCTAGAAGATATTAAACAGACCAATGATATTAAAATACAAACTAAATATTTAAAGTATTTAGGTATATATATTACTCCTGACAAATCTGAGCTCCGCAAATATAATTATGGATCCCTAATTTCAGAGTTTCAAAGCCTTGTATCGACATGGCTACCTAAATCTATATCTTGGCTAGGAAGAATACAGGCGGTCAAAATGGTACTTTTACCTAAGGTATTATACATCCTTCAGACAGTCCCAATCCCAGGCATCATGAGAGATCTAGACACTTTGCAGAGAATTATAAATGATTATATTTGGCGCAAACGTCCACCCCGCATTAATAAAAATACAATATATAAATTGCCCAAAGATGGAGGGCTGGGAGTACCACATCTATAAGCTAGCAACATCATTACAGAGAGTGGTGGATTGATGTAGAGCTGATGGATCAAATTACAAGTGCTGGATTCAAATAGAATCCGCTATGGCTACTACCACAAACTTAAGCGGAGTCTGTTGGAACCCGTCCACATATCATAAACAAAATATTTCAGCATCCTTTATTTCCAATGAAACCTGGTCTGACTGGAAAAAGTTTTGTAAGATATCACACTGCCATACACCCAACTTTTCCCCTCTCACCACTCTTCTACATAACAAAGATTTTCCACCAGGCCTTCAGACAGGGATTGGGGACCCTCTAAAATTTCAAGATCTTCTACCTATTTATCTCCTACTTGATGGAATCAAAATTAAAAACACACAACAATTATCTGAATTAAATTATAATTTCCTCACATCATGGTTTAGAATTCACCAAGTCAAACATTTTATCTCAACGCACAGGAACAGGGCAGATTTTTCAAGACCACTTACAACCTTTGAACAGTTATGCACTTCATTAACTCCAGTTCCTAGAACTATTTGTATCCTATACAAATTAATTCTAGGCAATAACTTCCCGCAGTTACCATCATATACACAAAGATGGGACAAAGAATCTGGTAGTGCCACCACGCCACAATCATGGAAGGCTAGGTTCAAACATCTGTCTTGCTCCAGCCACTCATCATAAGCAAAAGAAACAAATATAAAAGTGATGATGAGATGGTACCTCACCCCGGCAAAGATAAAATACATATATAAAAAATCTTCTGGCTTTTGCTGGAGGGGATGTCAGCTAGAAGGTCATTTGTCACACATATGGTGGGAATGCGAACATATTAAACCCTTCTGGTCCAGTCTTTTCACAAACATCAATAAAGCCTTAGGAACTCAACTCTTACCAGCACATGAATTAATATTACTTAGCCATCCCACAGTCATCTCATGTAAAATAAGAAAACACCTCTATCAAATCATGCTGAATGCAGCTAACCAGTTAATACCAAAATACTGGAAGAATATTCAAACACCATTTATCCAAGAATGGGTTGGATTAGTTAATAAAAACCTGATGCTAGAAAGATTTTATTACTTAAAACTGGGGCAATTGTCCCCTTTCCACGACATTCAGTTCTTATGGGACATTTTTCTTCAGGGTGACATTCAGACCTAATGCTACATACCACACTGTGTGAACTATGATTACATGAGCACCTACTATCTATCTTGAGGCATAATGGACAAATACACCAACCAAGAGGAGTACGTTGTCTACTTTTCTATTACTCCCCCTTGTATCTTTCTATATTTTCCCTTTTTTTTTTCTATTCTACTCTATTCTTTATGTATAGACACAATTATATGTTTTGGATACTTCCACAATGGCATAATAGATATCTTTGTCAAAAGAAGATGATAGTGTAATCAAGAAACTTCTAACTATAGGAGAGTTCGTTAAGTATGGACACCTTCTTACTACGACAATACAGTAGTCATATCCATTAGACTGTTAACATTCCATATAGTGCACAATGACTACCGAACCATCAGCTAGTATGAAAGTGCTGGAATCTCAGTGAGTGCATAATTGTGTAAGTTTCCTGGGATGAGGTCCTTCTTCATCTGTCACTGGTGCCCTTGTTACATTAAGAAGTTAACAGATCTGTTGTTAATGTGGATTTGGAGGAAATAAAAACATTCCCAGCAATTCTAAACCCCTAAAAAAATTGGGAGCCCTAAGCAACCACCCCAGGAGGACTTTCCTCCATATTGATATGTTCTCCCTCAGTAGACATGCCGTCGCTAGTCTGGCAGCGTGATGGGGCTGTAGCTGGGAGAAGTTCTCTGTGTGGGAGCGCAGCTGGATACACCAGTGCCATTTATATAGCTAGAGTGGGACGCCATCCAAAGAACCCAGAGCAAAAGAGGCCAGCACATGTAGTACCTATGCTGGAACCAAGCATCTCTGCATGAGGCCTGGTGTCCAAAGTGTGGGCCTGACTCTTCAGCGCCAGCATTGGGCTCTGAAGTCTGCACGTCAGTCACATACAAACTAAAGACTTACATGCAGGTTAAGTTTGTTCCCCCAGGCAGCCACCACTTATATATACACAACATATATACTGCCAATAGCCCTGTCATGCAATGTATCCAGTCCCTGGCTGTGCTGGCTGCTGCTATTTTGTGAAAGAAATACAAATGTCCCAAACTCCTGGCATCATGACTTAAAGTGATTGTAAACTTTAATGAATCAAAGCCTAGGAATAAAAACAGGGGCACTTTCATTCATTAAAGTTTACAAATCCAATCGTTGTGTGCCCCCTTTGGCGTCTAGCTTGTGGAGCATGTGACGATTGGAGGAAGCCAGATTCATTATCCATATGCTAAAGAATGCAGGAGATGTGGGTGGAGGATCTTCGTTATGTTTACCATAACGCAAAGGTAAGTATTTTAAAAAATAAGCGTCTTTGTAAACTTTAATGAATTAAAGTGCCCCTGTTTTTAAGATTTTTTTTTATCCTGGGTTTATATTCATTAAAGTTTACAATCACTTAAAGGAATTTGAGTGAATTTTGCACCTGCGTTAAAGCTGGTGTGGCCCCTATCGCTCTGCAACTAAAATCAAAATAAGCGCACTATTTAAATGTTGGCTTAAAAGCCCTATAATAGCACTGTAATAGCGCTCTCTCACTCTGACACATAAAAAAACAACAACAAACAACGTTACAGAAAATGGGGCTGAAACACTCCCATTTTAGCGCGGCCTGAAACAGCCCTGCTCATACACTTTGAGTTGTTTGACACTTTGGAGAATGTAAGGTAGCAAAGTATCCTGTAATGGAGTTAAGGGCCGGGGCCTGCCAGGGTAGTGAAAATCCCAGTGTAGTGTGTTAGCAACAATGTTGGAAGGTTAGGGGAGGTCTTAGACTTACCAGTTTATAAGGAAGGTTCTGGAAGATTCCTGCCTCTTCTTCCTGGGATTTTCAAAGAAGAATGTTTGCTGTTATCATCCTTTCCAGTGATGTCTCGGCCGAAGAGGAGTGCTGCTTTACCTCAACGCTTCAGGGACATGGCAGGGATGTCTGCACGCAGGGCTGCACCTAGGAAACAGGAGGAAGAGAATGAAGATGTAGTCCCACCGACACCTACAAAGGACAGGCCTGTATATTCTGTCCTTAACCCTAGGCCTCCCCCACCCCCTGGTCCCCCAGCTGCAGCTGGGTCCACAGGGCCTGTTGCTTGTATGGCTTCAGGCCAGGCGGATTCAGCAGGAGAGGGGATCGCCCCTAGTTTGGAGCAGGCCTTAGAGGCCGGTGTTGGGGCCCTTACGGCCTCCGGTATGACACAGGAGGCCGCAGCTGCTGTACTGAGCCTGTTCAAGGCCCTGACAGCAGCTGTATTGCCGTCGTCGGCCTTGCTACCAGTGGTTGAGGGTCATGCTTATCTGGCCCCAGGGCCGGGTGGGCAAGATCCAAGAGGCTCATTAGTGGCTCAAATGGGCCCTGCCACAGCCAGGCCTGGCTCCATTTGCGGTCCCCTCAACTTCTGGGGCAGGCTCCGATTGCGGCCTACCGCCAACCACGCCCACTTACGGTCCTGCGCCTCCGACGTCTGTAGCATATGACGTCACTTCCGGGAGTAACGTGCACAGGCGAGGAGCGTTGGGAGCGGCGAGGGGGCAAGTGCAGCTTTGGAAGAGGTCAAGCCGGGTACTTACCGCAGGTGAGTGGGGAGTACCCGGGCAGGCCAGCTCCACTGCGCAACACTCTATAAAGACTGTGAGGGGTGCAAGAGCGGCACTGCTGCACAGGGGGCGTGACTTGACAAAAGGGTGTCTCAGAGGGTCCAGGTCCATCAGGGCAAGTGGTTGGAGTATGTGTGGTGCCCACAGGGGACGGTATGGAGCGGGCCAACATGGAATGCATGAGGGCCGCAGGTGCCTGGAAGGGACAAGTGTGTCAGGGCAAACATGAGTGGTGAGGCTACACAGGGCACGACCGCAGGGCATGCTGGTGGTTATGTTAGCTTGGCTGGTGATGTTGTGACTGTGACTGAGTTGGGGATGACAAGCAATATTGCAGACATGAGTGGGGTTGTTGATTACGGTAGCCCAAGGGTGTCTACCCCCTACAAGGGGCATGGCAGGGGTGCCGCTGTGGCCAGCCTGGGTACTCCCCTCACCTTTCTCTCTCCTTCACAGGGTGCTGGAAACTCCTCTTTGTCTGCGGCAATGGCCAGTGTACTGGAGTTATCAGCAACCGTGCTGGCAGGAGAGGGACCGTCAGGAGCAGTGTCAACAACCGTGGCCTCTTCCACTTCTGCTGCTGGTGAGACCCAATTGTGAATATTGTCACACACACTTAGCGCAGATTCTAGTACTGACTCTGATGGGGGTAGGAAGCTGGGGCTGAACAGCAAAGGGCAGAGGCGTATGTTTAAAATGCTGAAGCTGTTAGTGGCAGAGCGTACACAGAGTAGGGGCGTAGGCCATGCTGAACACTCACGGGCGGCAGCAGAGCAGGGCGGTTTTTCCGCCGGGGGGAACATGACCCCAGGGGCGGCATGTACCGCGCAGCCACAGGGGAGTTTAGCTAGCGCTAGACAAGTGGCTCTTCAGGGGGACTCCTACCCCTGTAAGATCCATTGCCTTCATGCTCATTTGAAGGCTAAGACTGTTCAAAAAATTAAGGATCACATATATGTGAATATGTTTGAACTGTCATTGGAGGCCCAAAGAGATAAAGAGCAGAGCGAGGACAGTACAGAGCCCAACAAATACCAGCGTCCGGACACTTTTGAGGAATGGAGGCGTTGCTTCCGGGTTTTCTCATCCTGCTATATAGAGCAGAGGCCTGAGGTCACAGGGGATGTAATTAAGTATGCCGAGATCATCAAACAGATCTATAATAGGATCAGCGAGGGTATGTGGAGGACATATGATAGTGAGTTTCGGAGGAAGATGGCAATCCGGTCCTGAATTTCGGGTGGCGGTTTTCCAATGCGTGCAGGACCTTTGAAACCGCAGAGCTTAGTTAAGCGTCATGGCAGGGAGTGCTGGCGTTTCAATGAGAAGCAATGTGATAAAGGGGCATCTTGCTCCTTTCGCCACGCCTGTATGTATTGCGGCAGGCAGCATCCAGGCTCTGACTGCCCAAAAAGAAAGGAAAGGGGAGCCAACCGTGGAGCTAAAGGGGGTGTTGGACAAAAGAGCTCCAACGCCTCTGAGGCTGGGCGCAATTAGGCCATGGTTGGCGGCCTACCCTGATAGGGAGGCCGCTGGCCTTCTCCTCGGGGGGATCTCGGATGGGTTCAGTGGTAGGGTCCTCATCCCACAGGAATTTGAAGTCGGCTTATGAGATGCCGTGGGAGGTTCGGACAAAACTAGAAAAGGAAATTTCCCTGTGCCGGTTTGCTGGCCCATTTGAAAAGTTACCCATTCCTGCGCTGGTGATATCACCGCTTGGGGTAGTCCCCAAGAAGGACCCAGGGAAGTTTTGCCTCATACAACATTTGTCCTATCCAAAAGGTGGGTCGGTTAACGACGCGATTGACCCGACGATTAGTTTGGTGTCTTATCAGTCGTTCGACCAGGCCCATCGAGTCCAACTTCCGGTTGCTTCCAATACATCCCATGTCATTCAGACTGATTGGGTGCAAATTTGAAGGCCGGTATTACGTGGACAAATGCCTTCCCATGGGCTGCTCAGTGTCTTGCGCTTATTTTGAGGCATTTAGCATATTTCTGCATTGGACAATTGTGACAGCAGCGCGTAGGGGTGCGGGGGCGCATTACCTCAATGATTCCCTGCTGGTCGGCAGGGCCGACACTCAGGAATGTGCTCAACTGATGGCGGTAATGCGGGGGTTGATGGCTGAATTTGGGGTACCGCTTGCCTTGTACAAGGCTCACATTACTGGGCATTGAGATAGACACTGCTGAAAGGCTATGTCGTCTCCCCGCCGACAAGGTGGGAGCCATGCTTGTGGCAGTCCGTAAGGCATTGGGGGCATCAACCATGCACATAATGGAGCTGCAATTGGTGTTGGGTCTCCTCAATTTCACGTGTGAGGTGATACCCATGGGTCGCACGTTCAATAGGAGGATGGAAGCTAAGCTGGCTGCTCCTCAGCGCTTGCGGGCCATCATGGTATTGGAAGAAATGCGAGAGGACCTCCTGGTTTGGGAGAGATTTCTCATAGACTTTAATGGGACACTGTTATGGCGGGCACCCCAAGCTTCTAGCCAGGCAGTCCACCTCTTCACTGACGCGGCCGGGCATTCGGTTATGGGGCTTACCTCGATGGTAAGTGGAGCGCCGAACTATGGCCATTGTCATGGGTACAGGCAGGCCTGACTAGGAACTTAACGCTGTTGGAGCTCTTTCCCATAGTTTTGGCAATGGAGCTGTGGGGTCCGGTCTTAAGAAACCAGTTCATTGTGTTTTGGATGGACAACGCTAGCGTAGTTTTCGCCATTAATAGGTTATCCGCTTCCTCACCGGAAGTCGTTCAGGACATATGTCACTTGGTGCTCAGATGCTTACAGTATAACATTCAGTTTGTGGCACGGCATGTCCGGTTGTGAATAACACCTTGGCGGACACGCTATCTAGGTTTCAGTGGGAACAGTTCCATAGGCTGGCACCTAATGCAGCAGCGCACAGCTTACCCTGTCCCCCCTCTGTTTGTCAGGTGGCGGGGCTTGGAATTCTATTCGGCACTTAGTGTGGGCGTCGCTGGCTCCGAACACCTGGAGGGCTTACTCACAGCATTGGGGTGAGTGGGTAGGGTATTGCTCGGCGCATAGCGTGGACTTTAGGGGAGTCCCACAGGAATTGTTTCTCTGTTGGCTTGCCCACTTGAATCAGCAGGGGATATCAAAGGGGGCAATCTCTATTAAAATAGCTGCTATATCCTTTTTCAGCAACCTGCTAGAATACCCCAATGTTACGAAAGGGTTTTTAGTGAGGCAGGTAGTCAAGGGTTGGGGTAGGCTGGAAGGGAGATTACGAGACACGAGGGAGCCTGTGACATTGCACAGGCTGCTAGGGCTGATTAGTGTTTTAGATTCCATTTGCATAGATGCCTATGAGAAGGCCTTGTTTGAATGCGCCTTCTCGTTGGCATTTTTTGCTGCACTGAGGCCTGGGGAGTTGGTCGCTCTAAGCAGGCAGCTAAGTCTGGGATACAGATGGCTCATGTTAAATGGGCCGGGGATAATCTGATCTTGTTCATCCCTCATTCCAAGACAGACCAGGACGGAAAGGGGGCATGGGTGACCCTGACCCTGTCAATTTCAGAAGCTTGCCCGGTGCGAGCGACTAGGGCTTACGTAGTGTGGCATCCACATGACCTGCTGCAGTTCCTGGTACATGCCAATGGGTATAACTTGTCCAGATACCAGTTTGCCACGGTCTTAAAGCGAGCGGCGATCGCGGCTGGTTTGGAGAACTGCTGGATTACTCCTCACTCGTTCCGCTTAGGGGAGGCAACCAGCGCTGCTGCGTTGGGATGGGAGGCACAAAACATTCAGGGATTGGGTAGATTGAAATCAAATTGCTACAAGGTATACGTGCACGCCCCAACGGAGGCATAGTTGAGAAGGAGGGGAAGACTAATTGCTAGTTAATGCGTTGCCTAGTTTCAGTAGGGGGCCCTACCCGCGTTTGGATCGTAGGGCACTCTTACGTACACTGGGTGGCCCTGTGGGCTCCCTCCCATCCCGACGGGCAGCAGCTGGGGCTAGCGGTGTCAAAGGCCTCGGTGAGATGGTTGGGTCTTAGAGGCTTACAATGGAATGGTTTGCCTGCCCTCCATCAAGATGCCAGACACAGATGGGGACAGCCTCATATTATCATTCTGCACATGGGGGGCAATGACTTAGGTTGCACACCGGCGCTGGACCTCATCAACATCATGAGATCCGACATGAGGTGGATTTGTGCAACGTTTCCGGGGGTGAGGTTGGCATGGTCCAACATAATCCCCCGGTTGTGTTGGCGTTTTTTTCCCACGCCCAAAACAGCTTATATGGTGAGGAAGAAGGTGAACAGGGAGCTGGGTAGAGCAGTTGTGGCTGTAGGTGGTTTTGTGGTTCGCCATGAACAGATTTCAGCCGATAAGAAGCAGCTATATCGCCCAGACGGCATGCACTTGACCAACAAAGGGCTGTTGATCTTCATGACAGACCTCAAAAGAGCCTTAGTTACACATATTTAGCTGGTGGCGGCAAAAGTCAGTTTTTCTGAAAAAGCCTGTCTCTTGTGGCGGGAGGTCGTGGGAATAATCACTTGAGGGCAGAGTCTGTAGGGGTGACAGTCGGGCTAATGGGTGGGGGAGATATCCTCAGATCGTGACCTGGGGGCCCCCGCCCTGCGGGTCTGCTGGCTGAAGATCCTTTAGGACGTCTGCGCCTCCTAGAAGGAATGGGGTAGAGCCACGTTTTTGCGGCCCCCCTTTGCAATTTCCAATTCCATAATGCCTGGCTGCGACCTCTAGTCATATGGAGCTGTTATATTACTTTACTAGGCCTCGAATGCCGTCACGAGTTAAAAGTTTAGTTATGACTTCAGTTGAAGTCAGGTTTATTTAAAGGTTAAATAAACGTGACCATTATATGGTCTTATACCCAGCTCTCCGTGTGTTTATTATTATGAGTAGAGTAAGTAAATAAGTGTAGTTTAAAGGGGGTTGTAACTACCAAATTGAAGCATCAGCCCTTAGGGGAATGTAAGGTAGCAAAGTCTCCTGTAATGGAGTTAAGGGCCTGGGCCTGCCAGGGTAGTGAAAATCCCAGTGTAGTGTGTTAGCAACAATGTTGCAAGGTTAGGGGAGGTCTTAGACTTACCAGTTTATAAGGAAGGTTCTGGAAGATTCCTGCCTCTTCTTCCTGGGATTTTCAAAGAAGAAAGTTTCCCTCCCTCCCAACCCCCTGTGTTCATTGGTTATACTGATAATAGTTGGATGGCGTCATTCAGGCAAATGTCTTCCTTTCTGGTTGCTGGTTCTTTAGCAGGCTAAAGGCGGGGATAGGGTTAGTTGGCCTAATCGATGTAAGACCTTAGCGGTAATTTAATTGCTTCCTGGTGGTAATTGCTGCAAGGCTTTTTCCTACCAGTGCCTTATAGGTAGAAGTAAAGACAAGTTGTATCTCCTAGCGGCGGGAAGTCGTGGCCATAAACACCTGAAGGCAGAGTCTGTAGGGGTGACAGTCGGGCTAATAGGCGGGGAGATGTCCTCAGGTCGGGACCTGGGGGCCCCCGCCCCGCGGGTCTGCTGGCTGAAGATCCTTTAGGACGTTTCCGCCTCCTAGAAGGAATGAGGTGGAGCCACGTTTTTGCGGCCCCCTTTTGCGATTTCCAATTCCATAATACCTGGCTGCGACCTCTAGTCATATGGAGCTGTTATACTACTTTACTAGGCCTCGAATGCCGTCTTGAGTTAAACGTTTAGTTATGACTTCAGTTGAAGTCAGGTTTATTTAAAGGTTAAATAAGCGTGACCATGATATGGTCTTATACCCAGCTCTTTGTGTCCGTGTGTTTATTATTATGAGTAGAGTAAGTAAATAATTGTAGTTTAAAGGGGGTTGTAAGTACCAAATTGGAGCATCAGCCCTTAACTGTGCATGAGCAGGAAGTAGGATAAAAATCAACAAATGAGTGACAAAACTTACCACTTAGTTAGAAATATGGTGCAGAGAGAGCGGATTACAGAGTAATATAGAGTGATGGTTTAAATTATACTTTGTTTTTATCATAAAAGTCGCCTTGCGTTAACATTACTGTTAGCAGTGGACTGGATAATTGCTCCATTGTTAAAATCTGTATTGTAATTATTATAATTATGTAACTTTGCAAATTGCTATTTTTTTTTGTTCACACCCTGAGCTATGACGCAAATGTCCATACTAGTTCAACCTTGTTCCCAAAATAACATAGAGCCATGGAAACATTAATGGCAAAATTATCTGATGCAGTAGCAATATTCCTGTGTAAATTGATTTTTATTTTCTTACTGCAGTATTCAGAAGAAAGAACACAGAATATCAATGTTTAGTTTCACAGTTCTGAGCATGAGTACTGCATCTAATCGCAGCTGGAGATGAACTCTCAAATTGTGTTAGTCTAAATTTTCACCTTTGCTGAAAGTCAGACTTTGGTAGGAGAAATTGTCTGCAAATATAGATGTCTGGAATACACATTTATATAACGCTCCTCAGTGAAAGGAAAGGTCTGCAGTGCTCAAACTTAAAGGGCCACTAAACCCAAAATCTTTCTTTCATGATTCAGATAGAGAATAGACATTTAAACAACATTACAATTTACTTCTATTATTTATTTTGCTTCCTTTTTTAGATATCCTTAGTTGAAGAAAAAGAAATGCACATGGTGAGCCAATCACATGAGGCTTCTATGTGCAGCAACCAATCAGCAGCTACTGAGCATATCTAGATATGCTTTTCAGCAAAGAATATCAAGAGAATAAAACAAATTAGATAATATAAGTTAATTAGAAAGATGTTTAAAATTGCATTCTCTTTCTAAATCATGAAAGAAAAAATGTGGGTGTCATGTCCCTTTAAGAATTGTCTGGGAAAGAGAACAAAAAACCTCATAAGAGATTTATGTGTATTATTATTATTATTATTATTATTATTATATTCTCACAGGGTTGATATAACCCAGTCTGAAGCATAAAGAGAGGTCTCCCTATTTATCACGATATCGAACAGCTCAGTCAAGAGCCCCAGTGTGTCAATTTGCACAGAAAATTAAAGATACGGAATTTAGAGAGATTACAATATCAAGAGTTGTGTCACAATGTGTTCTGACTATGGACAGATGACATTTTCAGAGACAGTAATCAGAGAATTACCAGCTGGAGCCTTATTTCATTTATGTCTTTAGATTGACTATGTTTTGTATAATGAGCTTAAACACAGATATTCATCTCAGAAAATGCCCACTGAAGTCCCACTGCTTTGACACTTTTTTTTTTTTTTTTTACTATCCCCTAAACCAATCAAAATAAGTGGAGATGGAATAGACATGCAAGGCTGTGAGTGGGGAGGATAAATATATGATAGGCTGAGAGGGAGAGATCAGGCATGTGGCAATGGGGAAGGAAGGGAATAAACAAGAAATTGTCACTGTAATGAGTGCAATCACATTGTATAGATGATAAAACAAAGGGACAGGTGCCTACTCACAATGAGTGACGTAAGGATCAGCAAGAAGGCACAGCCAACATGCACAGAATAACAATGCTCATGCAGCAAACTATATACATCCTGCCTGGTGTGACTCTGAATCACTGATGTCAAATCAATGATAGTCTATGGAAAAGGAATTTTGCATATTAAAATGCAGCTGTTATTAGTCACCAGGGTCGGCTCCAGAACAAATGAAATAGGGGGGCATTTTTTTTTTCACGAGGGGGCACGCATTTACAAAGCATGTATGAGAGTCAAAATAAGAGCAGACCTACATATTCTGCAGGAAAGTGTAGCTTCTGACTGGCTTATCCCCCACTATTAACATTTGGAGAATATGTGCTAAATCCCTAGGTAAAAGAATGAAGTCTAAATCCTACGCAGTGCACTAAAACAGAGCCATTAAACTTGAGACCCCCAGTGCAATAGCTCCTTAAAAACAATTCACCCCTTAATCACCATGATCCAAAACCCTTAAACTCATTCTCAAATCTCAATCATGTCCCCTAAACAGCCATGCACCCCAAACCCCCCAATGCAATTAACTCCTTTGTTTGCAATAGCAGTGAGGATACTAGGTTTTCAGGTACTGGAAATTTTGTAGATTAGATATGAGAAAATTATATATATATATTGTTAGGATGTGTTTATTCTTTATTCAGCTGCATTAAAAGCATTTCCGAGTGTCACTAACAAAACATGTCAAGCAATTCAGACTCTCAATAATAATGAAATGGCATCCAATCCATCAGCTGACAGCACACACAAGCAATAGGACACATGAATAACACAGGTATGTGCACATACATCCTACAGGCAATATAATGAGCCAAGCTACACACAGTTATGTATTCAAGCACATACAGTAAATGGCAAATTCCTGATACCTTTAACAAACCTTAGAGCTGACACGTAACATCCCTATTAGATCACAATGTACTATAGCAATGCTTATGCTTTCTTATTATTATTATTTAGGAACCAACTTTCTAACCAATAAATACCAGGACAAGACATTAAAATTAAATTTATATAAATGGGATATGGGATGAAGTCAGCCTGCAATGTTTTATTTTGTTTTTTGAATCAGCCCTAAGCCCTTGCATGTGGGAGGAAAGTTTGTAACAGAGGAGAGGGAGAGCTGGAACTCATGAACTTGCCTTACATAGCTGGGCTGGGGGTAACAGAGACAGCACATAGTGTGATAACAAGAGACTGCCCTGAGCAGACAGCACATTGTGCTCAGGGCAGTCTCTTGTTATCACACTATGTGCTGTCTGTGCTCAGGGCAGTCTCTTGTTATCACACTATGTGCTGTCTGTGCTCAGGGCAGTCTCTTGTTATCACACTATGCGCTGTCTGTGCTCAGGGCAGTCTCTTGTTATCACACTATGTGCTGTCTGTGCTCAGGGCAGTCTCTTGTTATCACACTATGTGCTGTCTGTGCTCAGGGCAGTCTCTTGTTATCACACTATGTGCTGTCTGTGCTCAGGGCAGTCTCTTGTTATCACACTATGTGCTGTCTGTGCTCAGGGCAGTCTCTTGTTATCACACTATGTGCTGTCTGTGCTCAGGGCAGTCTCTTGTTATCATACTATGTGCTGTCTGTGCTCAGGGCAGTCTCTTGTTATCATACTATGTGCTGTCAGTGTGATAACAAGAGACTGCCCTGAGCACAGACAGCACATAGTGTGATAACAAGAGACTGCCCTGAGCACAGACAGCACATAGTATGATAACAAGAGACTGCCCTGAGCACAGACAGCACATAGTATGATAACAAGAGACTGCCCTGAGCACAGACAGCACATAGACAAAGCAATGTGAGATCTCCATAATAACATATAGTGATTTCTTATTAAAAGGAGACTGCAGAGAAGTGAAAGTAACTACTGAAGACAATTAATAAGTGGATTTACATTATACAGAGGCAGGGGCTGCTTGTAAAAGGCAACACAGTTACCTGACATCAGATGGTCACAGAGAGAGAGAACTATGCCCTGATAGTAATGGGAGAAAATAACAGCTATACACAGGAAAGAAACAGGACCCACATACCAAAGCTTAGACCTGCTGAGCTCAATACACATGATTCTAGGCAGCACCTCGCTCAGGGCACACCACCAGCAATACCAGAGAGGACTGGAGTCGGGAGAGCAGTGATAGAGAGGCACTCAGGAACAGAAACCAAAGAAAATAAACAAACAGAGGGCAGGGGAGTGGGACAGATACAACAAATATGTGATCGATCACATATTTGTTGTATCTGTCCCACTCCCCCACCCTCTGTTTGTTTATTTTCTTTGGTTTCTGTGGATCTGTTAGTAAGTGCAGGCAGGGAGGGTGACCGTCTGTGACCCGCACTAAATAAGTAATGACACTGACAGGCACGCATTCAGCTAAGCAGGAGGGAGTATTAGAGGACTTGGGGAGGGAGGCTAATAATAGCTCTTACCTTATCTGTTGATGCCTGTTTCCTAAAATTCCTCTGCTCCAGCACGGCTGTCTGCATGCAGTCAGGGATCAGACTCAGAGCAAATGTGCGCGCCAAAAGCAGCCAGCCAATAGGAAAAGCTTCTGGCTGAGCTGCACCAATTAATCTATTTTTTGATGAGCTGAATCAATGGGCTGAGAGTCTGAGACCTGACTGACTGCACATTGTGACATTTGAGCGTGCACAAGGGCCCCACCCCCAGAAAAGTTGCGGGGCAAAAAAATAAAAATAAATTAAGTAAAACAATTTAAAAAAAATAATTTTAACAAAACCTGTGTTTTGAGGGGGCACAGCATTCCATTTGGGTGGGCATTGCCCCCCAAAGCCCCCCCTTGGAGCCGACCCTGTTAGTCACTAAGTAATGTTTGAACACATTTTGCAGCTCAGTGGAGATTCAGAGTGTAGTGCAGGGCAGGATAGCAGGAAGAGTTATTGTTTAGAATAGGGTAACAAGCAACCAGATATAAGACTCCATAAAGGGAGTTGTCTGCAAAAAAAAAAAAAGAAAGAAAGGAACTCAGGATTTCTCTTTTTGATGGTACTGATTGAAGATCTTGAAGATATGCAGAAGATCTGCATATTTAAATAGGATTAAGAGCCATCCCCCAAACAAAAACGTATTGCCTTCAATTTATTAATAATAGAAGAGTAAAATGGCAAATATGTTTTTCTATAGCCATTTAATTTATTATGATGCTTCTTTTTTGGGGACATAAGGAAACTAAGCTTTGCCTTTTTACTTCATGAAATAATATCTTTCAATTTTATTGTGTTTCATTAAATGGGTTTCTAAAAGGGGTTATGTCCAGGGGAAAAGACAATACAATAGCACTTAGTTTGAACTTCAAATAAGTAGTAGGTTTTTTTCTGACAAATTTCAGTAATGTCTATCTCCTCTCCTCCTGTATCATGTGACAGCCATGTGACAGCCATCAGCCAATCACAAATGCATATATGTAAACTCTGTGAATTCTTGCACATGACTCAAAAAGTGTAAATATAAACAGACTACATATTTTGTTAATGGAATTAAATTAAAAAGTTGTTTAAAACTGCATGCTCTACCTGAATAATCAACATTTAATTTTTACTTGAGTGTCACTTTAATGTTCTAATACATTCACTTAGTTAAGTTGCTTTAATAGTTTATTCTCACATATTTACTTTTTATATGCTTGGTTGTTTTTATTAATCAATAGTTATGATGTCACTGTTTTGGTCTTGTAAAAAATAGAAGGGAGCTAATAATTTATAATATATTTTGCTTTATCTGTTAGGTCATGTGTAATGATTTTTTTTTTTTGTTTCTTAGGTAGTCCATACTGTTGATATTTATGAGTTACTTTGATTGTGAATTTCTAGTGATTTGTAATGTCTTTTCATCTTTAATTAAAAAAAATAATGTGGAACCTTCATGTCATTTTGACCTACATGTTCCTAGTCTAGTGGTACCACCATGACTACATATTCATTAGGAAGACACTGGTGTCTATTTAACACACAGGCAAACATCTCTGTCCCTGTCTGCATGGTTTTGTGGCTAGTGTGCAGCAAAATGTTGCTGGCATTTACCATTACACAAGCTGTGGTTGTGCAATGCCACCCCCTGCTCATGCGGCCAGTCATCCACCAGCAGGGCAAGCCAATCACCCGGTTGAAGGAATCCAGGAGGATTAAGGAACACCACTTTATAGTTGGCATAGAAGTCAAGGAAGTAGTCATAAAGGAATATTAAACAGTCTGTTCGGATGAAAGGAAGGGACTTGGCACATGCTAGAGTTTTACAGGCCATTTAATTCTGTAGATATCTGTAAAGCCTAGGGTGGTTTGTGTTAGTGATATCCAGTAACCTACCTTTGTCTTGTCCGTGGGTGTTGTGCTACCATGTTAATAAGTTTGAGCATGCTAACTTTATGGTTGAGTTCATCTGCAGGCTGTCTGACCTCGCTAATGACTCTGGCATGCTATCAATGAGAACAGGTTCTATAGCAGGAATATATCTATAATAAGTCTGGGTGCACTATACTGTAGGTCGGGTTTCTCTGCACTACTGCTGGAGGCAGTATTGGCCTCTCGAACCTCAGCATCTCCCTCTCAGCCTTCATTCGGACCCTGCTAAACTACATTCATGCACGAGAGTGTGCTAACATTTAAACTATCTTCTGGTGGGTTATCAGTCTCATTTTTCAGTCAAATGATATCACCTTAAATTACGCTAACACTATATGCTGCCCTTACTTTTATGTTCCATATATGTGTATACATACAGTATATTCATGGGGGCTTGATGGTCACTCATCTTGGGTCAAATTAACCTCTAAATTGTATCTTTATTTATGTACATTTTTGTCCTATTCCAGTTTGCTCTAGAATGTGGGCAGCTAGAGCAGCACTGTTTGTTTAACTTTAACAAGCTCTTTTAGGTGAGGGGCACTTTAAATTGTTTCATGTGGGGGCTGCTTAGTATGCTTTTTCTGTGGGGCACTTTCCCGGTCTATTGGTATTCAGTCTGACTGTGCTTGTCTCAGTGCACAGCATGGTAGGCTGCAGACGCGCTCTTGAAGTTTCAGTGTGATGGGAATGCTACTTGAGGGGGTTAAATTTACCACCTCTGTATTTACGTCTTTTTTTATCCAGAGTTCTGGCAGCTTGTCTCTAACCTATAGACACTGCTGCAGCCTCTCTGTCACTTCTCGTTGTATCAGCTGCTCATATGCCAAAATTGGTTTGAGGGGGTAAGTCCCCTAAGCATCTGGAGCTTACGAGTCCCATATATATATATATATATATATATATATATATATATATATATATATATATATATATATATATATATATATATACATACAGTATATACTGTATATTTATATATATATATATATATATATATATATATATATATATATATACATATATAATCTAGTTGTGCAGAGGATATAGCAGTACAGACTTCTACTTAACATAGAGAGATTTCTGACATTTTGCAGGACTCTTTGTTTGACAACTCCGATTTTTCTTCTGATGGTGAAGTATCTTCAGATGATCAGGAGTCTATGTCTGAACCAGAACCGGATATTTTTTTCATGTTTAAGGTGGACCATATCTATTTCTTTTTATGTGAGGTCTTCAAACCTTAGGCCTCACAGAGAGTAATCCTCCTGAGGTAAAAACTACAATGCAACTGGATGTCATTTCTAAGCCCTCTCCTAAATCCCCTGATGTCTTCCATGTTCCTCAATTTGTTTCAGAGATAATCCCTAAGGAATGTGAGAATCCCAAATTCAAGAGGATGTTTCATTTACCCATTAATAGTATTGAATTATGGGAATCCATTCCCAAAGTTGAAGGGGGAATTTCTAATCTTGCCAAGGGTATTACTATTTCTTTAGAGGATATTACTTATTTCAGGGATCCCATGGACCACAAATTAAAGTCTTTCCTCATGAAGACCTTTATTAAGACAGGTTATCTCTTTAAACCTTTTACTTGAATATTAGGGGTGCTAGGAGCTATGGCCTTGTGGTGTGACTCCTTAACTGATCTTATTTCAGATCAATCTTCCAGGGAAGAATGCAAAAATGCATGGAAATCAGGTTCCTCTTGGTCACAATCTAAGCAAAATAAGAAATCTTCCAACAATTCCAATTCCAAATCAGCATGACGCACAATTTTTTTCATTCATGATTCAAATAGAGCATTCACTTTTAAACAACTTTACTTATTTTATCTAATTTGCTTCTTTTTCTTGGTATCCTTTGATGAAAAGCATGCCTACAGGTAGGCTGAGGCTCAGAATCAAAAAGGAAGCTAGCGGGTGATTGGTGGCTGCACATATATGTCTCTTCTCATTGTGTGTTCAGCTGAACGGGTGTTATAACTCCTATTGTGTAGTAGACTGACACGCTTTAATATTTGGAACCAAAGTGACAACTAAACATTACAAAGACAAACTTTAAAGTTGTACATTTATCAAGTGTCACTTATAAAATTAATGAGAAAGTGTATATTGGTCGGTCACTCGATATATAACAAGCCGTCACATAATAATAGGCTTGTTTTTAGCACATATGCTGAGCAGGATTTGGGCAGAGACACACTACCCAGCCCATTAACTTCCAATAAAAACCTAATATGAGGTTTGGTGGTCAGTAGGTTATTATTACCAACATTATTAAAATATAAAATTATATACATACAATGTGTATAATTAATGTCTTTTATAAGTGGACTGGTATCTTTATCCATATAATTTAATACAAGTGATTCAGTAACTCACCTTATAATCTTTGATTCTGGTTGAAAGAGATAGCCAGTACCACCCCTTTGATAGTAGGTGGTTTATAAATAGACCACAAACATAATTATTAGCGGCTTACCAAGATCTATAATCAGAGAATCAGTAGTAAGAGGATTAATATGAACAGAACTAAGTGTACACTCAATATGTGGTAATACAATTCAACTACTATGGAATTTGGATTGTATTAATTATCCTTTTATTTCACAATAAGTGGTGATAAAATGAAATCTATTTAGCAAACATAACACTCACAAAAGGTGTTCAATAAAGAATAACAAAGAACAAATTAACCTGGTGGCAAGCCAATACTTATCCTGACAACACAGTACTCATATATATTGTTCAACCAAGGATAATGAAGAACAAGCCAATTTAACCGTGTTGTTTTAGGGTATATATTTGAACCAACATTATTTATGTCCCATATTATGATCCATATTGGAGAGTGACAATATCTCTATTATAATTTGATAAAATACAGAATCAATATAAAGAGTGTCACTGTAGTCTCCTCTTTTGACCCACTAGTTTCAAATATTTAACAAAGGATAATAAAGAATGAATTAACCTGGTGGCAAACCAATATTTATCCTGACAACACAGTAATCATATATATTGTTCAATAAAGGATAATGAAGAACAAGTTAATTTAACAATGTTGTTTCAGGGTATATATTTGAACTGACATTATTTATGTCCTATAGTATGATCTAAATTGGAGAGTGACAATATCTCTATTATAACTTGATAAAACACAGAATTAATATAAAGAGTGTCACTTTAAAGGACCAGTAAACACAGCAGATTTGCATAATCAACAGATGCAAGATAACAAGACAATACAATAGCATTTACTCTGAATTTCAAATGAGTAGTAGATTCTTTTTTAACACATTTCAAAGTTATATATATTTCCACTCCCCCTGTACCATGTGATAGCAATCAGCCAATCACAAATGCATATACGTATAGTCTGAGTTCTTGCACATGCTCAGTAGGAGTTGGTGACTCAAAAAAGTGTAACTATAAAAGACTGTGCACATTTTTTTTACTGGAAGTAAATTGGAAAGTTGTTTAAAATTACATGCTGTATCTGAATCATGAAGATGTAATAAAACCTGAGTGTCCCTTTAATCTCCTCTTTTGACCCACAAGTTTCAAATATTTTGCCACCCACTAGTTAATAATATTTATACTCCAGTTGAGTTAAAGGTAATTCTATTACCAACACCACCCATTAATAATTTGATGCAAATCATTACTGTTTTTCCGCTAACATTTAAATTTTAATTACATCCATTATTTTAAATATGTTCTAATAAAGATTATTATGTTTTAACCCACGCTAACTATCCAGTTCTCCGTTCTAATTTACTTATTGAGTCTTAAGAGTGCTAATACAGTATCCTTGTATTCAATTCTCTATTGAATTTAAGTTAATGGAATTTCTAATCTTGCCAAGGGTATTACTATTTCTTTAGTGTATATTACTTATTTCAGGGATCCCATGGACCACAAATTAAAGTCTTTCCTCATGAAGACCTTTATTAAGACAGGTTATCTCTTTAAACCTTTTACTTGAATATTAGGGGTGCTAGGAGCTATGGCCTTGTGGTGTGACTCCTTAACTGATCTTATTTCAGATCAATCTTCCAGGGAAGAATGCAAAAATGCATGGAAATCAGGTTCCTCTTGGTCAAAATCTAAGCAAAATAAGAAATCTTCCAACAATTCCAATTCCAAATCAGCATGACGCACAATTTTTTTCATTCATAATTCAAATAGAGCATTCACTTTTAAACAACTTTACTTATTTTATCTAATTTGCTTCTTTTTCTTGGTATCCTTTGATGAAAAGCATGCCTACAGGTAGGCTGAGGCTCAGAATCAAAAAGGAAGCTAGCAGGTGATTGGTGGCTGCACATATATGTCTCTTCTCATTGTGTGTTCAGCTAACTCCCTCCAAGTAGTGAATTGATGTACCTTCAACAAAGGATGCCAAGATAATGAAGCAACATTAATAATAGAAATAAAATGAAAAGTTGCTTACAAATGTATGCTCTTTTTGCCTTTCTCATGACCTTCTCCTCTGGGATTTGTTTTTGTGAATAATTACTTTCTATTTAGGTTATAAATTATTAAAACAAAGAACAAATACAACACAGATCACAGTCATAAACATACATATACACACTCATTTTCCATACCACACATACTCAAAAAGCAGGCTTTCTTTGTTGAATTTCAGCCACAGCTACCAGCTGAGAATCCTAGTGGAACAACTTGCAGTCTGTTTCAATTGTTTGGGTCATGACTTTTGGCCAATGTTACATGAAAATTATTTGTGTCTGACCCACTTTAAAAAAGTAGCAGCGCAAGTACCACCAGCATTGCTACTGTGACAAAACCACTGGATGTGTCCATAGCCTCCTCTAGTTCCTCCACAGATCTGAGTCCCTGAGCACTATGCATAAGGTAAAAATCACCCTTTCACTTCCCTCCCTTCAATCATCAGGGAGGGACTCAGAGTTCCTTATCAATAAAGGAGAAACACAATTACTGTACTCTGTCAGAGATCCACATTCCGGGGGATAACAATAGGGGAGCAGGCTATCACAGCCAACAGTCTTGTCTTGCATCCAGGGAAGTGGTTCCTCAATCAGAAGATTTTTGATAAGATAGTATTCTGATCAAATTATATTCGGGGTCTTCTGGAAATCAACCTTATGGCTTCTCATCTCATCTTCAAACTGCCCCGATACTGTGCTAGATCCAGGGATCCAAGAGTGAAATTGATAGATGTACTAAAGGTTCTGTGTTTTTTTTGCTTAGCTTACATTTTTCCCCCATCTGTTGCTCTTCTGCCCAGAATCATCGGGTGGACCAGACAAGTGAAGGCCTCTATCTATCTGATTGTTCTGGTCTGGCCCTCCAGGACATGGTATGCAGATCTAATTTAGATGTCCAGCTCTCCACCTTGGACTCTTCCACAGCTTCTTGACCTATTGGGGCCCATTTATCAAGCTCCATATGGAGCTTGAAGGGCCGTCTTTCCGGCGATCCTTCAGACTCGCCAGAAACACCAGTTATGAAGCAGCGGTCTAAAGACCGCTGCTACATAACCTGTCCACCTGCTCTGAGGAGGCGGACAGAACTTGCGTGAAATCAACCCGATCGAATACTATCGGGTTGATTGACACCCCCTGCTTGCGGCCGATTAAAAGAGCTGCTGGTGCAATGTTGAATGCGGAGAGCATATTGCTCTTCGCCTTCAACAATATCTGTTGGACATGATCCGCGGATCGGATCATGTCGGACAGGCATTTAATAAATAGGCTTCATTGTCTTCTATTTCTAAATATGGTGGTGTGGAGATTGAATGCCTAATTTGAAGCAAAGAGGTTTTTTTGATACTGTGGTTGATACCCTTCTTCCGGCGTGGAAGCCTGTAAATAAAAAACTTTATCACAAGACTTGGAAAATGTTTCTTTCTTGGTGCAAGACTCATGTTTTTCATGTCCACTCTTTTAGGATTCTGAGGCTTCTTCAATTTCTCCAAGATGGTTTAGAAAAAGGTTTCTCAGCTAGTTTGTTAAAGGACCAAATATCTGCTCTTTCTGTTTTATATTACAGGAAGATATCTGAGCTTCTGGATAATCAAGCTTTTTCTAAGGCTTTGGTTAGAATCAGGCCTGTAGTTAAGCTTATATCTTATCCCTGAAATGTTTAGCAAGTTCCTTTATTTGAGGACATGTTTAATATTGTCATTCAGCTTCTGTCATGGATGGTTTTGTTTCTTTTAGTTATTTAATCTATCAAGTGCATGCCCTTTCCTTATTTTCACAAGGATAAAGTGGTTTTGCACACTGATTATGACTTTCTTCCTAAGGAAGTTTCTTACAAGAGCATATCATAGTCATTTCTTTATGTCCTAATCCTAAGAACACTAAGGAGAGACTTTTACATAACCTGGATGTTGTTAGGGCCTTAAAATTTGATCTACGGGCATTTTAGGATTTTAGGCATAATTGTAATATATCTATCCATTTTTCAGGACCCTGTAAGGGACAAAAGGCTACTGCTATCACTCTAGCTTTTTGGTTGAAACAATTGATTCACTCTGTTTGATGTTTTTGCCTTTTCAGAGGCTGTTTTTTGGCAGGAAAGAACTTCAGGCCACAGTGTCTGGCAAATAGGTACTGCCTTTATTCTTTTATCCCACCATTTTTCTCGTGGACTACACAGCTTGGGTATTAGATCCCACAAGCCACCTTATGAAAGACTTTTAACAACACATTATTAAATATTTCTTATTACAATCTCATACAGTTTATTATCCCTTTAATTGTAAGGATATTTTATTGTACTTATTGGTTTTACTCTTGTGTATGCAGAAGGAAATAACTTGTTTAAAACTGGATACTTTTCAATATTTTACCAAGCTTACATAATTTTCAAATATTTTTGTTTATTTTTATGCAAATCTTTTGCATTGTAATTCTTAATTGCTGATATATGTTACGCATAAATAAAAAATGACTTTAATGTTTCTTTAAGACAGCATTCAGATTCCCGCCGGTGATTTTCAGCCAAGTGCTGATTAATGCAACGTCTTTAATTACGATAGTCATTATCCTAATTGCAATATTGTTTTCTTACCCTGTGCTGCAGGCTGTGAGAAAACTGTATGCAATGTAAACAGATCTATATAAGCAGGGCTTTAGATACACATAATTAAAGGGCTACAGTTTTCAGTTAATCCTTCTGGTGGACTCACTGCTTCAAAGTCATTATAGGTTCTGTCCATAAGAATTTGCTGGTTGTTGTTTTCTTTGCCTATCTTGCAACCGGAACATTTCCCTGCAATTTAGTCTTTACAGCCTGCCATGCCTGATTATCTAACATTTGACGGATGAGACTTAAAAAAACAGGCTTACACTGTAAGGGAATACACTGTAAGGGGATACTCTAAAAAAAAGGCCTGCCCTTCAAGTTGTGTGGTGGTTGCTATAGAAAGTAATGGAGCTCACTACAGAAACAGTCCTAAGGGAGCAGCCAATACAAATCAGATTGCTTTGATTTTAGTGAATAGAATCATAAAGTCACCTCTATTTTTCTGTCCATGTGTTTTTCTACTACAGTAATAAAATGTTTTTGCATAATTTGACATAGATAAACACCTTTACAAAAAAGCACAAAGAAAAGAGGTCTCCTTGTTTATATAAACATACATATACTTATACATACACTTATACTACATATACTTATACATACACTTATATTTATACATACACTTATATATACACTTATACATATACTTATACATACTTATACATACACTTATACATACAGACTTATACATACATAAACACACATACACATAACTGTATATAAATACCTGCACGCACACTTACACATACACACACTAACACACACATACTAACATACACATAACTATATACACTTACACACATTTTTACACATACGCACACTTAGAGGCCGAATAATCAAATGTCTGTCGGACCTGATCCGACAGTGCGGATCAGGTCCGACAGACATCGCTGAATGCGGAGAGCAATACGCTCTCCGTATTCAGCATTACACCAGCAGCTCACAAGAGCTGCTGGTGCAACGCCAACCCTGCAGACTCGCGGCCAATAAATGTCAATCAACCCAATCGTACTTGATTGGGTTGAATTCTGAGCAGGCGGACAGGGTTATGGACCGCTGCTTCATAACTGCTTGATAAATGGTCCTCTTACACTTACTTACACACACATGCACAATTACATACACATACCTACACACACATACTAACACACACATACATATAACTATATACACTTACACACACATACACATACCTACACACACATACTAACACACACATACCTACACACACATACTAACACACACATACACATAACTACATACACTTACACACATTTTTACACATACACACACTAACACACACATACTAACACACATATACACATAACTACATACACTTACACACACTTTTACACATACACAATTACATACACATACCTACACACCCTCTTACACACACAATTACATTGTCACATTTAACTACTTCAATACTTCTCTAGCATATATGTTTCCTTTATGGGATAATGAATTTTATCATATCCAAATGTAAAGTTTGTTTTTATTTAAAATCCTTATTTATAAGAAATAATTTCTCTTCTAGCTATGACAGGGGAGTAATACAATTTTCAGTATACAATAATATGCAATATTGTAGTATAATTTTAATTAATTAATTTTGGAGGTATTTAGTATTAAAATTGCTTTCATAAGATGATTCTTAATTAGGAAAAATCCCTTATTATTTTTAACAATTTTTTTTAATCATGAATATCAGAAGTGGCGCTACGGAATCTGTTGGTGCGCTTCAAATAATTGATAATAATAATTTAAACCATGACTGTTACAGCCCCCACTACCATCCCAGTACCTTAGGTAATTTGTTTGAAATCTCCAGTATAAGCGGCAACAAAGCCATTTCCAATCCCTACAGACTTCTTTACCCAACAACGTGTGAGATAACTGACTGACCATCATACCAGGGAACCGGAAGATAGTAACAAAGCTGGGCAGTAAAATTGTAGTGATGCTGAAGAGACTGTCTTTAAAGTCGTGCACACTAAAAATATCAGGTGTGCTCGCTTTTACTCCACTTCCCGAGTTCCAGCTTTCTGTATATAACGCCGGAACTGGGAGAACATTAAAAAATTGCTGGCTTTAAAAAAATTAAAATAGCACAGTGGTGATATTTGGGGATTTTCAACTACCATTCAGGCTCGTCACAATCAGCCTCACCTAATGCTGCCACTTCTGGGTGCACTGCAGCTACGTCTCAGGCTACTGAGGCCCTATTTCTGCCTATAGCCAATTGCCCCCCCAGCCCAGCCCACCCTATATATATAAGAGTGAGGTAGTTTTGCTTGTCAGTCCGGTAACCAGCTTTTCCGCCTCTGATCCAGTCCCTCACTGTGGCAGTTGGGGCCCAGGCCTGGAAGCCACACCTCCAGGGGCCATGTCCTACAAAAAAGTATGGGAACTCACCAAGACTTCCACATACACATATATACACATACACACACGCTGTATTTATAGGTATATAATCTATACACTTTAGTTAATGAAAGCAAATTAAATCCAATGAAGGGTTGAATGGTTGCCTTTGGGTCTAAGACTCCTCCTCTATCATACAGTCTCACCCACTTAAGGTGCAATAGTCCTATTTCTGCTGAGGGGAGCTAAATAACCCAGAGCAAGCCACACAGAATGTAAGCACCATGTGTTCCACACAGCAGGACCACTGACAGGCTTGCATTTAGTGTATTGTAGGAAGTAATACTGCCCATTACTAGAGGATCTCACAATCCTTCTAGTAGGCTGTGCTCCAGCTCCACCCACCAGCAGCAGCTTCAGTGTTTTCTGAAGTGTTTCTGTTCTCTTTCCAGGGGGAACCTAGTTCCACCTGAAAAATAGTGCAGGAACTCCTTTCCTATGCGTTCCCACTCGACTTGACCCCTGTACACCTCCCGTGCAGAGCAGAGCTTCTTGTTCCATCTGTATGCACGCAGTGTGTGGTCCCTAGTCACTCTCTCAAAAGTCACTGAGGCAGTTTGAGACTCTTCACCATGCCGGCCCTCAAAGACTCTTTGCCTCCTATTTGCTCTTCTGGTCCCACTGACTCAAGACCCCGGTCTCCCTCTCACATCAAAAACACAATGTACTTTGAGGCAGTGCCAACAGCTGCACTTCTCTGCTAGTCTGGGCTGAGCAGACCCCTGACTGCAGTCACCCCTGTCACCTTCTGATGATTTGGTTTAGGGATAGCCACTAAAATCTTTGTCATAGTCTTTTGAAGACTGGATTTAAACTCTGGAGAAAAGTCAGTGGAATCCCCCAGGGCCACAAAAACAAACATGGTCATTCATTGTCTGCCAGATGTCATACTGACAGGATTATTACTTGAAAAATTGAGATGCGGGACACAATTAGTACATGACTTGTTAATTTGGTCCTCTGGAACAGTTTTGAATAATAAATGGGTATAATGGCCTGAAAGTTCTTGGACTGCAGTATGTTCCCTAAGGGTCCCTTCTAATGGGTCAGCAAAATCAAGTGGGGGTACAAACATGACTGCAAAATAATAAGCAAAACTGCAGGTATTTGAAAATAAAGATATATTCCAAAACTTTAGATTATCAGTGCATTTGCACAAAATACAACAAACAGCCTATAGAAACACCTCAGAACCCTAGATAACAGAGAAAAAAGCTAAATAATTTCCCCCAGAAAAATGTTTGCATTACCCACCCCCTCAGCAGCACATCTCACCCACCTCCTGGGCATATAAAGGGTTAAAACTGTACCCCTATAGCTTGTAAGGTCTGGAGACAGTCCCAGAGTAAAGTTTCAATCCCTTGGAGATCTTCTGAGGGAGAGAGAAAGGGATCCAAAGGGGGTGGGGTGGAGCCTAAGTCCGGAAAGATGAGCAGGCTAAGACCTGTGAGTAAAAACACTAAAACACACCATGAACATATTTTATTGAATAAACCCCCCCCTTTGAGCCCCCCTTGTGTCCTCAACCCTAACCACATCCATCATGAGCTGAACTGCTAACTGCATAAGGCAATTAGCGGTTTTATGAAAGAGACAGTTTAGCTTTTTTGTTCTGTCTGGAAAAAACACAATTTATGCTTACCTGATAAATTTATTTCTCTTGTGGTGTATCCAGTCCACGGATCATCCATTACTTGTGGGATATTCTCATTCCCAACAGGAAGTTGCAAGAGGACACCCACAGCAGAGCTGTAATATAGCTCCTCCCCTAACTGTCATAGCCAGTCATTCGACCGAAAACAAGCCGAGAAAGGAGGAACCATAGGGTGCAGTGGTTACTGTAGTTTAAATTTAAAAATTACCTGCCTTAAAATGACAGGGCGGGCCGTGGACTGGATACACCACAAGAGAAATAAATTTATCAGGTAAGCATAAATTGTGTTTTCTCTTGTAAGGTGCATCCAGTCCACGGATCATCCATTACTTGCGGGATACCAATACCAAAGCTAAAGTACACGGATGAAGGGAGGGACAAGGCAGGAACTTAAATGGAAGGAACCACTGCCCGTAAAACCTTTCTCCCAAATATAGCCTCCGAAGAAGCAAAAGTATCAAATTTGTAAAATTTTGAAAAAATATGAAGCGAAGACCAAGTCGTCGCCTTGCAAATCTGATCAAAAGAAGCCTCATTTTTAAAGGCCCAAGTGGAAGCCACAGCTCTAGTGGAATGAGCTTTAATCCTTTCAGGAGGTTGCTGTCCAGCAGTCTCATAGGCTAAGCGGATTAAGCTTCTTAGTCAAAAAGAAAAAGAGGTTGCCGAAGCCTTTTGACCTCTCCTCTGTCCAGAGTAGACAACAAACAAAGCAGATATTTGACGAAAATCTTTAGTAGCTTGTAAGTAAAACTTTAAAGCACGGACCACGTCCAAATTGTGTAACACAAGGATGGAACAACAATCTCTTGATTGATATTCTTGTTAGATACCACCTTAGGTAAGAACCCAGGTTTGGTACGCAGGACTACCTTATCCGTATGAAAAATCAGATAAGGAGAATCACATTGTAAGGCAGAAAGCTCAGAGACTCTACGAGCCGAGGAAATAGCTACCAAAAAAAGAACTTTCCAAGATAAAAGCTTGATATCTATGGAATGAAGAGGTTCAAACGGAACTCCTTGAAGAACCTTAAGAACCAAGTTTAAGCTCCATGGTGGAGCAACAGGTTTAAACACAGGCTTGATTCTAACTAAAGCCTGACAAAATGCCTGAACGTCTGGAACATCTGCCAGACGCTTAACTAGCTGACAATCCTTTTTCCAAACCTTCTTGGAGAAAAGATAATATCCTAGCAATCCTGACCTTACTCCATGAGTAACCCTTGGATTCACACCAATAAAGATATCTACGCCATACCTTATGGTAAATTTTCCTGGTGACAGGCTTTCGTGCCTGTCTTAAGGTATCAATAACTGACTTGGAGAAGCCACGCTTTGATAAAATCAAGCGTTCAATCTCCAGGCAGTCAGCCTCAGAGAAATTAGATTTGGATGGTTGAAAGGACCCTGAAGTAGAAGGTCCTGTTTCAGAGGCAGAGACCATGGTGGAAAGGATGACATGTCCACTAGATCTGCATACCAGGTCCTGCGTGGCCACGCAGGTGCTATCAGAATCACTGATGCTCTCTCCTGCTTGATCTTGGCAATCAGTCGAGGGAGCAGAGGAAACGGTGGAAACACATAAGCCAGGTTGAAAGACCAGGGCGCTGCTAGAGCATCTATCAGTGTCGCCTTGGGATCCCTGGACCTGGATCCGTAACACGGAAGCTTGGCGTTCTGGCGAGACGCCATGAGATCCAGTTCTGGTTTGCCCCAACGATGAATCAGTTGTGCAAATGCCTCCGGATGGAGTTCCCACTCTCCCGGATGAAAAGTCTGACGACTTAGAAAATCCGCCTCCCAGTGCTCTACACCTGGGATATAGATAGCTGATAGGTGGCAAGAGTGAATCTCTGCCCAGCGAATTATTTTTTAAACTTCTAACATCTCTAGGGAACTTCTCGTTCCCCCTTGATGGTTGATGTAAGCTACAGTCGTGATGTTGTCCGACTGAAATCTGATGTACCTCAGAGTTGCTAACTGAGGCCAAGCCTGAAGAGCCTTGAATATCGCTCTTAGTTCCAGAATATTTAATGTAAGGAGAGACTCCTCCTGAGTCCACTATCCCTGAGCCTTCAGGGAGTTCCAGACTGCACCCCAACCTAGAAGGCTGGCATCTGTTGTAACAATTGTCCAATCTGGCCTGCGAAAGGTCATACCTTTGGACAGATGGACCCGAGATAGCCACCAGAGAAGAGAATCCCTGGTCTCTTGGTCCAGATTCAGTTGAGGGGACAAATCTGTGTAATGCCTGCTCCACTGACTGAGCATGCATAGTTGCAGCGGTCTGAGATGTAAGCGTGCAAACGGCACTATGTCCATTGCCGCTACCATTAAGCCGATTACTTCCATACACTGAACCACCGAAGGGCGCGGAATGGAATGAAGAACCCGGCAGGAATTTAGAAGCTTTGATAACCTGGACTCCGTCAGGTGAATTTTCATTTCTACAGAATCTATCAGAGTCCCTAGAAAGGAAACTCTTGTGAGTGGGGATAGAGAACTCTTTTCCTCGTTCACTTTCCACCCATGCGACCACAGAAATGCCAGTACTACGTCCGTATGAGACTTGGCAATTTGGAAGTTTGACGCCTGTATCAGGATGTTGTCTAAATAAGGGGCTACTGCTATGCCCCGCGGCCTTAGGACCGCCATACGTGACCCTAGAACCTTTGTAAAGATTCTTGGGGCTGTAGCTAATCCCAAGGGAAGAGCTACAACTGGTAATGCCTGTCTTAAAAGGCAAACCTGAGAAACCGATGATGATCTTTGTGTATCGGAATGTGAAGATAAGCATCCTTTAGATCCACTGTAGTCATATATTGACCCTCCTGGATCAGTGGTAGGATGGTACGAATAGTTTCCATCTTGAACGACGGAACTTTGAGGAATTTGTTTAAGATCTTTAGATCCAAAATTGGTCTGAAGGTTCCCTCTTTTTTGGGAACCACAAACAGATTTGAGTAAAAACCCTGTCCCTGTTCCTCCTTTGGAACTGGATGGATCACTCCCATAACTAGGAGGACTTGTACACAGTGTAAGAATGCCTCTCTCTTTATCTGGTGTGCAGATAATTGTGAAAGGTGAAATCTCCCTTTTGGGGGGGAAGCTTTGAAGTCCAGAAGATATCCCTGGGATATAATTTCCAACGCCCAGGGATCCTGAACATCTCTTGCCCACGCCTGGGCAAAGAGTGAAAGTCTGCCCCCTACTAGATCCATTCCCGGATAGGGGGCCGTTCCTTCATGCTGTCTTAGAGGCAGCAGCAGGCTTTTTTACCTGCTTACCTTTTTTCCATGTCAGGTTTGGTCTCCAGACCGTCTTGGATTGAGCAAAAGTTCCCTCTTGTTTATTATTAGAGGAAGTTGATGCCGCACCTGCCTTGAAGTTTTGAAAGGCACGAAAATTAGACTGTTTGGCCCTAGATTTGGACCTGTCCTGAGGAAGGGCATGACCTTTTCCTCCAGTGATATCAGCAATAATCTCCTTCAACCAGGCCCGAATAGGGTCTGCCCCTTGAAGGGAATGTTAAGTAGCTTAGATTTTGAAGTCACGTCAGCTGACCATGATCTAAGCCATAGCGCTCTGCGCGCCTGTATAGCAAAACCAGAATTCTTAGCCGTTAGTTTAGTCAAATGAACAATGGCATCAGAATAAAAGAATTGGTTAGCTTAAGTGCTCTAAGTTTGCCAAGTATGTCATCCAATGGAGTCGCTACCTGTAAAGCCTCTTCCAGAGACTCAAACCAGTATGCCGCAGCAGCAGTGACAGGGGCAATGCATGCAAGGGGCTGTAGGATAAAACCTTGTTGAATAAATATTTTCTTAAGGTAACCTCTAATTTTTTATCCATTTGATCTAAAAAAAAAAAAGCACAACTGTCCTCGACAGGGATAGTAGTATGCTTTACTAGAGTAGAAACTGCTCCCTCCACCTTAGGGACTGTCTGCCATAAGTCCCATGTGGTGGCGTCTATTGGAAACATTTTTCTAAAAATAGGAGGGGAAAAGAACGGCACACCTGGTCTATCCCATTCCTTATTAATAATTTCTGTAAACCTTTTAGGTATTTGGAAAACATCAGTACACACCGGCACTGCAAAGTATTTATCCAGTCTACACAATTTCTCTGGCACTGCAATGGTATCACAGTCATTCAGAGCAGCTAAAACCTCCCTAAGCAACACGCGGAGGTGTTCAAGCTTAAATTTAAATGTAGAAATATTAGAATCAGGTATCTTTCCTGAGTCATTAACATCACCCACTGACTGAAGCTCTCTTTCCTCAGCTTCTGCATAATGTGAGGCAGTATCAGACATGGTTCTTAAAGCGTCAGTATGCTCTGCATTTTGTCTCACCCCAGAGCTATCTCGCTTACCTCTAAGTTCAGGTAGTCTGGCTAATACCGCTGACAGTGTATTATCCATGACTGCCGCCATGTCTTGTAAAGTAAACGCTAAAGTAAACGCCCTAGATGTACTTGGCGCCATTTGAGCGTGAGTCCCTTAAGCGGGAGTCAAAGGGTCTGACACGTGGGGAAAGTTAGTCGGCATAACTTCCCCCTCGTCAGATTCCTCTGGTGATACATTTTTTAAAGACAGAAAATTATCTTTATTGCATAAAATGAAATCAGTACATTTGGTACACATTCTAAGAGGGGGTTCCACCATGGCTTTTAAACATAATAAACAAGAGAGTTTCTTCTATGTCAGACATGTTTATACAGAATAGCAATGAGACTAGCAAGCTTGGAAAACACTTTAAATCAAGTTAATCATCAAATTTAAAAAAACGGTACTGTGCCTTTAAGAGAAACAAATTTTGTCAGAATTTGAAAAACAGTGAAAAAATGCAGTAAATCAAATGAAATTTTTACAGTGTGTATAATAGGCTAACAGAGCATTGCACCCACTTGCAAATGGATGATTAACCCCTTAGTTCAAAAAACGGATCAAAAAAACGAAATAGACGTTTTTTTAACAACCAACTGCCACAGCAAGCTGTGGCCCTACCTTCCCCAATAAACGACTTTGGAAAGCCTTTGGGCCCTTTAGAGATGTCCTATAGCATTCAGAGGGCCTTTGAGGGAAGCTGGATGTCACAGTTTGTAATTTTAACTGCACCAACTGTAACTTTTATATTACAACAGTGGAAATTGTTTCTAGTCAAAATTTAAGCCAGCCATGT
Organism: Bombina bombina; assembly: GCF_027579735.1. Classification (NCBI taxonomy): domain Eukaryota; kingdom Metazoa; phylum Chordata; class Amphibia; order Anura; family Bombinatoridae; genus Bombina; species Bombina bombina. The sequence continues at coordinate 990,944,641 of NC_069499.1, read as the reverse complement.
GGAAAAAACTAGGCCCCAATAAAGTTTTATCACCAAAGCATATATAAAAACGATTAAACATGCCAGCAAACGTTTTATATTGTAAATATCATAAGGGTATTACCCCTGGGAGTAAGCATGATACCAGTCGTTATTAAATCACTGTATTCAGGCTTAACTTAACATTAATCCGGTATCAGCAGCATTTTCTAGTGTTTTCCATCTCTAGAAAAAATTATAACTGCACATACCTGATAGCAGAATAAACTGCACGCCATTCTCTCGCTGAAGTTACCTCATCTGTGTAATCCCCTCAGACATATGTGAGAATAGCAATGGATCTTAGTTACAACCTGCTAAGATCATAGAAACCTCAGGCAGATTCTTCTTCTATTTACTGCCTGAGATAAAATAGCACAACTCCGGTACTATTTAAAAATAACAAACTTTTGATTGAAGAAAATAAACTAGCTATATTTAACCACTCTCTCCTACAACGTCCTTGCTTGTTGAGAGTTGCAAGAGAATGACTGGCTATGACAGTTAGGGGAGGAGCTATATTACAGTTCTGCTGTGGGTGTCCTCTTGCAACTTCCTGTTGGGAATGAGAATATCCCACAAGTAATGGATGATCCGTGGACTGGATACACCTTACAAGAGAAACATACTGAGGGCTGCTAATGGGTAGTAAGGCAATGAAATAAGAAGTTTTTTTAACTCCGAACTCTGAGTTCCATATTTTTTTTTTGTGTTACACACATAGGTAAAGCGCTATGTGTAAAGGCTGAGAGCCCCCAACTATGTAGTACCTATACAAGGAGAGTACTAGTTATAGTTCTTGGGCTGTGTTTAGTGTCTGAGTCACTTACCTGGACTTCAGCACCCCTCCACTGTATCTTACTAGCTTGCTGAGGCCTTTCTCCCTCAGAGAATGCTGATCCAGTAGAGAGCCCATCCAGTGCCAGTAAATATACTGCAAAGGATAATGTTGGATACACCAGCACACCCTCAGATGGAGGCCAAGGGATGGGGTCCCAAGGACGCCTGCGGTCAATTATGGCTGAGAGATTAATCTGTGAGCAGAGGCGTAACTAGAAACCACAGGGCCCAGGTGCAAGAATCTACATTTAACAGAGAAAAACAAAATGTGAATCAGATTACTTGTCTGCAAAAGGAGATACCCTGTGCCCACAATCTGTGAGATGGTCTGACCCCCTATTACTGTATATAGTGACACTGTTTAACCCACCAGTACTGTATATAGTGAGTCAGTGACACAGTCTGTAATCTGTCAGTGAGATGGCTGGCCTGACCCTACCCGCCCCAGTACTTTATAAAGTGACCACAGTAGTCTGTGACATGGTCCAGCCCCCCCCGTGCTGTATATAGTGGTACTGTATAGACTGACACTGTTTACCCCCCGCCCCCCCCCCATGCTGTTAGTAACAAGGCCTGTAATTTGCTGGTTCCACAAACATACACACACACATACATGCATAGATACACACACACAGTCACATACATACATACACACATACACACACACACACACACACACACATACATGCATAAATACACACACAGTCACATACATACATACACACACGCACACACACACACATACATGCATAAATACACACACAGTCACATACATACATACATACATACACACATACACACACACACACACACACATACATGCATAAATACACACACAGTCACATACATACATACACACACATAAACACCAATGGGTAAAACAGAAACACTAACCCCTGTAGTCACTAGTGAAGCATCATGTCACACTCACATGATATCAGTGCACCCCCTGTAGTTTCGCCCCTGTCTGTGAGGGTACTGACATAACTTAACTGAGGTATTCCTTTACCCCTGTTTCATCCAGAATCTTGGAGAATTATCCTGAAGGCTTCCCTGAATGAAGATGAAAGAGGGGTAAGTCAGGTCTGAGCTCCAAATATATAATAAGAAAAAAATAAATAAAATCTTGCTTGCAGAGCAACTCACTCAACCTCTCTCCTCGGAGGCCAATAACTAACTGGGTGGGAAGAGGAGGTGGGAGAGATTAAAGCGTTTGTGAGAGTTCTTGATTTCCTCCTAGTGGCAATAAATATATACCAAATGTAATGGACACCTATGGACTCTTCTTATCTAACTAAAGAAATGGGATAGTTGGCAACTATGAGTATATAGAAATATATAGAAACATATATATATATATATATATATATATATATATATATATATATATATATATATATATATATATTTACCTCTGTGATTATCTTGTATCTAAGCCTCTGCAGACTGCCCCCTTATTTCAGTTCTTTTGACAGACTTGCTTTTTAGCCAATCAGCGCTCACTGCAGGGTAACTTCACGTGTATGAGCTCAGTTATCTATATGAAACACATGAACTAATGCCCTCTAGTGGTCAAAATTCATTCATATTAGAGGCAGTCTTCAATGTCTAAGAAATTAGCATATGAACCTCCTAGAATTAGCTTTCAACTAAGAATACCAAGAGAACAAAACAAAATTGGTGCTAAAAGTAAATTGGAAAGTTGTTTAAAATTGCATTCCCTATTTAAATCATGAAAGATTTGTTGGGGGACTTGACTGCCCCTTTAACTTTGTTTCAAATGGATATTTTATATGTCAAGTTTGACTGGGAAGGGCTTAAAAGTATATAAATATGTGTATATATACACACATAAAATAGTTTGGACTAAGGTCCTAGGGCTATTTATTACTTTTCATGTGCCAAAAGTGGCCTGGTTTACCAGTACAACCCTTGTGAGATATTTGAGCTATACTTTTCATGGAGAGGTCTATGACAGGCCTCATAAATGCTAAAGAAGACTTAGCATAGTGATGTACAGAGAATATTGTTGTTTGTGTTGAATTTATTTATTGTACTGAACATCATGATTATTTTTTTGCCAGTTTGACAAAAATGAGGATTGTTTGCTATTTTGAGTTTGTAAATTTTTTTTTTAGTCTCTTTGAATAATCAATAAAAATAAATGTTTCAAAAATTAAAATTTTGTGTGTCATTTTATTTGCAACATAAACTTTGTATTTTCTGCAATTACTCTAATAAAGCTGTATCAGTGGCATGTATAGTTTTCAACCACAACTACTCAGGGATTTATTAGTGTTATTAATTAACTAGTTGATAAGCCTGCCCAGAGGGCAGTCTATGTGTTAAAAATGTAACCCCCCAAGCTACAAAAAATAAAAAATACAGAAAAAAAGGCGGGTCCATCATCTTCATCCACAGCGAAGGCGGCTCGGAGCGGATGTCCGGAGCTGTCTTCCCAGATGTGGCGATCCTCGGCGGTGGTCATCTGTGGCGGTGTCCACGGTCCTCGGTGGCAATGGTCCTTGGCGGCATGGAGGCTCCTCTTCATCCGATGAATTTTTCAAAACAGCCAATAAGATTAGAGCTACTGAAATCCTATTGGCTGTTCAAATCAGCCAATAAGATTTCAGTAGCTTTCATCCTATTGGTTGATTTTGAAAATTTCAGCCAATAGGAATGCAAGGTACCCCAATAAATATGGGGTACCTTGAATTCAATCTTCAGTGTGCAGTGGACGATCTCATGAAGAGGAACCTCCACGCCTTTGCCGAGGAACGCCCCCGCCGATGACCGCCACTGAGGATTGCCACATCTGGGAAGACCGCTATGGACCTCCGCTCCGCGCTGCCTTCGCTACGCGCACATCTGGAAAGACTGTCACATCTAGGAAGACCGCTCCGCACCGCCTTTGCTGTGGATGAAGATGATGGACCCACCTGGAAGAAGACCTTCTCCGCCGGACTTCTGAAACCGTGAGTACCTATTTGGGGCTTTAGTGTTAGTTAGTTTTTTTTTTGGGGGGGGGGTTGTTTTTTTAGACTAGGGTTTATTGGGCAATTTGCAAAAGAGCTGAATGCCCTTTTAAGGGCAGTGAAAAAGAGCTGAATGCCCTTTTAAGGGCAATGCCCATACAAATGGGTAGTTTAGGTTTATTAGTGTTTGTTTTTTTTATTTTGGCGGTTTTGGTGGGTGGGGGGTTTTACTGTTAGGGGGGACTTTGTTTATTTTTAATGTAAAAGAGCTGTTTTCTTTATGGCAATACCGTACAAAAATCCCTTTTATGGGATAGTCATTAAACTAGTTTTTTGTGTTGTGGGGGTTGGCGGTTTAGGAGTTAATAGGTATATTAGATTTAATGCGTTGTCGGGGGTTGGCGGATTAGGGGTTAATAGATGTATTAGGTAGTTTGCGATGTTGTGGTTGGCGGATTTAGGAGTTAATAATTTTATTGGGTATTTTTTTTTTCTTAATACTTTGTGCGGGCGGTTAGTTTATTTTTTTCTTAATAGTTTGTACGGGTGAAAATTAGCACATGAACCTCCTAGATTTAGCTTTCAACTAAGAATACCAAAAGAACAAAGCAAAATTGGTTATAAAAGTAAATTGGAAAGTTGTTTAAAATTACATGCCCTATTTAAATCATGAAAGATTTTTTTTTACTTTTCTGTCCCTTTAATATTTCAAATGATAGCAACAATGAAGGCGTCATTTGTATGCTTAAATAATATGGTATGATATGTAGGTATGGTGTAATATTTAGGGTGCGGTATAGGCAAGATAAACCGCATAGTTAACCCTCCTGGGTCGAGAGGTTTATTATGGGGGGGGGGGGGGGGGAGGTGGGAGTTTGAGTATAAGTAGAATATATCAAATATGTTCCATATATTGGCATCTGTATTTTCAATGGTTACAATGGGGGCACTGATGAAAGCCAGTTTTGTGTATGCACTGTAACCTGTCTCTGGGCTCCTAATTATAGATAAGGGCTTCCACCTCGCTAAAATGATGGGAAAGAGGATCTTGCTGCCTCGGCCGCTGGCAGCCCGACCTCCATGTAATAGGATTGTTGGTACTAGTCTAAAGGCATAACAAAGTAATAAAATGAAAAATTAAACTTAAACTTTTGTAGCGAGATTTCAACAGAGGTGTAGGGGGACATAGGAAACTTCTAAAGCGTAATAGTGTCAGGATATTCATAATTAAACACTCTTGTGGAGATATCTAGCAAATAAAGCATACAAAAAAATATACAGAAGGATAATACTAATTGCGTAAAATTATATGTGAGATGAGTTTCCAAATTAACAGTAGACCTAGATAAGGGTTACCAAATATATAAATAGGCTATGGCTAGTCTGGATCATTAGGAGCTCAGATAACACTAATACTAAAATTAAGCAGCTCTACCTTTAGGGGGGTATATGGTGGAGAAGATAAATTTAGAATATCAAACTGTAAATAAGTAAACAAACTATACACTGCGAAGATCAATGAGAAACAGGAAACAAGGTAGTGGCAATGAACTTTCTTGAATATAAGGTACACTAAGAGTTAGAGACAATACGGTGTGCTATAAACAATACTCCACAGATATATAGAGCGGCTAATACCCATTTTATATTGCAGCTACCGTCTCAAGGCTCATTAACCCAAGTCAAAGTATGATCTTATTTGCATAACTATCTAGGAGAGCTGTAAGTAAGGAGCTATGTGGGCATTATTATGAAAAAGTGTGAACAAAAAACCATAGACACTTCATTAGCATACCTGCTGTGCTTTTAAAACATACAGATAGCGGTCTGAGAACAGTCACAGTTGTAGGTGAAGACCTACTCCTTAGCCTCAGGAAAGCAAAATACTGTATAGCTGTGAAGAGAAGACAGAGAAGGGCTCACACTCCCTAAGTAATGATGTTGTTCAGTCTACAATGTGTGTACCCTCCTTACTAACACTGCCATTTCAATAGGCTATTTGTAAAAGCAAAGCAAATTGGGATAGAATCCCTTGAAAGAAATGCTACATAGCACTCTCTGCCCAGACTGGGGTAGAGCCACTGACACAATTTAAAATTTAACTATTATTTCTTTACTTTAAAAAGATGGGTAGACATGAACAGGTTAAAATCATTCTATCTCAAATTGCTAATGACAATTTTTTCGATTATTATTAACTTATTCAGGAGACCGGTTGATTCTTTGATATTAATTGAGTTATTCTATTGAGTCAGTCGGTACTCCCTTATATTAATAAAGTAAGGCTAATAAAAGCCCTGTAGTGGGTATTACTGGTGTTTTGATGTCTCATATATTTGTTAAGATTAGTATTGGTGATGAATTGACTGGATTTTGGCTTGGGTGGCAGAAAGGATTATCAAGCTAAATTCACATTTACATGTAAACTTGGGCTGTGTGATTTTGTGTTATACAATTCACTTCACTTTGTTACATTTATGCACAATTACCCCAATTTTGGTATCACTAGTTTTCAGAGGTTATTAGTTGTATTGTCCATTTATATTCTTTTATTCTGTACGTTTATCATCTCACTAGTTTCCTATTATATTCCCCATATGGGATTAGTTATAGCGTGATTTTTGAAAACGTTTAACTAATAAATTCAATGACCATATATTTGAGATCTGTTATATCTCTCACCACTTGGGAATAAAGTGATCTTGTATACGTTTTACATATACTCATTCATACACTCTTACGTGATTCATTAAGTAATAACGCCCCTGTGCGTGAATTTATTTGTGTTGATAATGTTCTGTATAAACCCCACTGTTTACAATATTTTCTGTATATACCCCACTGTTTACAGTATTTTCTTTGAGGTTACCCTTATTGTATGGGTGACTGGGCTAATGTGTGTTTCATTTATTTTACACCACATGCATTGTGTAGTTATCAATTGGTGTTATCAGTACACAATGTTACAACACTTTCAATCTGATTCCTTTCTGGGGAGTCAGAGGTTAGTTGTAATTGTAGTTGCAGTATCCACCTTGGGGTTAAAATTCCACTCAGTGATATTTTAACTGAATATATTGGCTATAATGCTAAGGTGGATGCACATTTGCGCATTGTTAAATATTCCTAATATGATTATAATGGGTGTTCCAGATTACCCAACAATCCGGTATTATGCACATGTGGGTTACTACAATAATGTTAACATAGATTCCCTGTCTGCCACTCTCCGGTGATCTGACCACAGCTAGGTTTTGCTATCTTGTCACTTATACAGGGTTTGTTCGGTCGTAATACTGTTAGTAACCGGTGCTTTTGTATAGCCGAGCCCCCCTTTTACCACTGGAGAGACTGTACTTAGGTTATTGTTCAAATAATGTTACTAAATAATTCTACTTAGTTTCTTGTCTCAATCGAACGTTTTTAAAGCTAACATGCATACACACATTATATCGGGTATAATTTGGGGTTTAATTTCCACTCGATAATATTTTAACTGAATATATTAGCTAAAGTGCTAGGTGGATGCTCATTTGCGCATTGTTAAATATTCCTAATATGATTATAATAGGTGTTCCCGATTGCACCAACAATCCGGTATTATGTACTTGTGGATTACTACAATAATGTTAACCTAGACTCTCTGTCTGTCACTCTGCGGTGATCTGACCACAGCTAGGTTTTCCAATCTTATCACTCATACGGGGTTTGTTCGGTTATAATAATGTTAGTAACCGGTGCTTTTGTATAGCCGAGTCCCCCTTTGCCACTAGTGAGACTGCACTTAGGTTATTGTTCAAATAACGTTGCCTGATAATTCTACTTTGGTTCTTGTCTCAATCAAACATTTTTAACACTAACATGCATTCACACACTGTATCAGATATAATTTCCACCAATATACCCTATAATCATTAGATTTTAGCAGTTGAGATAGATTAAATTAAAAGATACATATAACATTTTAATGGGACCCCATCGTCCCTCGCAACTCCCCTGACGCGTTTTGCCAGTTACGGCTTTATCAAATGTTATATGTATCTTTTAATTTAATCTATCTCAACTGCTAAAATCTAATGATTATAAGTGACAAGATAGCAAAACCTAGCTGTGATCAGATCACCGGAGAGTGGCAGACAGGGAATCTATGTTAACATTATTGTAGTAACCCACATGTGCATAATACCGGATTGTTGGGTAATCTGGAACACCCATTATAATCATATTAGGAATATTTAACAATGCGCAAATGTGCATCCACCTTAGCATTATAGCCAATATATTCAGTTAAAATATCACTGAGTGGAATTTTAATGCATGTGGTGTAAAATAAATGAAACACACATTAGCCCAGTCACCCATACAATAAGGGTAACCTCAAAGAAAATACTGTAAACAGTGGGGTATATACAGAAAATATTGTAAACAGTGGGGTTTATACAGAACATTATCAACACAAATAAATTCACGCACAGGGGCGTTATTACTTAATGAATCACGTAAGAGTGTATGAATGAGTATATGTAAAACGTATACAAGATCACTTTATTCCCAAGTGGTGAGAGATATAACAGATCTCAAATATATGGTCATTGAATTTATTAGTTAAACGTTTTCAAAAATCACGCTATAACTAATCCCATATGGGGAATATAATAGGAAACTAGTGAGATGATAAACGTACAGAATAAAAGAATATAAATGGACAATACAACTAATAACCTCTGAAAACTAGTGATACCAAAATTGGGGTAATTGTGCATAAACGTAACAAAGTGAAGTGAATTGTATAACACAAAATCACACAGCCCAAGTTTACATGTAAATGTGAATTTAGCTTGATAATCCTTTCTGCCACCCAAGCCAAAATCCAGTCAATTCATCACCAATACTAATCTTAACAAATATATGAGACATCAAAACACCAGTAATACCCACTACAGGGCTTTTATTAGCCTTACTTTATTAATATAAGGGAGTACCGACTGACTCAATAGAATAACACAATTAATATCAAAGAATCAACCGGTCTCCTGAATAAGTTAATAATAATTGAAAAAATTGTCATTAGCAATTTGAGATAGAATGATTTTAACCTGTTCATGTCTACCCATCTTTTTAAAGTAAAGAAATAAAAGTTAAATTTTAAATTGTATCAGTGGCTCTACCCCAGTCTGGGCAGAGAGTGCTATGTAGCATTTCTTTCAAGGGATTCTATCCCAATTTGCTTTGTAAGTTCAGTACTAGATGCTAGCACCACTCCTCAAAAGGAATATAATATAGTGATACTAAAATTAAATATAGTATCCAAAATAATTGAAACCAATGAGGAGCTTGCCTATATAGTGCCCTTGTTATTTTTGTGTGTCAAATATTTGTAAAAGCACCTTATGGCGCAGCTGCTATTGTGACAAATATATTAATGTAGGCATTGACAGGGCCCTCAGCACAACATTAAACAACTATGATTCTGGTGATATGAGTATGGTGGCCAGGTTAGAGAAGAAAAAAACAACAACAGAGTAACCTCATATGAAAAGTAACTTCACTAGAATAAAACAGAGCAAAAAAACTGCTTCAAGTTCATAGAAGAGTTCCAGAAACCACAAATGTTTCTCCTATTGTGGGAACCGGGACTGTGTCCAAATTAGCGATACCTTTTCTAAAGCCACAGGGAGCACGCTGCACCTGCCGCAAAGGCCCCAGCAATGACCACCAATCTGCAACGTGGCCGATTCCCGGAGGACCCCGCACAGCCGCAGCGCACAAGTTCCAAGTCCATCCAGCCCTGAATTGTCATTGTTAAATGTTCCATGCACCTCAGAGGGGCTTTGGTAGGTTGGCTGGTAGACTGAAGTCACGTGCGGACCTCGCACCCAAATCCACCCTTTAATACGCTGGAATGTATCTGCCAGTGGTGCATCTCTCAGGCCTCTATAGAGTGCATCAAATTGTAAGTCATGCGGCTCGTTAACGGTGTCCAGTTCCTTGCCAGCACCTTGACCTTCGATCTCCTTGATGTCACAATGTAGTGAAGAATGCCCCGGTTTTAATATTAAAGATGGCGGCTGTCATGGGTCAATTGCACCATCTGCGCATTTCTCATTACAGGCTGTTAGGGCAACTGAAGCAGTAGTATGAGCAGTGAGAGGCTTGAAAGCCTCAACCATTGCGTCCAAGAGAGCTTTGTTGTGACGTTCTAGCATTTCCTTCATCAGAGTTATAATGAGCGCGGCCATGTCTGCACACATTCAGTATACCAGTGAAAGTTAGAGAACAGGGATTGTAAAAGTTAAAGTGTTTAGCACTGCAAAGTTTCCCTAAAAGCAGTAAAAAGATAGCTCTCTATATGAATCTCCAGAATAGGATTAGAAGTGGGTAAAATAGGTAATATAGCCTTTAAAATTATTGTATGTAGTAGGAGCTTTTGAAAAGTGCGTCTTGCCTCAATGGTAGTTGGCTCCGCCCCCCGTTAGGTTTTTTTTATTACTTATTGTGGACGATTAGGGTTTTTTTTTTTTTAATACTTATTGTGGGCGTTTTTTTTTTTTTTTGTAATGCTCCGTTTGCCTTCGCTGCATCTTGATGGATTCCGAAAATGGCAGGGTGGTGAAAGAATCAGTGGATTCTTTCACCATGTTGTGCAAAAGGAGGCGCTGGTTTACTCTGGATTCCCGACTTTTTACTATAGCATATTTCAAAAGCCCTTTCAGACATTCATCTGGAGAAAATATTTGGCTGAAATGTTGCATCCTTTCACCATATAATAAAGTGTAGATACTCACAACATATATTCAGGGTAAACGGCTCCTTGTATGTTCAAAGAAAAACTTCAAAGAAAAACTTCACCAGCTTGGTTTGTAAAGCCCTTTTTTATCTGTTAATGCTCTTGAGAAAGACGGCTTGGTCTGTTGAAACGCATTGGGAAAATAAAACTGCTTTTATATGATAAAGCTGGTGAAGTTTTTTTTTTAAGTTTTTCTTTGAACATACAAGGAGCCGTTTACCCTGAATATATGCTGTGAGTATCTACACTTTATTATATGGTGAAAGGATGCAACATTTCAGCCGAATCTTTTCTCCAGATGAATGTCTGAAAGGGCTTTTGGAACACGCTATAGAGAAAAGTCGGGAATCCAGAATGAACCAGCGCCTCCTTTTGCACAACATATCGATTCTACAGGCTTTGAGATAGACTGTGGGAAGACAGCGGTTCTGACATCAAAGGAGAGTAACAATCCCTATTGTATATATTTGTTTTCTTAATATGGATTTGTTCACCATCCTGCCATTTTTTAAATCCACCTGGATGCAGCCTCGCTGCATCCAGGTGAATTCTTTTGGCTACGCACACAGCCAACATTCTATTGGCTACCTCACGCTGCCAACAATCCTTTGAGGATGCGCATGCAACTGCCGACGGCTACGGACGCGTTATAAATGCGATTACAGTATAGATGAGAACTATTTTTTCATTATAGAAGCCACTATTAGCTCTCTATAAATATGTGGTGTTTGATTATAGTTGTGCAGGCCATCCACAGAAAATGTAAGTATGTTGCTAAACAGTAATACATTTTCCTGCAAACATTTTTAATTAAAGTATATTTCAAATAAATGTTTTATTAAAATGTGAAAAGATTATGTGCACAGTTCATTTTAACTATTATGTTCCTTGAAATAAATGTCCCACAATAATGTTCTAATAAATTATTTACTACGTAATCTATCTTTAATTTATACTATAAAATATATTGTAATGTATATTATATAAACTAAACAGTATGGGCCGGATTACAAGTAGAGTGCTAAATATCACTTTCATGAAAGCAATATTAGCACTCTACTGTGTAATTCCAGTGCACGCTAATGTGCGCTGGTTTTACAAGTTTTCAGCAATGTGAGTGTGACCTTGCTTTTGCATTGCTGGGAAGCATTGTGCTCCAATGGGAGCCTCGTTCTCATATCGTCAGAGAAGGCATGAGAACATCACGCAGCGAAGGGTGTAAGTAGCTCAGAGATGGCAACACACTGAAATATATATGTATATGATTATATAAATATACATATATAAACGCATAAATATATATGTATATTAACATATACATATATAATTACTGGGAACACACAGTTCCCATTGACTGCAATGTAAAGGCACTTTTTAGTGCTGTTTTTTTTTTTCAAACACCCCACTCCCACCAACTTTAGCCCCAAAATACTTCCTAGTGCAGTAATTTTATTAAAAATAAAGATGCTTCTATCTTTATTTTTAATAAAATACACTAGGCTGTCTTTTAATATATGTTTGACATGTTCTTGTGATTGTCTTGTAATGTATGACTTTAAAATAAAGCTAGCATCAAGTAATATGCCTTTTGAGCTCTTAATGAATGTTTAATTCCACATGATTTTCAGACAATAGTTTTAAAACCATATATGGTGCTAAACAATGGTGAATTTAATGATCTGCCATATATTGTGACTATGAAGTTTCTAACCATATATAGAAGCCGATTTATCAATGTCTATCCGACGTGATACACTGTAGCATATTATAACAATTGTCGACAGACATCGCTGAATGCCGACAGCATATGCATATATGTCGGCATTTAACACTGCACAAGCAGTTCTGGTGAACTGCTTGTTCAATGCCACCCCCTGCAGATTTGGGTGTATAGGATTGGGAGGATTGATGTCCGCAGCCTCAGAGGCAGCGGACCAGTTAAGGAGCAGCGGTCCTAAGAACGTTGCTTCATAACTGCTGTTTCCAGCTAGCCTGAAGGCTCGCGCGGAAACAGGGGCATCAGGGGCCATTTGGTATTAAAGGGACAGTCTAGGCCAAAATAAACTTTCATGATTCAGATACAGCATGTAATTTTAAACAATTTTCCAATTTACTTTTATCACCAATTTTGCTTTGTTCTCTTGGTATTCTTAGTTGAAAGCTTAACCTAGGAAGTTCATATGCTAATTTCTTAGACCTTGAAGCCCACCTCTTTCAGATTGCATTTTAACAGTTTTTCACCACTAGAGGGTGTTAGTTCACGTATTTCATATAGATAACACTGTGCTCGTGCACAAGAAGTTATCTGGGAGTAGGCACTGATTGGCTAGACTGCAAGTCTGTCAAAAGAACTGAAAAAAGGGGCAGTTTGCAGAGGCTTAGATACAAGATAATCACAGAGGTTAAAAGTATATTAATATAACTGTGTTGGTTGTGCAAAGCTGGGAAATGGGTAATAAAGGGATTATCTATCTTTTAAAACAATAACAATTCTGGTGTAGACTGTCCCTTTAAGCAATTTTTAAGAGGTAACAATTCAGTTATTGTTATAACCATTGCTTAAAAAAATATATGTTAATAAACAAATTTTAATCATATATTTTATTAAATCATCTGAAACAAGAGCACAGAACGCAACCGCGATTCACAGCAGCATAACTTTATTTGGAAAAGCACATCAACATATTTACTTACTAGACCAATATAATATAAGGCTAGAATAAAAAGTCAGTCCTCACGAAACCACTTACTTTCTCAAGACGACAGGAATGTTGTACACGTAGTGATGATCCATTGCGTCTAAAAACTTGCATAGCGCCATCTTTTACGTAATGATCCGTACTCCAATCCGTATTTATTACCAAACAAAATGCCGCCCATCTACTGCGTGTACCTTGTTTACATCGGAGGTTTATAGTATCCCTGTCACTAATGACAATGTAATGCTTGTATGGTATATAGATTATATCGGAGATATGGAAAATAAAGGTACATGTTGATATATACATAATATTTCACAGTAATACATAATTAAATCTCAACAGCATTATAAACACTTTAAAAACACAATTGATATATATAAAAAACTACATAAAATCTTATAAAACACAGTTGGAATTTGACTTTTGTTAATTCATCAAATGAATGTCAATGTATAGCAAAACATTCTGTTAAAAAGCTTCTGTATAAAAACTGCAACATAAAAACATCCGTGGAGTAAAAAAACAGCCTATATTCCCTGTGTGACAAAAATTCATGTTCTTAACTCATAACATAAATGCTTGTGCTAGATCAATGTTTAATCCTCTAGGGTCAAACTATCCAGTTCATAGATCCATTTAGTTTCTCTCTTCCTTAACTCAATGAATCTTTGGCGTGGGTTATTCCTAGGGGGAATCCAATCTAAAATACATATTTTCAAACTACTGGGATCTCAATGATGAAAAACCCTAAAATGTTCAGATACACTGTGGGTTTTAAGACCTTCTTTAATATTAACAATATGCCTCTTGATCTTCCTCTTTGTTGTAACCCACGTAAATCTTTCAACATTGACAGGTTAAACAATAAACCACAAATGTGATATTGCAAGTATCTCTACTAGTAATATTAGACTTATTCCAATTGTATATAATCTTTTTCAAAATGTGATCACACATACAATTGGCTTGTCCACATTTGTAGGTTCCTGGCTTCACTAACAGCCATTGGTCTAGGGTTCCCTTCTTTATTTTATATCTCTCTTTTATTCCCTTCAATTTTGATGGAGCTAAAATGTTTTTGATGTTATAATTTTTCCTAAATAATTGTTATATTTAATGATTCAATCATCCTTACAACTTTAATTTACAACCATAATCAGGAGATTTTTTTTTTAATAATCTATTTAATTGAACACTCGTAAAGAGCAAATAAATATCATTACTTGTATACAAGCCTTTTATTTTTACTCATAACTTACCAGGCAATCACAACAAACATGTTTGAAACATCTTTTAAGAAAGGTGGAAAAGTGTTAGGACTATAATTATTTAAAAAAAATATTTAAAATATCAACACAAGAATCATGTCAAATAAAAAAAAAAATTCTCTACACCCTAAGGGGATCCCCTATCCAGTCCACACATGCCCCCTCATGCCCTTGTCTTGAACATTACAATATAATTAGCACTTTCGATCGTACAATTCAAAACAGACACAGTGAATCTGTTTATTTACCGTGGTAACTGGGCAACCTAATACTGCCTTTTACTCTCCTTCCTTAGGACTACCACACCCTTGCACTCGACCTATCCTGAGATAGGGTTCCATCTTCCAATCAGATGTGGAAAGAGCTATGACGTTCCTCCTTGCTCAGCCTATATAAGTCCGAAGTAGAGGGGGCGGCTCCACCTTTGACAAAGCTCTGTGCGAAACATGTTATAGGGAGCAGAGACTTAGTAGTCTCTCTCCATGTTCTCTTTTTTTAAATTGCAGTATGAATATCCTGACCACTGCCTTTACTTGAACCCCGCTGTAGCTCTATTTAACTTTTACCTTAAATTTAAATGTGATATTGGCTGACAAATGGTGTTGCCGTAGGTAATCAAGTTTAATTCTACTTGTAGCTATTGGGGCCTGCTTACAATTTACCCAGATACACGCTTAGTCCTTTTTATTTTGAATCTGTTATTTGTAAAATGATGTTAGCTTGCAATTGGTGTCACCGTAGATTAGTTTTCAGCACTTTTACTCACTGCTAATTGGGAAGTTAAGATTGTTATTCCCCGGTCAACATTGAATCCTTTATCTAATATTTGGATTTGCTACCCATATGACTTAGGGACTAGTTGATCCAGACACACATGAACACTATTATATGTTCCTACCAATTGGCAGACAATAGAGAACGGCCAGTTTGGTGAACTATATAGATATTCACACAACATATGCACTTACGGCCCCTCATAGATGGGTTTGAGTCACGCCCCTTGATACATTCCAATACCCTGTGCAACGCTATATTAAATTTACGAATAGGGATGTACTGATAAGGGGGATGACCAGATACCTTCAACTACATTACAGTAGTACTCCTCTATACGCACTTGGGAACACCAGAGTGGTAGTCTCACACGCAATACTGAAATTATTTCTGTTCCATCCTGAGCCCTTATAACAGGGACTGTAGTAACGACTAACAGCTAATATCAATATACTGTGTTATTATGAGCACCACAAGTATCCTGTGATTTGAACAACCAATAGCGATCAGTAATACCCTTTATAAATCGGGGAATATTAAGTGTTGAGTCTTCTAACATTGATGATTGCCTGTACGGTGTCCTGAGTTACTATTATACAGGTTGCACTGACGGAAAACTGTTAATCTAAATTTATTGTGCTTTTGTGGGTACCACAAGCAGCTGGTTATCTGAAGAGCCACTAATATTATAATCTGTTTGACTTTCCACGGTCCAGGTTACCCATTTGACCTCTGTTTAAAGCCAGCTCCTATTATCTGAGCATTAAGTTTGATACAAAATAACAGAATCTTAATGGTATTTTACTAATCAATTACAATCCGATTGCATGTCACCTAGTGGGTTACTCTAACCATCTGTACCACTCGAGGCACCATCAGCCATTTATAAATACCTAAGTTGTTAGTGCATTAACCCTATAAACACTCTACCCCTAGTTCAACATCAGCGTTCCTAAGAACCATATCCATACCGGGCACCATTATCCTCAACCTAGGGGAATACAATTTCAATAGTATCCCTTATTTTGAAACCGTTATAAGTGTGCATCTACATTTTTGGTAGTTGCATATACTATTATGACCCAATACCTTTGTAGATAATACAGCGTTATAATAAGCAGTGTCAGAACTGTTCCTAACTGTGTTTTTATGTTCTATTTTTAACTATGGATAACCAATAAAAGTTAAGTTTTACCCAATCCCCTCAAACCGGATGACCACATAAACATCCATTCTCTACTGTTTATTTTCAAATTACCTAATTAACTGCTAGATTATGAGTTTTGCGTTATGAGCAGCTCGGTACTAACTTACAAGTTATTTCCACCGCTCACCTCCCTATAGAGCTGCGATTACAGGTTTTCATAAACCCGGCGTTAGAGGCAATATTGCAGCTTTGAGCAAAATTGATCTCCATTCCGCACCCAGCGCTGCTTTCAGATGGTTTTACGAGCTTGTGCACGATTTCCCCATAGACATCAATGGGGAGAGCCAGCTAAAAAAAAGCCTAACACCTGCAATAAAGGAGCGTAAAGCTCCGTAACGCAGCCCCATTGATTCCTATGGGGAAACAAAATGTATGTTTACACCTAACACCCTAACATAAACCCTGAGTCTAAACACCCCTAATCTGCCGCCCCCAACATCGTGGACACCTTTATTACACTTATTAACCCCTAATCTGCCTCCCCTGACATCACCGCAACCTACCTACACTTATTAACCCCTAATCTGCCGCCCCCAATGTCGCTGCCACCTACCTACACTTGTTATTAACCTCTAATCTGCCGCTCCTAACATCGCCGCCACCTACATTACACTTATTAACCCCTAATCTTCCGCCGCCACTATACTAAAGTTATTAACCCCTAACCCTAAGTCTAACCCTAATGCTAACACCCCCTAACTTGAACATAATTAAAATAAATCTAAATAAAAATTACAATTAATACCTAAATAATTCCTATTTAAAACTAAATACTTACCTATAAAATAAACCCTAAGCTAGCTACAATATAACTAATAGTTACATTGTATCTATCTTAGGTTTTATTTTTATTTCACAGCTAAGTTTGTATTTATTTTAACTAGGTAGACTAGCTACCTAGCTAAAATAAACACAAATTTACCTGTAAAATAAAACCTAACCTGTCTTACACTAACACCTAAACTTACACTACAATTAAATAAATTACATTAATTAAATACAATTAACTAAATTACAAAAAAAAAAACACACTAAATTACACAAAATAAAAAAGAAATCATCAAATATTTAAACTAATTACACCTAAACTAATAGCCCTGTCAAAAGAAAAAAGCCAATAGGATTGAGCTTGCATTCTATTGGCTGTTCCAATCAGCCAATAGAATGCGAGCTCAATCCTATTGGCTGATTGGATCAGCCAATGGGATTGAAGCTCAATTCTATTGGCTGATTGCATCAGCAAATAGGATTTCTTCACCTTTAATTCCGATTGGCTGATAGAATTCTATCAGCTAATCGAAATTCAAGGGACGCCATCTTGGATGACGTCTCTTAAAGGAACCTTCATTCTTCAGTAGCCATCATCAGAAGAGGATGCTCCATGCCGGATGTCTTGAAGATGGAGCCGTTCCACGTCAGAAGGATAAAGATAGAAGATGCCGTCTGGATGAAGACTTCTGCCCACCTGGAGGACCACTTCTTGCCGTCTGGATGAAGACTTCTCCTGGCTTCATTGAGGACTTCTTGCCACTTGGATGAAGACTTCTCCCGGCTTTGTTGAAGATGGATGTCCGGTCTTCAAAAACTGTAAGTGGATCTTCGGGGGTTAGTGTTAGGTTTTTTTAAGGGTTTATTGGGTGGGTTTTATTTTTAGCTAAGGGTTTGGGCTGAAAAAAAGCTAAATGCCCTTTTAAGGGCAATACCCATCCAAATGCCCTTTTCAGGGCAATGGAGAGCTTAGGTTTTTTAGATAGAATTTTATTTGGGGGGTTTGGTTGTGTGGGTGGTGGGTTTTACTGTTGGGGGTTGTTTGTATTTTTTTACAGGTAAAAGAGCTGATTTCTTTGGGGCAATGCCCCTCAAAAGGCCATTTTAAGCAGTTTAGTTTAGGCTAGGGTTTTTTTTATTTTGGGAGAGCTTTTATATTTTTATAGGGCTATTAGATTCGGTGTAATTAGTTTAAATATTTGATAATTTCCATTTTATTTTGTGTAATTTAGTTTTGTTTTTTTTGTAATTTAGTTAATTGTATTTAATTCATTTAATTTATTTAATTGTAGTGTAAGGTAAGGTGTTAGTGTTAGACAGGTTAGGTTTTATTTTATAGGTAAGTTTGAATTTATTTTTACTAGGTAGTTAGTAAATAGTTGATAACTATTTACTAACTAGTCTGCCTAGTTAAAATAAATACAAACTTACCTGTGAAATAAAAATAATAACTAAGCTAGATACAATGCAACTATTAGTTATATTGTAGCTAGCTTAGGTTTTATTTTACAGGTATGTATTTAGTTTTAAATAGGAATAATTTAGGTATTAATTGTAATTTTTATTTAAAATTATTTTAATTATATTAAAGGGTGTTAGGGTAAGGGGTTAGTAACTTTAGTATAGTGGCGGCGATGTTAGGGACAGCCGATTAGGAGTTAATAATATTTAACTAGTGTTTGCGATGTGGGAGGGCGGCAGTTTAGGGGTTAATATGTTTATTCTAGTGGCGGCGATGTCGGGAGCGGCAGATTAGGGGTTAATAATTTTATTTTAGTGTTTATGATGTGGGAGGGCCTTGGTTTAGGGGTTAATAGGTAGTTTATGGGTGTTAGTGTACTTTTTAGCACTTTAGTTATGAGTTTTATGCTACAGCTCTGTAACATAAAACTCATAACTACTGACTTTCAGTTGACGGTACGGATCTTGACGGTATAGGTTGTACCGCTCACTTTTTGGCCGGACAGGCAAACTCGTAATACCGGCGCTATGGACGTCTCATTGAAAAAGGACTTTTGGAAAGCTGCGGTAGTTACGTTGTGTGATGGCCAAAAAAGTTTGTGGTACAGATATACCTGCAAGATTTGTAAAAAGCTAGTGAAAAAGCAGAGTTATGAGGCTTTTTCACTCATAATGCAAAACTCGTAATCTAGCCGTAGGTGTTGTTGAGTGCTATATATGTACACTCTTTCCCGGTAACCTACTGGTTTTCATGTAATCACAACAAACATGTCTGAAACATCTTTTAAAAAAGATAGAAAAGTGTTAGGACTATAATTAGTTAAAATATCAACACGGGAATCATGTCAAATCTTTTTACGACGACGTAGATAAATAATATAACAACACTAAAATGCCGTCAAGTTTATTAAATTAAGACATTTAAATAATATGACAACAGAAGTTTCATGTAAAATCTTTTCCAGAACACATTTAAATAAAGAAATGATGGGGCATATTTATTAAGCTCCATATGGAGCTTGAGGCCCCTTGTTTCCGGCGAGCCGAAAACAGAAGTTATCAAGAAGTTATGAAGCAGTGGTCTAAAGACCGCTGCTCCATAACTTGTCCGCCTGCTCTGAGGCGGCGGATAGAAATCAATCCAATCAAATTCGATCGGCTTGATTGACACCCCCTGCTAGCGGCCGATTGGCAGTGATTCTGCAGGGAGCAGCATTTCACCTGCAATGATAAATGCCAACAGCGTTTGCTGTCGGCATTTAGTGATGGGCAGCGGACGTGATACACTACCTCATATCATGTTCGCTCACACATTGTTAAATATGTCCCGATGACACAAGATTCATGTCAAATGTTTAGATGATTTTTTCTTTAAAAACGAATATTGGAAATATGTGAATAAATTTAAAAAGTTATTGTAGATTTACCTCTTGACCCAACGAAGTATATATACGCCATGTGGTACCACATAACGTATATATACCTCATAGCTTCAGGAAGCTACAGCAGCCTCCGCTGTAAAGTGAGAGCTGCTGTATCTGAGCTGCAGGCATCTGTCTGTAAATGGAAATGGAGCACGATCGGTGCTCCAGTTCCATATGAAGGTAGATTCCTGATCGTTATAGACAGTGACAATTTCTGTGTCACTGTCTGTAACAATCATTTTTTTGTGGGAGTTATAAGCAGGCGAGAGAGTGGCACAGCTGTAGGAGGGAGTGGGAGGAAGGGGCAGCACCCTACCTACAGAAAAAAAAAATTGGGAGATGGAAGAGACGCTAGGCTACAGAAAAATGTTTTAATCAGTGTGGGGGGTTACGTAATGTTCATTGTGAGGGGAGGAGGGAGATCATTAGACTGCGGCAAAACATTTAATAAAAATATATTTATATACAAAAAATATATATATAAAATGTTTACTGGCAGATAGTACCTAAGATGGTGGATGAGGGGATCCTCTACACTGAAGAAACATAAATAAATAAAATTAATTTATTTAAAAACAAACACAAAAACGTCATACTGACAGACTGTCTGCCAAGATGGTGGTCAGGTGGTGGTTAGGAGTGTGGGTACAATGGGCTAGATTAGAAGTGGAGTGCTAAATTTTCCCGTTTGCGGGAGCACAATAATTAACCAGCCATTACAACTGTCTGGTTATTGCTACCGCCATCTCCCGGGAGCAATTAGCGTTCTGGAAATTTACCAGAGCTCAGACCTCTGGTTAATTTTCTAAAAGTGCCCCTAATGCTCTCAAAAAATGCCTTTACATTGCGGTCTATGGGAGCTGTGTGTTCCCATAGACCGCAAAGTAAATATTGTCCGACTTGATGGGATCACAAATGCTGAAAAGTACAGACAGGTTTAAATTCATCATGCCGTTCCTTCTGGAATGCACCTGATTGGGAATGGTTTTATTTTTCAGCATGATAACGATCCAAAGCACACTGCTAATGCATTATAATCGTATTTGGAGAGAAAAACAGCTGATAAATCACTGACAGTCATGGATTGGCCTCCAGACCCAGACCTATATATTTTAGAGGCAGTATGGGATCACCTGGATAGAGAAATAAATTAAAGACAAGTGCTGAAAGAAGCCTGGTAAAATATAATCAGAAGATGACTTCAGAAAACATCAGGGCAGTCTCCCAAAAAGAGTTCAAGATGTGCTTAGTGCCAAGGGAGGTCACACTGAATACTGATTTTTGCAAGACAAAAATAAATAAATATATGAATGGTCATTAAAACTTTGCTAAAACAACAAAACAAATCTAATGGTGGCCTAATACTCCCTAATACACCCCTCACATTTTTGTAAATATTTTATTATATCTTTTCATGTGACAACACTGAAGAAATTACACTTTGCTACAATGTAAAGTAGTGAGTGTACAGCCTGTATAACAGTGCAAATTTGCTGTCCCTCAAAATAACTCAACACACAGCCATTAATGTCTAAACCGTTGGCAACAAAAGTGAGTACACCCCTAAGTGGAAATGTCCAAATTGGGCCCAAAGTGTCAATATTTTGTGTGGCCACCATTATTTTCCAGCACTGCCTTAACCCTCTTGGGCATAGAGTTCACCAGAGCTTCACAGGTTGCCACTGGAGTCCTCTTCCATTCTTCCATGACAACATCAAAGAGCTGGTGGATGTTAGAGACCTTGTGCTCTCCCACCCTCCGTTTGAGGATGCCCAACAGATACTCAATAGGGTTTAGGTCTGGAGACATGCTTGGTCAGTCCATTACCTTTACCCTAAGCTTCTTTAGCAAGACAGTGGTGAGCACCATTTAAATATAAATAATTACAGTTTAATTTTGTTATACTTTTCGCTGTTCCTCTGCCCGCAACGCATAGTCTATTTCTGTGTAACATGACGAATCATGTGATAGCCAAAGGGGCGCTATACGATTGGCTACAGCATGATTCATCATTTTACGCAGAAATAGGCTATGCGTTGAGGGTGGAGGAATGGATAAATGTATAACAAAATGAAAGGGTAATTATTTATATAATTTCACATCTACAATGATTTTAAAGAATGAAAGTGCCCATCATTTACTTTTGTTATTACAAATACTATTGAGATAATCATTTAAGTTTAAAATCACTTTAAGCAATGGAGAAAATAGAGGCAGTAATCAGTGCAGAAAAAAAATCTTGTATATGCATAATACATCAATTTATATTGGTCCAATACAAGATTTCATCCTTTTTTATGATTCTTTACTTAAAAATGACTCCTTAAAGGGATACTGAACCCAAATTTTTTTCTTTTGTGATTCAGATAGAGCATGTGATTTTAAGCAACTTTCTAATTTACTCCTATTATCAATTATTCTGTTCTCTTGCTATCTTTATTTGAAAAAGAAAGTCTAGAACCCTGGACAGCACTTGTTTATTGGTGGATGAATTTATCCACCAATCAGCAAGAACAACCCAGGTTTTTCATAAAAAATGGGCCGGTATCTAATCTTACATTCTTGCTTTTCAAATAAAAATACCAAGAGAATGAAGAACATTTGATAATAGGAGTCAATTAGAAAGTTGCTTAAAATTGGATGCTCTATCTGAATCACAAAAAAAAATAAAAAATTGGGTTCAGTGTCCCTTTAAGATAAGCTTAAAAAAAAAAAAAAATACAGAAAATTAGAAAAACATACTTAAAAAAACATGAAATATAACCCCCAGACAATAAAAACTACGGATGTCTCTGCCTATTTTTTTTCAAGCAATACTTAAAGGGACACTGAACCCAAAATTTTTCTTTCGTGATATAGATAGAGCATGCAATTTTAAGCAACTTTCTAATTTACTCCTACTATCATTTTTTTGTTTTTGTTCTCTTGCTATCTTTCACCTAGATTACAAGTTTTGCGTTAGAGGCTGTGCGGTGCTAACGAGCAGTTTTCTCTCACTGCTCACCTACCTGCAGCGCTGGTATTAAGGGTTTTTACAAACCCGTCGTTAAAAGACAAGAAGTGAGCGTTGAGCAAAATTTTGCTCATTACCGCACTCCAATACTAGCTCTGCTTAAGTCAGCGGTGAGCGGGTGTAACGTACTCGTGCATGATTTCCCCATAGGAATCAACGGGGAGAGCCGGCTGAAAAAAAAGTCTAACACCTGCCAAAAAGCAGCGTAAAACTCAGTAACGCAGCCCCATTGATTCCTATGGGGAAATAAAAGTTATGTCTACACCTAACACCCTAACATGAACCCTAATCTTACACTTATTAACCCCTAATCTGCCGCCCCCGATATCGCCGACACCTGCATTATATTATTAACCCCTAATCTGCTGCTCCGGACACCGCCGCCACCTACATTATATGTATTAACCCCTAATCTGCTGCCCCCAACATCGCCAACACCTGCATACTATTTATTAACCCCTAATCTGCCTTCCCCATTGTCGCCGACACCTACATTATATTTATTAACCCCTAATCTGCCTTCCCCAATGTCGCCGACACCTACATTATATTTATTAACCCCTAATCTGCCTTCCCCAATGTCGCCGACACCTACATTATATTTATTAACCCCTAATATGCCGCCCCCAACGTCGTCTCCACTATATTAAAGTTATTAACCCCTAAACCTAAGTCTAACCCTAAACCTAACAACCACTAACTTAAATATAATTTAAATAAATCTAAATAAATATTCCTATCATTAACTAAATTATTCCTATTTAAAACTAAATACTTACCTACAAAATAAACCCTAAGCTAGCTACAATATAACTAATAGTTACATTGTAGCTATCTTAGGGTTTATTTTTATTTTACAGGCAAGTTTGTATTTATTTTAACTAGGTAGAATAGTTATTAAATAGTTATTAACTATTTAATAACTACCTAGCTAAAATAAATACAAAAGTACCTGTAAAATAAAACCTAACCTAAGTTACAATAACACCTAACACTACACTATAATTTAATACATTTACTAAATTAAATACAATTAAATAAATTACATACAATTAGCTAAATTAAATTATATTAGCTAAAGTACAACCCCCCCCCACTAAATTACAGAAAATAATAAACAAATTACAGATATTTAAACTAATTACACCTAATCTAATAGCCCTATTAAAATAAAAAAGCCCCCCCCCCAATAAAAAAAACCCTAGCCTAAACTAAACTACCAATAGCCCTTAAAAGGGCCTTTTGCGGGGCATTGCCCCAAAGTAATCAGCTCTTTTACCTGTAAAAAAAAATACAAACAACCCCCCCAACAGTAAAACCCACCACCCACACAACTAACCACCCAAATAAAAGACTTCTCCGTGCTTCATTGAGGACTTTGGCCCGGTTTGGATGAAGACGTCTCCCGGTAAGTTGATCTTCAGGGGGTAAGTGTTAGGTTTTTTGAAGGGTGTATTGGGTGGGTTTTATTTTTAGGTTAGGGACTTTGGGCGGCAAAAGAGCTAACTGCCCTTTTAAGGGCAATGCCCATCCATATGCCCTTTTTAGGGCAATGGGGAGCTTAGGTTTTTTTAGATAGTATTTTATTTGGGAGGTTGGTTGTGTGGGTGGTGGGTTTTACTGTTGGGTGGTTGTTTGCATTTTTTTTTACAGGTAAAAGAGCTGATTACTTTGGGGCAATGCCCTGCAAAAGGCCCTTTTAAGGGCTATTGGTAGTTTAGGCTAGGGGTTTTTTTTTACTTGGGGGGGGGGCATTTTTTATTTTAATAGGGCTATTAGATTAGGTGTAATTAGTTTAAATATCTTTAATTTGTTTATTATTTTCTGTAATTTAGTGTTTTTTTTTTTTTTTTGTACTCTAGCTAATTTAATTTAATTTAGCTAATTGTATGTAATTTATTTAATTGTATTTAATTTAGTAAATTTATTTAATTATAGTGTAGTGTTAGGTGTTATTGTAACAGGTTAGGTTTTATTTTACAGGTACGTTTGTATTTATTTTAGCTAGGTAGTTATTAAATAGTTAATAACTATTTAATAACTATTCTACCTAGTTAAAATAAATACAAACTTGCCTGTAAAATAAAAATAAACACTAAGCTAGCTACAATGAAACTATTAGTTATATTGTATCTAGCTTAGGGTTTATTTTATAGGTAAGTATTTAGTTTTAAATACGAATAATTTAGTTAATGATAGGAATATTTATTTAGATTTATTTAAATTATATTTAAGTTAGGGTGTCTTAGGTTTAGGGTTAGACTTAGGTTAACGGGTTAATAACTTTAATATAGTGGCGGCGACTTTAGTGGCGGCAGATTAGGGGTTAATAATATAATGTAGGTGTCGTGACATTGGGGAAGGCAGATTAGGGGTTAATAGATATAATGTAGGTGTCGGCAATGTTGGGGGCAGCAGATTAGGGGTTCATAAATATAATGTAGGTGGTGTCGGCGTCCGGAGAGGTTAAAATTTTTATTATAGTGTTTGCGATGCGGGAGGGCCTCGGTTTAGGGGTTAATAGGTAGTTTATGGGTGTTAGTGTACTTTTTACCACTTTAGTTATGAGTTTTATGCTACAGTGTTGTAGTGTAAAACTCATAACTACTGACTTTTAAATGCGTTAGGGATCTTGACAGGATAAGATATACTGCTTACTTTTTGGCCTCTCAGGACAGACTCGTAATATCAGCGCCATGGAAGTCCCATAGAAAAAAGACTTTACAAAGTTTACATAAGTCGTTTTGAGGTAAGGCCAAACAACCTGCAAGACTCATAATACCAGCAGGCGTTTTTACCCTAACGCACAAGTCGTAATCTAGACGTTTATTTGAAAAAGAAGGCATCTAAGCTATTTTTTGGTTCAGCGCCCTGGACAGCACCTGTTTATTGGTTGGTTAAATTAATCCACCAATCAGCAAGAACAACCCAGGTTGTTCACGGACAATGGGCCAGCATCTAAACTTACATTCTTGCTTTTGAAATAAAGATTCCAAGAGACTGAAGAAAATTTTATAATAGGAGTAAATTAGAAAGTTACTTAAAATTGCATGCTCTATCTGAATCGCAAAAGAAAAAAATTGGGTTCAGTGTTCCTTTTAAAAAAAAAGGTTTTTTTTGTTTTGGTTTGTTTTTTAACTTACTGCCATTGGCCCAAATATTGACAGGACATTTTCCTTTTTGAATACACATCAAACGATTAAAGAAAACAATCTTGAAAATATGTGGAGTGTGTTTTTGAATAGGTGCTTAAGTGTACAATTCTGTTAGATTGCATATTTAATGCTATATATTTCACCTGACTGTATGTGAATTAATTCCTATTGGCTCCTTGAATCTAAGGGACCCTAGCTGGCCCTGAAAATTAACAACTGAAATTTTAAAAAAACCTCAAGGAGCGCTTAATGAGTGGTAAGGCAAAGGAAAATGTTATCATTTAAAACATATCTATTTAATGCAGACAACAACATATACATGTATAAATGGATCCATGCTATAAACAAGAAAATACAAAATTCAAAATACAAGATCTTAAAAATATTAAAATGTTAAAAAGTACAAATCCGGATAAAAATGCAATTAAAAAATGAAAAACAGTGGTCTTATGTTAACTGTGCGAAGTACTGTCTACACATCAGGTAAAAAAAACTGTTGTTAGGGTAACAACAGTTGTTAAGTCATTATGTGTTAACCTGTTACAACCAATATCGTAATTGTATCCTAAAAAAACACCTTGAGGGTAAATGATATGTTGGATTTCTATGGTTATCCAAACTGAAAAGTGATGGCACAATTCCAAAAAAGGAGTGAGGGCGCAGTTCCAAAAAAGGAGAAAAAAGGTGATGGATAACAAATGAAAAAAAGAGACAAATTGTGGTAGGCTATATATATATATATATAAAAAATAATAATATAAAAAATGTGAAAAGTGAAAAAATATATATAAGCTGCAAAGTATGAAAAATAAATTGAATTTGTGATACTCCAAATATGCGCTTTAGTTAAGGTGATATTCCTGAATTGGGTAGATGTGTCCTAGGTGAATCCTCAGTGATGTAACATTTTAAAAAGGAGAAAGCTTTGGGGAAAGTCCGGAGTTATCCAAAAAATCGATTAAAGAGTATATGCTGTGTGCCTGTGAATGAAAAATAACAACATAGTGCAATAATGCTATAGACAAATGTGGATAATCGAAATGAAGATTACCATAAATTGTCAATGCATTTCAGCCCTCTTTTGAGCCTTTATCAAGACTATAGTATGGTATGGTATGGAGGCTTCATTTATATTTATGAGTAACCAATCATTTTGGCGCCAAGATTTTTTTTGTTTTCAATCTGTCCCGAAACCGGAAGTCATGTGCCAGAAACGGAAATCTTAAATCTCAATGTATCCATTTTTAACATTAATGTTTTATAATATTCCCATTTCTAAATCTATTAAATATTCAATCCCCTGATTGGTTTACCTATCTTCCTTATACCTCTTCATAGCCACGCTTTTTAAACTTGTATGGTTTGCCGTTAGTAAAAATTGGCAAACCGGAAGTGACGTATAGCTCTAAGCGCCATTTCCTGTGCCAACTACCGGAAGTGGTGTATACGTCACTTCCGGTATGGTTGTGTCAGTCAAATAAACAATAGGCGTTTCTGGTATCGTTATGACAGTGAAATGTTATTTATTACCATCTGCAATGTATTGATATCTGTATAAGAGGTGTATGTGGTGAGTGGGAAAAGTATGTTAGTAATAACATCATAAATATTGACGTACATCAGTCTTCACTGTTAGTGTCTTGCTTATGTGGATTGGCTCAGACTGATAAATTTATATATAAATAGAATCTACGCACAAGCTAAGGTGTTTATGATTGCAGTGCAGATAGGATTATATTATTGGTTACTATATCTAAACCACTAAAACAGGGGACATTTAAATTAGGGGAGTTTTAGATTACATCTCCTTAGAAGATTCCATGGATCTAGGTGTATTAATATGTATACAGGCTGACAGATGTTATACTAAATCAGACTGTAGGTGCACCGTATAATTGGCTCAAATAGGACTGAATAGTAACATTCAAAAACTCTCAAATCCAAAATAAAATATGATGCAAATTTAACTATACACTATTATCATAAAATAAAACGAAAGACTTAAAACCATGTATAAGAAATGAATTCTGGCTTGATATCCAGATGCATAATATTGACCATATATACCTCACAAAAGTGGGCTAAAGTTAGAAATTAGTATAAAATATAAAATCTGGTTAAAGTAAAATAAAAAATCCCTTCATTGATATCCAAATGAAGGGGGGGGGGGATATCAATGAAGGGAATTTTTATTTTACTTTAACCAGATTTTATATTTTATACTAATTTCTAACTTTAGCCCGCTTCTGTGAGGTATATATGGTCAATATTATACATCTGGATATCAAGCCAGAATTTATTTCTTATACATGGTTTTAAGCCTTTCGTTTTATTATATGATAATAGTGTATAGTTAAATTTGCATCGTATTTTATTTTGGATTTGAGTTTTTGAATGTTACTATTCAGTCCTATTTGAGCCAATTATACAGTACACTTACAGTCTGACATAATATTACGTCTGTCAGCCTGTATACAAATTAATACACCTAGATCCATGGAATCTTCTAAGGAGATGTAATCTAAAAGTCCCCTAATTTAAATGTCCCCTGTTTTAGTGGTTTAGATATAGTAACCAATAACATAATCAAATCTGCACTGCAATCATAAACAACTTAGCTTGTGCGTAGATTCTATTTATATATAAATGTATCAGTCTGAGCCAATCCACAT
Organism: Bombina bombina; assembly: GCF_027579735.1. Taxonomy (NCBI): domain Eukaryota; kingdom Metazoa; phylum Chordata; class Amphibia; order Anura; family Bombinatoridae; genus Bombina; species Bombina bombina. Next base: position 990,915,577 of record NC_069499.1, on the reverse strand, counting down.
AAGCAAGACACTAACAGTATAGCCTGATGTACGTCAATATTTATGATGTTATTACTAACATACTTTTCCCACTCACCACAAACACCTCTTATACAGATATCAATACATTGCAGATGGTAATAAATAACATTTCACTGTCATAACGATACCGGAAATGCCCATTGTTTATTTGACTGACGCAACTAAGCCGAAAATGACGTATATACCACTTTCGGTAGTTGGCACAGGAAATGACGCTTAGAGCTATACGTCACTTCCGGTTTGCCGATTTTTACTAACGGCAAACAATACACGTTTAAAAAGTGTGGCTATGAAGAGGTATAAGGAAGATGGGTAAACCAATCAGCGGATTGAATATTTAATAGATTTAGAAATAGGAATATTATAAAACATTAATGTTAAAAAACATACATTGAGATTTAAGATTTCTGTTTCTGGCACATGACTTCCGGTTTCGGCACAGATTGAAAACAAAGAAAAAATTTGGCGCCCAAATAACGGCGAGATGATTGGTTACTCAAAAATATAAATGAAGCCTCCATACCATACCATACTATAGTCTTGATAAAGGCCCAAAAGAGGGCCAAAACGCATTGACAATTTATGGTAAGCTTCATTTCAATTATTCACATTTGTCTATAGCATTATTGCACTATGTTGTTATTTTTTATTCACAGGCACATAGCATATACTCTTTAAGGGATTTTTTTGGATAACTCCGGACAATCCCCAACTTTTTCTCCTTTTTAAAATGTTACATCACTGAGGATTCACCTAGGACACTACTACCCAATTCAGGATTATCACCTTAACTAAAGCGCATATTTGGAGTCTCACAAATTCAGTTTATTTTTCATTCTTTTCAGTTTATATATATTTTTTTCACTTTTCACCTTATATATATATATATATATATATATATATATATATATATATATATATATATATATATATATATATATATATATATATATATAATTTACATTTTCTCACTTTTTTACCTACCACAATTTGTCTCTTTTTTTTCATTTGTTATCCATCACCTTTTTTCTCCTTTTTAGGAACACCCACCATTATTCGGTATTAGGCCTATTGCGCCCTCACTTTCCAGTTTGGATAACCATAGACATCCAACACATTCAGAAAAAATGTATAAAAGGAGCACCAGGTATATGGATAAAACATTAACTTTATTAGAACATGAAGGGTATCTTAACCCCTGGGTAAGAACATACATATATAATAGTCAAACAGATGAAAAAAGGCTGACCGGTTTCGGCTGTTGCCTTACTCCTAGCCTGCTAGGAGTAAGGCAACAGCCGAAACCGGTCAGCCTTTTTTCATCTGTTTGACTATTATATATGTATGTTCTTACCCAGGGGTTAAGATACCCTTCATGTTCTAATAAAGTTAATGTTTTATCCATATACCTGGTGCTCCTGTTATACATTTTTTCTGAAGCTTAGCTTATCATTTGGCCAAACAGTGAGCACAGGATTTGGATACTAACTGCGGTTGGTGAGCTAGCGGCACACTGCATTGGACTGTCTTTTCTTCCAAGGGATTCAGGTGGACGTTTTTTATGGCCCCAAAAGTAAAACTAGTGGGCAGAAAATAGGATACCTGGATTACATGGCTTATCTGTTCACATTAACACTGGATACAGCATCCGAATCTGAGGAAGCATTTCACCAAGAGACTGAATAGTGGTGAGTCAGTCAATTTATTCTATTTATTCTACATACGGATGTCTGGGAGTGGTCCCTTGTGAATAATAATATTGTGGGGGTTGTTTTGGGGAACACCATCACATTTCTATCTCTACAAACAGCCTAACTTTTGCAGTGGCCTTACAAGGACTTATTTATAAGTTACCTTTAACAATTAAGACTCTTTACATTTCTATGAATAACAGTGCATACACCTTAACCATTCCCCTATTGCACTTCATCCAACACATTCACCCTCAAGGTGTTTTCTAGGATACAATTACGATATTGGTTAACCACATAATGACTTAACAACTGTTGTTACCCTAACAACTGTTTTTTTACCTGATGTGTATACAGTACTTTGCACAGTTAACATAAGACCACTGTTTTTCATTTTTCATTGCGTTTTTATCTGGATTTGTACTTTTTAACACTTTTTAATATTTTTAAGATCTTGTATTTTGAATTTTGTATTTTCTTGTTTATAGTATGGATCCATGTATACATGTATATGTTTTTGTCAGCATTAAATATATGTTTTAAATGATAACATTTTCCTTTGCCTTACCACTCATAAGGCGCTCCTTGAGTTTTTTCAAATTTCAGTTTTTCAAATTTCAGTTGTATATTATGTCCAACTCTTGTCCTCAGCCCCGGCTTTCTATATATTTTGAGTTTTGGGAAATTTGCTTTTGCGTGGCTTCTCAATTTATTTTTTCTTTTGACTCCTGAATATTCCATATTTATTACTTTACATCCCCTCTGTCAATTTTTCTGAATAAGCATTTTACGTCGACTTAGCCTACAACATAATTATTCATTTAGGGTAGTGTAGACTTGCAGTCTTTTCCTTCAGCCTCAATAACTGTGAAAAATATTTTTTTTTATATATATAAAAAATAATCACATTTATAAAAATGTTAAAATTAGTTGTAGATGCCTATGTGTGTCTATACCCATTCACACTGCAATGAGTGCAAGCTAACAAGCCATTATTATGGCTAGTGAATGGGTTTTCTAGAACACTGATGAGAACTTCTCATGTTGTACGGATTGGTATTGTTTGGAATTGTGTGGTATATATCTGAAACAAACATAAGTACCTAAAGAGGCACTTTACTTATCTCCAACTCCTCTACCCAACTATCTGTTCTCACTTTTTTGTGAGTGGTACAATTAGACAATAGAAGCAGCTGCTTTACTGCAAACCACTTGGCGCCACCAACGTGCAAACAAACAGTAGCTTTAATTTATTTATCAGCAAAGTTTCTACTGCTCCGTTGAGGTGTGTGAGCATCCTACCTGTAGGGGCGCTCTTATTCTATGGCGTCAATATAGTAGCCTGGCAGCCCTTAGTGAAAGCTCTTATCAGTAGAGGTCAAATACAAATGCATGAAACTGAAAGCAAAGGGAATGAAATGTGAGAAAATGGGAAGTATTGATAAATAAGTGGAGAAAGAGATGAGAAAATGAAAAGAGAATCAACAAAAATGAAAGGGGTGGGTGTGAAAGGGAAATAGGAAGAAAGGGGTCTGGGAGAATAGCAACGGGGCATATTGAAAATTTGGGGAGAGAAAAACCCCCCAATATATTATGTACAAATGGAAAAGAGAAGGGATTGTTGAATGAAGAAACACACAATGAAATGTGTCTGCAAGACACAGTGAAGAGAAATAGGAAAGGCTGGTGGGATAGGTAAATTCAATGTTGAATTAAAAAGAAAAATTTAATATTGTGTATAGTTATAAAAAGAATGATATATGAATGCAAAAGAAAAAATAAGAATTGGTTTAAAATGTTCTTGTGAAAGATATATATGAGAAATAAGACGAAGGTAAGAGCTAGTGGTGTGTTAAGATTTTTGGAGACCCTATGCACAAAGAACTACAGTGGGTATTGAAAAGAATCACCCCCCATGAAAATAATCACATTTTGTTGCTTTGCAGCCTGACACAGTTTTTGTTTATCCAGTTGTAATTACTCAGTGCAATTATAACATCCAAGCTAAAGATATAACACCAACATGTCAGGCAAAAATAAAGACAATTCAAAAACAGAATCACTTAGTTGCAAAAAGGATTAATTCCTCCTAAAATTATTTGTAAACTCAATCAGGTGTAGCTAATCACCTTCTCAACGGCACACACCAGGGCCGGATTGGGCCACCGGGATACTGGGAAAAACCCTGGTGGGCCGCCGGCCAGCAGAGGCTGCTCGATTGCAGTGGAGAGAGAGCAGCCATTTGGATTGAAGCAAAGCAACTTAGTTGTCACATAAGTGCAGCAGCAGTCAGAGCCGCCAGCAACACTGCACACAGAGCAGGCTCAGTGGTGGCTCTTGAGGCACCATCAGGGGCGGAACACGGGTTGCAGAAGTCGCCCTCAGGGGGGCCCTCCTCCACCAGCCTCCTGACTAATTTACTTCCTGTTGCGGCTAGCCATCAATAGTATCACATCATTGCTTGAGGTAATTGCACAGCGCATGCCCACAATGTGCATATTTGTACCTAACCAACCTAACTTTTAACTTGTCTTTCCTTATTGTTTTTCTGCTGCTCCATGCTCTCCGCCAGCCGCATGATTAATATACTTTCTTTTGTGGCTGGTGGTGTTCTGTCAGCAGCGGGACATTCAATAATATGACAGCGCTGGGGGTTACTGCATGTTCGCACGCTATGCATATTGTATATTTACAAATATTTTTGTCTGTGTCCTGTGTGTTTGATGAATTAGTTGCCGGTTGTGGTACCTAGACTCGAGTAATTCCATCTCCCCATAGAATGCATGTACGCAAATGCAATGCAGCTTTAATGAGCACAGCTGCCTGCCCTGTGACCCTTATTATTTTAATATGTATTATACTCTTCTATAACTCTTAACGCTGCAAGAACAGCTCAGTAAAACTATCACCCCTCCCTTCTGTTACATTCAATCCCATCTGATTCTGATGCAATGGATTGCAACCAGCTAAATGTGCCAGCTTAGTGGTGTGCACTGGGCAGTACCATTAGATACCAGATTGCCCCACTAACCCTGTGAGAGCAGTTGATATAATCAGCAACAACAGTATTTATAGAAAGTATAAATGCTGGAAATAAATTGCACTAATATTGTATTTAAACCCTTCTGTCTGTAACAGATTATTTTATTTATTCTATATGCAGAATTTTATACACTTTACCATTGTAGTATCCTAATTTAAACTCAATCTGTAAAATGATAAGAACATAAGTGAGAGAGATTGTATTTCTATTGGTTCCTTTAGGTTGTAGATAGACTGTGAATATTCAGCAATGATTCACCATCCAATATTTTTAAAAAGAGTTATCTAGTTGAAGGTCAAGAACTTAAGAAAGATATGTTGTTAATTAAACATACTGCTTTTAGAGGAAAGCCAGCAAGAGCATAGTTGGCTGGGCTGGAGGGGGAGTGGCTGGGCTGGAGGATGCATGGCTGGGCTGGAGGGGGCTTGGCTTGGCCTGTCTATACAAATATCCAGGGCCGGTCTGATTTCCCAGTCCGGCCCTGGCACACACAAAGCCATTTGAACTTCAACTGTGATCAGCTGTGGGCATATTGATTAGCTCAGCATGAAAAGAGCTTTCCTAGATCATCTCAGTCCCTGGTAGTGCAACTGAAGCAAAGAATCAACTATGGGTGGCAAAGCACTGTCAAAAGATCTCCGGGATAATGTTGTGGACAGGCACAAGTCAGGAGATGGAAACAAGAAAATATCAAAGGCTTTATCAATGCCTAAAAGCACAGTGAAGTATATTATTAAGACGTGGAAGGTATTTGGTACAACACAGACCCTCTCTGGATCAGGACAGCGCTCCAAACTGGATGAAATAGCCAGGAGGAAACTGGTCTGAGAGGCTACCAAGAGGCCCACAGCAACTCTGAAGCAGTTACAGGAATTTATGACAAAGAGTGGTCATTGTGTGCATGTGACAACAATATCACAAATTCTCCACAAATGTGGCTTGTATGGGAAGATTTCAAGAAAAAAGCCACTCCTCAAGAAAGGCCTCATGCAGTCACGACTGAGCTTGGCCATAACACACCTAGGAGAGTCTGAGGCCACATGCCCACTGCCTGGAAGTTGTCAATAGGAAGAAGGTTTACCTTACATAATCAAAAAGTAGCATCTGAAAGCCAGCTCAGAAACACACATAAAGCCCCAAGTGGTCATAAGTCATATCCAATGATAAGAAATACAGACAGGGTTCAAATGGCTGTGCAGTGTAATCCCTCTCCTCCGCATGCACTTTTAATCCCCAAACAGCTAAGCCTTTTACCAACGGACCGGTAACTTGCCGCACTCCATGGTCAATGAGTTGTGCTGTCTGGTATCCGGATACTGCTATGCATTGATGAAGACTGGGATATCAAATGAGCCATCCAGCGTAGAAACCGCTTACTCTGCTCCAGTATGTCACGAACACTCCTCCTCCAAGTGACCGGCGGTGCTCCAATCAACATATGCTGAGCCACTAGCTAGAAGGTGCCAGGTTAATAGGGAAAGTTCAAATATAGTATTTCATGAAAGATACCGGCACTTCTTCGTACTAAAAAGTTCATTCTTTAATTCATCATATTAAAATCGGCACAATCACACCTGACATGTTTCAGCACTTCAGCCTTATTCGTATGCGTCACAAATAAGGCTGAAGTGCCAAAACATGTCAGGCGTGATTGTGCCAATTTTAATATGATGATTTAAAGAATTATCTTTTTAGTACGAAGAAGTGCCAGTATCTTTCTTGAAATACTATAAAGAAGGTTTACCTTCCCACAGGATAATGACCCAAAGCACACAGCGAAAATGACCACACAGTGGTTAAAGGAGAAAAGGGTGAATGTCCTTGCATGTCCTAGTCAAAGCCCAGATTTAAACCCCATTGAATATCTGTGGCATGACTTGAAGACTGCAGTCCACAAACGGTCACCATCAAATGTAACGGAACATGAGCAGTTCTGCAAAGAAGTGTGGGCAAAAATTGCCCAGTCTAGATGTGCAAAGTTAGTAGAGATATATCCCAACAGACTAAAGGCTGTAATTAAAGCAATAGGTGATTCAACAAAATACTGACATAAGGGGGTGATCCTTTTTGCAACCCGGTGATTCTGTTTTTGAATTGTCTTTATTTTTGCCTGACATGTTGGTGTTATATCTTTCACTTGGATGTTCTGTTGAAGTAATTACAACTGGATAAACAAAAACTATGTCTGTCTTTATTTCAGGCTGCAAAGCAACAAAATTTGATTATTTTCAAGGGGGGGGGGGAGTGATTCTTTTCAATACCCACTGTATTTGAGCAAATATAATAGTGTGATGATGAACACTTTTGGGGCTGAGCATCCTTACTTCTACAGCAATCAAAATTAAGGAACTCAACGAGCCACAGCTTTTATATATATATATATATATATATATATATATATATATATATATATATACACACAGTATCTCACAAAAGTGAGTACACCCCTCACAATGTAAAGTAGTGAGTGTACAGCCCGTATAACAGCGTAAATTTGCTGTCCCCTCAAAATAACTCAACACACAGCCATTAATGTCTAAACCATTGGCAACAAAAGTGAGTACACCCCTATGTGGAAATGTCCAAATTGGGCCCAAAGCGCCAATATTTTGTGTGGCCACCATTATTTTCCAGCACTGCCTTAACCCTCTTGGGCATGGAGTTCACCAGAGCTTCACAGGTTGCCACTGGAGTCCTCTTCCACTCCTTCATGACGACATCACAGAGCTGGTGGATGTTAGAGACCTTGCACTCCCCCACATTCCATTTCAGGATGCCCCACAGATGCTCAATAGAGTTTAGATCTGGAGACATGCTTGGTCAATCCATCACCTTTACCCTCAGCTTCTTTAGCAAGGCAATGGTTGTCTTGGAGGTGTGTTTGGGGTCGTTATCATGTTGGAATACTGCCCTGCGGCCCAGTCTCGGAAGGGAGGGGATCATGCTCTGCTTCAGTATGTCCCAGTACATGTTGGCATTCATGGTTACCTTAATGAACTATAGCTCCTCAGTGCCAGCAGCACTCATGCAGGCCCAGACCATGACACTTCCACCACTATGCTTGACTGTAGGCAAGACACACTTTTCTTTGTACTCCTCACCTGGTTGCTGCCCCACACGCTTGACACCATTTGAACAAAATAAGTTTATCTTGGTCTCATCGAACCAGGGGCCATGTCCTTAGTCTGCTTGTCTTTAGCAAACTGTTTGCGGGCTTTCTTGTGCATCATGTTTAGAAGAGTCTTCCTTCTGGGACGACAGCCATGCAGACCAATTTGATGCAGTGTGCGGCGTATGGTCTGAGCACTGACAGGCTGACTACCCCCCTATCAACCTCTACAGCAACGCTGGCAGCACTCATACTTCTATTTCCCAAAGACAACCTCCGGATATGACGCTGAGCACGTGCACTAAACTTCTTTGGTCGACCATGGCGAGGCCTATTCTGAGTGAAACCTGTCCTGTGAAACCGCTGCAGCTCAGTTTCAGGGTATTTGCAATCTTATTATAGCCTAGGCCATCTTTATGTAGAGCAGCAATTCTTTTTTCCAGATCCTCAGAGAGTTCTTTGCCATGAGGTGCCATGTTGAACTTCCAGTGACCAGAATGAGAGAGTGTGAGAGCGATAACACCAAATTTAACACACCTGCTCCCTATTCACACCTGAGACCTTGTAATACTAATGAGTCACATGACACAGGGGAGGGAAAATGGCCAATGGGGCCAAGTTTGGACATTTCCATTTAGGGATGTACTCACTTTTCTTGCCAACGGTTTAGACATTAATAGCTCTGTGTTGAGTTATTTTGAGGGGATAGCAAATTTACACTGTTATACAGGCTGCACACTCACTACTTTACATTGTAGCAAAGTGTAATTTCTTCAGTGTTGACACGTGAAAAGATATAATAAAATATTTACAAAAATCTGAGGGGTGTACTCACTTTTGTGAGATACTGTATATGTGTGTATATATATATATATATATATATATATATATATAGAGAGAGAGAGAGAGAGAGAGCACTCTCCTAAAAGTAAATGCACCCTCCCGGGTCATCAGCCTGGGTGCAAAAATGAAATTAATATAGTAGCAAACAAATGCACTCTCAGGTTTCTTTATAGTGAGTCAATAACAAAAATGTATTGATGTTTCGGGGGTTCACACAGACCTGATGAAGGGGTCTGTGTGAACCCCGAAACGTCAATACATTTTTGTGAGAGTGCATTTGTTTGCTACTATATATATATATATATATATATATATATATACACAGGTGGCCCTCGGTTTACAACGGTTCAATTTACACCGTTTCAGAATAACAACCTTTTTTCCCAGTCATGTGACTGCTATTGAAAAGCATTGAGAAGCAGTGCATTTATTAAAATAGCCAGTAGGTGGAGCTATCCGCTAGTGTTGCAGCAAAGCCAAGCAAGCTGAAATTAATCAGTTTAACCAGACCAGATCTATCGAGCAGATTTCAAAGGAATAAGATCTTCCTTTCTATAAATCAGTCCAGATTGGAATGCATAGAAAGAACTGTTTGCAGAAGAATGCAAGTGAAGTCTGTGTTGTGATTATTTTATTAGGTTTATAATGCTGTTTAGCTTTTAAAGTCTTCATTTCAAAGCTTTAAAAATAATGTATTAGGTGTTACTTATAACAATTTTGAGAGGGGCCTGGAACCTAACTCCTTCACTTCGCATTGACTTACATTATAAACTGGGTTTCAATTTACAATTATTTCGATTTACAACCATTCCTTCTGGAACCTAACCCCGGCGTAAACTGAGGGCTACGGTACCTGTATATATATATATATATATATATATATATATATATATATATATATATATACACTGTATATACAGGGAGTGCAGAATTATTAGGCAAGTTGTATTTTTGAGGATTAATTTTATTATTGAACAACAACCATGTTGTCAATGAACCCAAAAAACTCATTAATATCAAAGCTGAATAGTTTTGGAAGTAGTTTTTAGTTTGTTTTTAGTTATAGCTATTTTAGGGGGATATCTGTGTGTGCAGGTGACTATTACTGTGCATAATTATTAGGCAACTTAACAAAAAACAAATATATACCCATTTCAATTATTTATTTTTACCAGTGAAACCAATATAACATCTCAACATTCACAAATATACATTTCTGACATTCAAAAACAAAACAAAAACAAATCAGTGACCAATATAGCCACCTTTCTTTGCAAGGACACTCAAAAGCCTGCCATCCATGGATTCTGTCAGTGTTTTGATCTGTTCACCATCAACATTGCGTGCAGCAGCAACCACAGCCTCCCAGACACTGTTCAGAGAGGTGTACTGTTTTCCCTCCTTGTAAATCTCACATTTGATGATGGACCACAGGTTCTCAATGGGGTTCAGATCAGGTGAACAAGGAGGCCATGTCATTAGATTTTCTTCTTTTATACCCTTTCTTGCCAGCCACGCTGTGGAGTACTTGGATGTGTGTGATGGAGCATTGTCCTGCATGAAAATCATGTTTTTCTTGAAGGATGCAGACTTCCTCCTGTACCACTGCTTGAAGAAGGTGTCTTCCAGAAACTGGCAGTAGGACTGGGAGTTGAGCTTGACTCCATCCTCAACCCGAAAAGGCCCCACAAGCTCATCTTTGATGATACCAGCCCAAACCAGTACTCCACCTCCACCTTGCTGGCGTCTGAGTCGGACTGGAGCTCTCTGCCCTTTACCAATCCAGCCACGGGCCCATCCATCTGGCCCATCAAGACTCACTCTCATTTCATCAGTCCATAAAACCTTAGAAAAATCAGTCTTGAGATATTTCTTGGCCCAGTCTTGACGTTTCAGCTTGTGTGTCTTGTTCAGTGGTGGTCGTCTTTCAGCCTTTCTTACCTTGGCCATGTCTCTGAGTATTGCACACCTTGTGCTTTTGGGCACTCCAGTGATGTTGCAGCTCTGAAATATGGCCAAACTGGTGGCAAGTGGCATCTTGGCAGCTGCACGCTTGACTTTTCTCAGTTCATGGGCAGTTATTTTGCGCCTTGGTTTTTCCACACGCTTCTTGCGACCCTGTTGACTATTTTGAATGAAACGCTTGATTGTTCGATGATCACGCTTCAGAAGCTTTGCAATTTTAAGAGTGCTGCATCCCTCTGCAAGATATCTCACTATTTTTGACTTTTCTGAGCCTGTCAAGTCCTTCTTTTGACCCATTTTGCCAAAGGAAAGGAAGTTGCCTAATAATTATGCACACCTGATATAGGGTGTTGATGTCATTAGACCACACCCCTTCTCATTACAGAGATGCACATCACCTAATATGCTTAATTGGTAGTAGGCTTTCGAGCCTATACAGCTTGGAGTAAGACAACATGCATAAAGAGGATGATGTGGTCAAAATACTCATTTGCCTAATAATTCTGCACTCCCTGTATATATATATATATATATATATATATATATATATATATATATATATATATATGTGTGTGTGTGTGCATTGGAGTTCTTTGCAGTTAAGTAGATGAAAACATGTAAAATGCAATATTCATATTTAATAAAGTGTTTATGTATTTAATGTAAGTATTTCACATTCCAATGTTCTTCAAATAGCAAAATGTTCTAAGTTTTTTTAAAATAGCTATTACTATATATATATCTGTATATATTTATACCTATATAAAATCATATAGATATATATAGGTATCAAAATACCAATCACATTTTGTTGCTTTACATCTTAAAATAAAGACAGACATAGTTTTTTGTTTATCCAGTTGTAATTACTCAGTGCAACTTTTAACATCCAAGTGAAAGATATAACACCAGCATGTCAGGCAAAATAAATAAAAAAATAAAAACATAATCACTGAGTTGCAAAAAGGATCATCCCCTTGTGTCAGTATTTTGTTGAACCACCTTTTGCTTTAATTACAGCCTTTAGTCTGTTGGGATATGTCTCTACTAACTTTGCACATCTAGACTGTGCAATATTTGCCCACACCCCTTTGCAGAACGACTCATGTTCCGTTACATTTGATGGTGACCGTTTGTCGATTGCAGTCTTAAAGTCATGCCACAGATATTCAATGGGGTTTAAGTCTGGGCTCTGACTAGGCCATGCAAGGACATTCACCTTGTATCCTTCAACCACTATGTGGTCATTTTTGCTGTGTGCTTTGGGTCATTGTCATGTCGGAAGGTAAACTTTCTTCTCATTGACAACTTCCTGGCAGAGGGCAGCAGATTTTCCTTAAGAATGTAACAGTATTTTGCTCCATCCATTATTCCTTCTATCCTGACAAGTGCTCCAATGACTCCTGCAGAGAAACACCCCATAACAGGATATTACCATATCCATGCTTTACTGTAGGTATGCTGTTATTTGGATGGTGAGCTGTATTGGATTTCCTCCAGACATATTGTTTGGTGTTGAGGCCAAATAATTCAATTTTAGTCTCATCTGACCATAACACCTTTTTCCACGTGGCCTCAGAATCTCCTAGGTGTGTTATGGCAAAGCTCAGTTGTGACTGCATGTGACCTTTCTTGACGAGTGGCTTTTTTCTTGCAATCTTCCCATACAAGGCACATTTGTGGAGAATTTGTGATATTGTTGTCACATGCACACAATGACCACTCTTTGCCATAAATTCCTGCAACTGCTTCAGAGTTGCTGTGGGCCTCTTGGTAGCCACTCAGACCAGTTTTCTCCTGGCTCTTTCATCCAGTTTGGAGTGCCGTCCTGATCCAAAGAGAGTCTGTGTTGTACCAAATACCTTCCACTTCTTAATAATAGACTTCACTGTGCTTCTAGGCATTGATAAAACCTTTGATATTTTCTTGTATCTATCTCCTGACTTGTGCCTGTCCACAACATTATCCTGGAGATCTTTTGACAGTGCCTTGCCACCCATAGTTGATTCTTTGCTTCAATTGTACTACCAGGGACTGAGATGCTCTTGGAAAGCTCTTTTCATGCTGAGCTAATCAATATGCCCACAGCTTATAACAGATGAAGTTTAAATGGCTTTGTGTGTGCCGTTGAGAAGGTGATTAGCTACACCTGATTCAGTTTACAAATAATTTTAGGAGGGGGTGATCCTTTTTGCAACTCAGTCATTCTGTTTTTGAATTGTCTTTATTTTTGCCTGACATGTTGGTGTTATATTTTTAACTTGGATGTTCTAAGTTGCACTGAGTAATTACAACTGGATAAACAAAAACTGTGTCTGTCTTCATTTTCAAGGGGGGTGATTCTTTTCAATAGCCACTGTATCATCAACTCATCTTACCAATTGTAAGATTGCCTATTTACCAAGACAGCAAAATACTTCATCTTGGTTGGCAAAGATCCTTGCAATAGTTTTACCCTAATGGCGCTACATCCATTCCCTTCCAATCTTTCTTTTTTTTTTCTCCTCCTCTTTTCTCTACTCTCATTTACTACATTTGTCCATTCTCTTCTCTACTTGTCAACACTGTCTTTGTCTTCTTTTCCCAATTCTGTTTTTGACTCTCTTTTCTGACCATACTGTCTTCTTGTTTCTTATTGCTTTTTACTCTTATCTTCCTTCTCAAGCATTTATCTATTTTTCCTCCACTGCCACTTTGTAACCCCTGTTTTATTCTACCTATAAAATGGAAACAATAAACAGTAGCTTCACATCAAAATAAAGAAAACATTATCATAATTATACAACATAAATTGCTCACCGCAGTACAGCAATCATGCACAGCTTAACACTAGATAGCAGTTGGATATCTGGCTGCCAGAAATATACTTTAATATTGTCTGGTTTTTATTCTTCTGTGTGTTTTTGTAACTTGCTGTTACCCTCTCTTCCCCTTCTATATAATCCCATTTTTGTTCATTGCTTTTTTTATTTTCCATACACTATTTACCCCATTCCCACTTTATCTCAACTCTTCTATGGGTGTGAGGGAGGGAAGGGGAGAGAGAAAAAAAGTGCCCCCTGGAATATTGCTCTTGATATCAAAATATAAGCACCCATTTGAGTCACTTTTTGAGGTTATTGAACAATCTTCTTTTTTTTTTTTTTTTTAAGTAAAATAATCTGTAGCAACAAAAGCATATCTCCTGCCACTAATACTATTTTGATTGTGGTATTTTATTTTATTGCTCCGTTCCTCCAAATATTTCTGAAAATGTTCATACCCTCCTCCGCTCATTGGCCGCCTGTCAGGTTCTGAGGTGCCCCTTTACCTCAGTAAGGACCAAGATCAGGAGGTGTGAAACACTGGCAATGGCTTTTAGACGTCTGCTTACCCTATTTGTTGCACAGTCCAGACTTTTTAGGATGCGCCAGAGATGGTACGACAGCCCCCAGCTTGCACCAAGGAGGGCTCAGGTTGGAACTTGGCTTACTGGTGCTTGTTCCGACATAGACACCAGACATGTGAAAACTAAAAAAAATAACTTTAATGGCTCGGGCAGAACATGCATTTCTCTTGTGGTGTATCCATTCCACGGATCATCCATTACTTGTGGGATATTCTCCTTCTCAACAGGAAGTTGCAAGAGGATCACCCACAGCAGAGCTGCTATATAGCTCCTCCCCTAACTGCCATACCCAGTCATTCTCTTGCAACTCTCAAAATAGCTGGACATAGTAAGAGGAAAGTGGTGTAATATAGTTAGTTTTTTCTTCAATCAAGAGTTTATTGTTTTTAAATGGTACCGGAGTCGTACTATTTTATCTCAGGCAGCATTTAGAAGAAGAATCTGCCTGTGTTTTCTATGATCTTAGCAGAAGTAACTAAGATCCACTGCTGTTCTCACATATGTCTGAGGAGTGAGGTAACTTCAGAGGGAGAATAGCGTGCAGGGTATCCTGCAATAAGGTATGTGCAGTTTAAGTTTTTCTAGGGATGGAATTGCTAGAAAATGCTGCTGATACCGAATTAATGTAAGTTAAGCCTAAATACAGTAATTTAATAATAGCGACTAGTATCAGGCTTGCTATCAGAGGTATATACTCTGATTAATGTGCAATATAAAACTTTTGCTGGCATGTTTAATCGTTTTTATATATGCTTTGGTGATAAAACTTATTGGGGCCTAGTTTTTTCCACATGGCTGGCTTTATTTTTGCCTATAAACAGTTTCCTGAGGCTTTCCACTTTTATAGTATAAAAGTTACAGTTTGTGCAGTTAAAATTACAAACTGTGACATTCAGCTTCCCTCAGCAGTCCCCTGCATATGACTGTTTAAAAAACATATTTTGCGTTTTGTTAATCTGTTTTTTGTATTAAGGGGTTAATCATCCATTTGCAAGTGGGTGCAATGCTCTGCTAACTTGTTACATACACTGTAAAAATGTTGTTAGTTTAACTGCCTTTTTTCACTGTTATTTCAAATTTTGGCAAAATTTGTTTCTCTTAAAGGCACAGTAACGTTTTTTTTTATATTGCTTGTTAACTTGATTTAAAGAGTTTTCCAAGCTTGCTAGTCTCATTGCTAGTCTGTATAAACATGTCTGACATAGAGGAAACTCCTTGTTCATTATGTTTAAAAGCCATGGTGGAACCCCATAGGAGAATGTGTACTAAATGTATTGATTTCACTTTAAACAACAAAGATCAGCTGTTATCTTTAAAAGAATTATCACCACAGGATTCTGACGAGGGGGAAGTTATGCCGACTAACTCTCCCCACGTGTCGGACCCTTTGACTCCCGCTCAAGGGACTCACGCTAAAATGGCTCCAAGTACTTTAAAGACGCCCATAGCGATTACTTTGCAGGACATGGCGGCAATCATGGATAATACCCTGTCAGCGGTATTAGCCAGACTGCCTGAATTCAGAGGATAGCGCGATAGCTCTGGGGTTAGACGTAATACAGAGCGCGCAGATGCTTTAAGGCCCATGTCTGATACTGCGTCACAATATGCAGAACATGAGGAAGGAGAGCTTCAGTCTGTGGGTGACATTTCTGATTCGGGGAAACCTGATTCAGATATTTCTACTTTTAAATTTAAGCTTGAGAACCTCCGTGTATTGCTTGGGGAGGTATTAGCTGCTCTGAATGACTGTGACACAATTGCAGTGCCAGAGAAATTGTGTAGACTGGATAAATACTATGCAGTGCCGGTGTGTACTGATGTTTTTTCCAATTCCTAAAAGGTTTACAGAAATTATAAATAAGGAGTGGGATAGACCCGGTGTGCCGTTTCCCCCCCCTCCTATTTTTAGAAAAATGTTTCCAATAGACGCCACCACACGGGACTTATGGCAGACGGTTCCTAAGGTGGAGGGAGCAGTTTCTACTTTAGCAAAGCGTACCACTATCCCTGTCGAGGACAGTTGTGCTTTTTCAGATCCAATGGATAAAAAATTAGGTTACCTTAAGAAAATGTTTATTCAACATGGTTTTATCCTGCAGCCCCTTGCATGCATTGCGCCTGTCACTGCTGCTGCGGCGTTCTGGTTTGAGTCTCTGGAAGAGGCCTTTCAGACAGCTACTCCATTGACTGAAATACTTGACAAGCTTAGAACACTTAAGCTAGCTAATTCTTTTGTTTCTGATGCCATTGTTCATTTGACTAAACTAACGGCTAAGAATTCTGGATTCGCCATCCAGGCGCGTAGGGCGCTATGGCTTAAATCTTGGTCAGCTGACGTGACTTCAAAGTCTAAATTACTTAACATTCCCTTCAAGGGGCAGACCCTATTCGGGCTTGGTTTGAAGGAAATTATTGCTGACATTACTGGAGGTAAGGGTCATACCCTTCCTCAGGACAGGGCCAGATCAAGGGCCAAACAGTCTAATTTTCGTGCCTTTCAAAATTTCAAGGCAGGTGCAGCATCAACTTCCTCTGCTACAAAACAAGAGGGAACTTTTGCTCAATCCAAGCCGGGCTGGAAACCTAACCAGTCCTGGAACAAAGGCAAGCAGGCCAGAAAGCCTGCTGCTGCCTCTAAGACAGCATGAAGGAACGGCCCCCTATCCGGTAACGGATCTAGTAGGGGGCAGACTTTCTCTCTTCGCCCAGGCGTGGGCAAGAGATGTTCATTGGAGATCATATCTCAGGGATATCTTCTGGACTTCAAAGCTTCCCCTCCTCAAGGGAGATTTCACCTTTCGAGATTATCTGTAAACCAGATAAAGAAAAAGGCATTCTTACGCTGTGTTCAAGACCTCCTAGTTATGGGAGTGATCTGTCCAGTTCTACAGACGGAACAGGGACAGGGCTTTTATTCAAATCTGTTTGTGGTTCCCAAGAAAGAGGGAACCTTCAGACCCATTTTGGATCTAAAGATCTTAAACAAATTCCTCAGAGTTCCATCGTTCAAAATGGAAACTATTCGGACCATCCTACCTATGGTCCAGGAGGGTCAGTACATGACCACAGTGGATTTGAAGGATGCTTACCTTCAAATACAGATTCACAAAGATCATCATCGGTTCCTAAGGTTTGCCTTTCTGGACAGGCATTACCTATTTGTGGCTCTTCCCTTCGGGTTAGCTACAGCTCCATAAATCTTTACAAAAGTTCTTGGATCGCTTCTGGCGGTCCTAAGATCGTGAGGTATATCAGTGGCCCCTTATCTGGACGACATCCTGATACAGCCGTCAAGCTTTCAGATTGCCAAGTCACATACGGACATAGTTCTGGCATTTCTCAAGTCACATGGGTGGAAGGTGAACGAGGAAAAGAGTTCTCTATCAACACTCCTTCCTAGGGACTCTGATAGATTCTGTAGAAATGAAGATTTACCTGACAGAATCCAGGTTATCAAAGCTTCTAAAATCTTGCCGTGTTCTTCATTCTATTCCGCGCCCTTCGGTGGCTCAGTGTATGGAAGTAATCGGCTTGATGGTAGCGGCGATGGACATAGTGCCATTTGCGCGCCTACATCTCAGACCGTTGCAACTATGCATGCTCAGTCAGTGGAATGGGGATTACACAGAATTGTCCCCTCTGCTAAATCTGGATCAAGAGACCAGAGATTCTCTTCTCTGGTGGCTTTCTCTGGTCCATCTGTCCAAAGGTATGACCTTTCGCAGGCCAGATTGGACAATTGTAACAACAGATGCAAGCCTTCTAGGTTGGGGTGCAGTCTGGAATTCCCTGAAGGCTCAGGGATCGTGGACTCAGGAGGAGAAACTCCTCCCAATAAATATTCTGGAGTTAAGAGCAATATTCAATGCTCTTCTAGCTTGGCCTCAGTTAGCAACCCTGAGGTTCATCAGATTTCAGTCGGACAACATCACGACTATGGCTTACATCAACCATCAAGGGGGAACCAGGAGTCTCCAAGATAATTCGCTGGGCAGAGACTCACTCTTGCCACCTATCAGCAATCCATATCCCAGGTGTAGAGAACTGGGAGGCGGATTTTCTAAGTCGTCAGACTTTTCATCCGGGGGAGTGGGAACTCCATCCGGAGGTGTTTGCTCAATTGGTTCATCGTTGGGGCAAACCAGAAATGGATCTCATGGCGTCTCGCCAGAACGCCAAGCTTCCTTGTTACGGATCCAGGTCCAGGGACCCAGAAGCGGCACTGATAGATGCTCTAGCAGCGCCTTGGTTCTTCAACCTGGCTTATGTGTTTCCACCGTTTCCTCTGCTCCCTCGACTGATTGCCAAAATCAAACAGGAGAGAGCATCGGTGATATTGATAGCGCCTGCGTGGCCACGCAGGACCTGGTATGCAGACCTTTTGGACATGTCATCCTTTCCACCATGGACCCTGCCTCTGAGACAAGATCTTCTACTACAAGGTCCTTTCAATCATCCGAATCTAATTTCTCTGAGACTGACTGCATGGAGATTGAACGCTTGATTTTATCAAAGCGTGGCTTCTCCGAGTCAGTCATTGATACCCTTATACAGGCACGAAAGCCTGTCACCAGGAAAATCTATCATAAGATATGGCGTAAATATCTTTATTGGTGTGAATCCAAGAATTACTCATGGAGTAAGGTTAGGATTCCTAGGATATTGTCCTTTCTCCAAGAGACAGAGCAGAAAAAAAGGGCGCCTCCTAGTGTAGCCAATTTTTATAAAAGAAATAATGCAAAAGTAAGCATACTCACAATGTGTGAAGGCAGAGATAATGCCTAGGTGAACGTTCTGGGAACTTCACAGTGTCCCAGCTAACTGTGCACTTTGCTGAGGGCTGCTCCTCCCAAACGCAGAAAGGATATCTGTAATCTGGAAATCAAGAGAGAAAACAAGAGGGCGACCCCTAGTGCAAATCAATGTGGAACCAGTGATGAATATCTGTTGCAGCTTGCGAATGGATACTCACAGAAAGTATTGCACCCTATAGTGCAAATGAAGCATACTAGGAATAATATGGTGTCCTAGTGCACAAATCCGCCCAAAAGCACTGTCGTGATGAGAGGTGAACTTCAAATATATCAGGTTGATGAAAAAACAGAGAACTCCAGTATCGATAAAAAAGTTTAATTAAAAAAATACACAGATCTACAATGACATCTGTAGTAAAATTGCAACGCGTTTCTAAGCGCTAACCACGCTTTTTCCTCAGGCAAATGATATTGAATATACTGGAGTCTCTTACATATATACCCCTGTGTAGGCTTAATGGGATCAGCTGTAGCTTATTAGAACAGGTGCTACTTGAATTCACTCCCTAGATATTCTAACCGGATGTTACAGATAATACCAGTCATACAATACAATGTGTAAAACAAATGTCCAATACATAGAACCTACTAATCCCTATCGACACACATAGACTAGAAAAGACATATATAGAAGTACTGAGATCTAAGCTCTATGAGTTGTCTTAGATGTTTAAGCACAGTGTTATAAATGGTTATGAATATTCGTGATGCTGTATATGTAAAGTGTATTATTGCGACATGCGCTTTTTTTATATCCATTGTTATTCCTTAATTGTATTTGTAAATAGCACCTACGTATAAATGATACGCTGTAAAAAGGTATAGTCTTATGTTTCTTAACAGAGTAAGGGTGTGTATAATTCAACGAATAGGAATGTTATAATAAATGTCCAATCCTATAGCTTCGTAAGACTAAGGTGTGTCGCGCTAGACCAATAGAAGTGCTGTATCCAAAACAATCATGTGATGTGTTGCTCCATTTGATTGGAGCTAAGGGTGTGTGTCAAAAAGGCGTGGGGATTATGTTAGATGCGTACGATGACACACATAGAAACAGTGTCTGTTGTTAATGTTGCTATGTGTGAGCATGACGTATACGTGCAACTACTGTGAAAAGAAGTGTGATAGGGCCGTGGGTGGCTGATGCCTACATAAATGAAAGAGATGCACTAAAAGAACTCTAACTATAACGTGCACAAACTACCTACGTGACTGAATGTGTATATTACATGAGTGTAAGGACCGCATATCTTATATATATATATGTATATGCATCTATGTCCTAGTGATAATGGATGCTAATGTGTTACGTCTTCGTGAGAAAATGGGGCCAATTTTACCTAGTGTATGTATATATATGTGTGATATAAACAATGAGTGAAATACTACTAAGTGTGAAATCTAGAATAGATTCATTGTGAAGAGTACATTCATAACTATAAAAATGTGCGAGTGATGGATGTAATATGAAAGTATCATATAATAAAATAATAATATGAAAGTATCATATTATAAGATAATAAACATATTGTTGCAATATGTATATAGACAACGTGTGGTATGAAGTGGTATTATATGTATTAGAAATGTATTAGAAAGCAGCAGAATCTATAACTTCATTGAGGCCCTCTGGATGTAGGGTTTTAAATTGGTAAATCCAAAAGGTTTCCCTCTGGCGTAATTTAGTCATTCTGTTTTGGGAACTAAGGGCCGGAATAGTTTCCAATGGGGTGATATTCATGACACAATTATTTGTGCCATGTATGGAGGAGTGATGCCTAGAGGTACTATATTTATCAGACCCCTTCAGTATACATCTCAAATGTTCTGACCATCTTTGTCTGATTTTTCTACAGGTGCGACCTATATATTGTAGGCCACACAAGCATGTTATACAATACACTACATAGTTGGAGTTGCATGTTATTCTTTGAGTAATTGCAAAGGATTCTCCAGTACTATTGGATATAATATTTTTAAGACCATTTGTTATATACTTGCACATATTGCATCTCTTTTTATTGCATCTATAAGTTCCTATGTTTGACATAATAGAGTTATGAGTGCTCTTGTAAGGAGTTTTTAACTTACGTCTGCACATAACGACCTTACTAGGTGCCAGTTTTTCCTTAATAGTAGGTGCTCTTTTAAATGTACATCTGGGTTTATCTTGTAATATTATTTTGAAAATGGGGTCTCGTTTGAGTAATGACCAGTGTTTAAACAATATCTTTTTAATCTCTTTATAATTATTATTATATCTAGTGATAAATGAAGATACAAAATGTGAGTCCTCATTTACGGGTTTTTTTGGAGTTTTTGATTTTAACAAATCTCCTCTATTTAGAGAACGTGCTTTTTGAAAGCCTGATTCTATTAGTTCTTCTGGATAGTGTTTTTCCTTGAATTTATTTTTTAGAAGTATGCTTTGTGTGTCATAAATATTTATATCTGTACAATTACGCCGAATCCTCCTAAACTGGCTGTATGGAATATTGGTCTTCCAACTAGTGTGATGGTTGCTAAAGTAATCCAAAAAATTATTACTGTCTACCTGTTTGAAAAAGGTACATGACTGAATGCCATTATCCTCTCCCCACCTTAGGGTCACGTCTAAAAAATCTATTTCATCTGTTTGGATGTTCCAAGTAAATTGAATCCCCATATTATTGTCATTGAGATAATTTTGAAAGGAGGTGAGTGTTGCGGATGAACCCCTCCAGACAAACAATAGATCGTCTATATAACGGCCATAGAAGACCAGATTTTGCTCCCATTTTGCATCATAGATATACTTGGTTTCAAAAGTGCCCATAAATAAATTTGCAAAACTGGGAGCAAATCTGGTCCCCATGGCCGTTCCCTTGGTCTGAAGGAAGAAACCATCTAGAAATTTAAAATAATTATGAGTTAATATGAAATGTATAAGTTTGAGCAAATAATTCTTCTGGATGTTAGACATATATGGATCTTCACTGAGATAACTGTCTACAGAGTCTAAACCTATGTCGTGTGTGATATTAGAATAGAGAGAACTAACATCACAAGATACCCAAATAAGATGTTGTTCTTTTTTAATGTCAGATAATTTCTGTAGTAAATCGGTAGTGTCTTTTATATAGGATCTAAGCTGAATAACGTATCTTTGGAGGTAATAATCAATGTATAGTGAAAGGTTATCGGTGAGGCTATTCATACCTGCAATGATCGGTCGGCCAGGAGGATTATGAATTTGTTTATGAATCTTTGGTAAGTGGTAATAATATGGGATATTAGGATTAATGGGTGTGAGAAATTTTCTCTCTTTTTGTGTTAGAATACCATGTTCCTGGCCATAGGTAATTAGTTTTTTAAGTTCTTTAGTGTATGTATCTGTAGGATCTATTGAAAGTTGTTTGTAATAGTCCTTATCTAACAGAATCCTTCTAGCCTCACATATATAATCTTCGTAATTTTGTATTACTAAGCCGCCGCCTTTATCGGCTTGGCGGATTATGATAGTATTGTCATTTGAGAGGTTACGTAGAGCCCTTTGTTCATTGGGCCATATATTGTTATATTTTTTATTATTATGTGGGGGCAGTTTCTCAAAATCTTCTAATACCAGATTTCTGAAAATATCTAAATAAGCTAGATTCTCTCCATGGGGATAGAAAGTGGAGGGAGGGGAGAGGTTTGTGTGAATAACTCCTTCGAACAATTGTTCTGAGAGGTCTTCTGGGTCTATATATAAGACAGGCATGTTCCTTTCTGCTGTCATATTGTCTGTAAGGACTGGCATGCCTACTGTTTTGTGATTCTTGAGATGTTTGTTAGCAAAATAACGCTGTAGAGCTAGTTTTCTAGTGTATTTGTTTAAGTCTACAAACAGTTCGAACAATTGGTGTGAGTTAGAAGGACAGAAACTGAGGCCTTTTCCTAAAATTCTGATTTCATCATTAGACAGTGGTCTATCTGAAAGGTTAAATATGCCTTTACTTAGTTGTTGTAACTTCATCACTGGTTCCACATTGATTTGCACTAGGGGTCGCCCTCTTGTTTTCTCTCTTTCTCCAAGAGGGTTTGGAAAAAGGATTATCAGATAGTTCTTTAAAGGGACAGATTTCTGCTCTGTCTATTCTTTTGCACAAGCGTCTGGCAGAAGTTCCAGACGTTCAAGCTTTTTGTCAGGCTTTGATTAGAATTAAGCCTGTGTTTAAACCTGTTGCTCCCCCATGGAGCTTAAACTTGGTTCTTAAAGTTCTTCAAGGGGTTCCGTTTGAACCCCTTCATTCCATTGATATTAAACTTTTATCTTGGAAAGTTCTGTTTTTGATGGCTATTTCCTCGGCTCGGAGAGTCTCTGAGTTATCTGCCTTACAATGTGATTCTCCTTATCTGATTTTCCATTCAGATAAAGTAGTTCTGCGTACAAAACCTGGGTTTTTACCTAAGGTAGTTTCTAACAAGAATATCAATCAAGAGATTGTTGTTCCATCATTGTGTCCTAATCCTTCTTCAAAGAAGGAACGTTTTTTACATAATCTGGACGTGGTTCGTGCTTTGAAGTTTTACTTACAAGCTACTAAAGATTTTCGCCAAACATCTACACTGTTTGTTGTTTACTCTGGACAGAGGAGAGGTCAAAAAGCTTTGGCAACCTCTCTTTCTTTTTGGCTTCGGAGCGTAATACGCTTAGCCTATGAGACTGCTGGACAGCAGTCCCCTGAAAGAATTACAGCTCATTCTACTAGAGCTGTGGCTTCCACCTGGGCCTTTAAGAATGAGGCTTCTGTTGAACAGATTTGCAAGGCGGCGACTTGGTCTTCGCTTCATACCTTTTCAAAATTTTACAAATTTGATACTTTTGCTTCTTCGGAGGCTATTTTTGGGAGAAAGGTTCTACAGGCAGTGTAGAACCATTTAAGCCTGCCTTGTCCCTCCCTTCATCCGTGTACTTTAGCTTTGGTATTGGTATCCCACAAGTAATGGATGATCCGTGGACTGGATACACCTTACAAGAGAAAACATAATTTATGCTTACCTGATAAATTTATTTCTCTTGTGGTGTATCCAGTCCACGGCCCGCCCTGTCTTTTTAAGGCAGGTCTAAATTTTAATTTAAACTACAGTCACCACTGCACCCTATGGTTTCTCCTTTCTCGGCTTGTTTCGGTCGAATGACTGGATATGGCAGTTAGGGCAGGAGCTATATAGCAGCTCTGCTGTGGGTGATCCTCTTGCAACTTCCTGTTGGGAAGGAGAATATCCCACAAGTAATGGATGATCCGTGGACTGGATACACCACAAGAGAAATAAATTTATCAGGTAAGCATAAATTATGTTTTTTAAGATATTTTAAAATTTACTTTTTAACTAAAATGTTATTCTCATGGTATTATTTGTTGAAAAGCAAACCTAGGTAGGCTCAAAAGCAGTGATGCACTACTGAGAGCTAGCTGGTTATTAGTGGCCATGTGAAAACTAAAAAAAAATAACTTTAATGGCTCTGACAGAACATGCATTTTTAAGATATTTTAAAATTTACTTTTTAGCTAAAATGTTATTCTCATGGTATTCTTTGTTGAAAAGCAAACCTAGATAGGTTCACAAGCAGTGATGCACTACTGGGAGCTAGCTGGTTATTGGTGGCTATGCCTCTTGTCATTAGATCGCCAGATGTGTCCCATTAGTGCACATTAGAGCATTTTATTGTTGCACTTTTTGTTCCTTTAAAACGCTCAAATTATATAGTGTATAAGATATAACAGAAAATCTGATTAAATATGAAAAAATCTGAGTGTTTCAAGGTTAAAGGAAAAGTGAATTACAACATCTAATTAATTCAATATTGACAATAATTGTCTCATGTTTGAATAAAGGCTTTTCCACTCAGTGACATCAGTTTACAACGTTTGTGCAATTAAAGGGGAAATTAAATGAATATTTTAATGATTACATTAGATATGATTTACTGCATTGCAGTAGACCTGCTTAAACCACAAAACCACATAGAAGTGCCAAACACTCTGTCAGATACTCCTTATACTTGTAGATACATATAATGCACTGAATAAGTCCATGGGGCATATTTATCAAGCTCTGTATGGAGCTTGAAGTCGCTTGTTTCCAATAAGCCTTCAGACTCGCCAGAAACAGAAGTTATGAAGCAGCGCAGCCTGCTCTGAGGCGGCGGACAGTGCCCAATTGGCCGCAAATCTGCAGGGGGCGGCATTGCACAAGCAGTTCACAAGAACTGCTGGTGCAATGATAAATGCATATGCTGTCGGCATTTATCGATGTGCAGCAGACATGATACACTACTTCGTATCATGTCCACTTGCACCTTGTTAAATATTCCCCCCAAATGTTCACCAGCAAAGCTAAATACTTATGAAGTCAAAGAAGGTGGAATAAAAACTCACTGTGCCAATCTAAATGAACACTGAGTAGAGCAATTTGAATCTTATCAGACAGCGGTACCTCTTTGTGGGGAAGAGTGTCCTACCTTGCGGCTTCTTCTCACGCACTGTCCATGCCAAACGGTTTTCACTGCCAGACAGACTCTGTAACATGATGCGCTCCTTCTGCTTCCTAGCTATAGGCCAGATTACAAATGGCACAATAAATATTATTTTTGCTTGATTGGGCGCATTAACATCAGGACTTCAGATATTGCGACTGCATTAACTTCTTCTCCTCATAGATTTCAGTTGGGCACACTATTAAAAAAAAAACTTACACTTACGGTTGCAAACTGACACCGCATTAGACCAACATCACTAAAACCGAAGTTAGTAAAGAACACTTTACATTCCAATGTTCTTCACATAGAAGAAAACATTCTCTTTATTTTTAAATATTTATTTCAATATATACAGTATATATTTTTTTAAATATATTACTATACCTATATATCTATAGGAATATATACAGATATATATATATATATATATATATATATATATATATACTGTATATATAGAAATATCTATTTAAAAATACACCTTAAACCACATTAAAATGGATTATAAATTATATTTCATGTTTCAAGGTATTTGACTGGTGTTCTGTTGCACTGGTGATAAAAATATTTATAACCATTTACAACCTATATTTTTTTGGAAAAATTTGCTTTGTTTTGCAGTTCTGGGACACACTTCTTAAGATAAAATAAATGTGATAAAAAGGGATAAAGGCTTCCTGATCAGCCTGAGGAAACAGTAACATTACTGAGAAACGCCTTGCTGTATTTATGTGTTTAATAAACACTATTTTTGGCTTATGCATTTTTTTGCCTAGTCTGCACTACATTACAGTGCTAGACCACAAGTGAGTGTAAACTATCCACCGACCAGTCAAATAATATTTCTTTACAGTATTACGCTACGTGGGGATTGTTTCTTTTATAGAACATATCTCAGAGTGAAACATACTCTTTTGCACCGTTTTGTCATATACACCTGAGGAGAGTTTGCCGGACAACTCAGAGGATCCGGCCTGCCCAGTTTGCAGTACGTTACAGTGCTTGATTACATGTGAGTGTATTTGATCTAAGTTTATATACTCAGTAATTCCTTTGCAGAATTACACTATTTTGGCGCCTTCTCCTTTTCTTATAGATATACTTTGAAGTGGACGGCCTTTTTCCTGAGGAGAGCAGCCTATCCATGTTTGTGTGTCTCACAACACATATGTTTATTGGACTTTAAGTTTACATACTTATTTGGTCAATATTCGGTAATTTTTGTAACTTATAGTACATTTATTACTTACATTCTATCGATATATTACTGAATTTTGAGTATCGATCCATACTAAGTATCTGAGTCTCTATTTGTGTAGAATTGCACAATTTTAAAGGGATAGCACCCCTATTTACACTGTTTTGTGTTAACCTTTTTTCCATATATGTATTTATGTGTGTATATAGGTATTTACAGACATATAAACACAAAAAAACACATAAATACAGATGTACACACATATATATATATATATATATATATATATATATATATATATATATATATATATATATATATACAGTATATTGGTGAAAAGAAGTGATTGCAATCAGCGCTATGTGAAAGCCCTAGAGACTAGTATAATTAGTATTTACAAATTCCTCTGTGGATGCTGCCCAAGATCTGGACAGAGAATGTCTGAGGTCCCCACCTCAGATAGACCACTGCCCAAAGTGTGTACAAAAAATATATAGAAAGAAATTGATCACGGGCGCATGGACATTGGAACTCAGATCATAATGGTATTAGGTGGTACTTTAGCCCCTTTATACTGTTATTGTAAATTTGTTAATAGTTACTACAATCTGTGAGTAGTATGTGGCTGCTTGAGGCCAAATTAATTTCGAGACTCTGTTGTTAAGTATATCTTAATATGATGTTCCTACAGTGCATATGAAATACATTGTGCTCATAACAAATAACAACAGGGTTAATACAGCTTAATTATTAACATTGTGGGCCTGTGTTTCTGGTCAGCCTGCAGACTCGCCAGAAACAACAGTTATAAAGCAGTGGTCTAAAGACCGCAGCTCCATAACCCTGTCCACCTGCTCTGATGAGGCGGACAGGAATCTCCGGAGTTCAACCCGATCGAGTACGATTGGGTTGATTGACACCCCCCTGCTGACGGCCGCACTGTCGGATCAGGTCTGACAGACATTTCATAAGTAGGCCTCAATGTGTCTACGTCCCT
Organism: Bombina bombina; assembly: GCF_027579735.1. Lineage (NCBI taxonomy): Eukaryota > Metazoa > Chordata > Amphibia > Anura > Bombinatoridae > Bombina > Bombina bombina. The sequence continues at coordinate 990,888,000 of NC_069499.1, read as the reverse complement.
TTAAGACAAACAAACCAAAGATGTTAATCTGTAGAATCTTATATTGATTATAGATCTGGTGTGCATCTGTGCACACAGAGTGTCCTTAGTATACATGTATGTTTCAGAATAGCAGCAATGTCAATAGTGAAAAATAAATAATTTTGTTTCCTTAATAACAAGTGATAATTTCAGGCAAGATCCCGGCTATTAAATAAAAAAGTGCCCACTTACTTAAGACCGCTGCTCCATAACCCCGTCCGCCTGCTCTGATGAGGCGGACAGGAATCGCCGGAATTCAACCCGATCGAGTACAATCGAGTTGATTGATACCTCCCTGCTGGTGGCCCATTGGCCACGAGTCTGCATGGGGCGGCGTTGCACCAGCAGCTCTTGTGAGCTGCTGGTGCAATGCTGAATACGGAGAGCGTATTGCTCTCTGCATTCAGCAAGGTCTTGTGGACCTGATACGCACTGTCGGATCAGGTCCGCAAGACTTTTGATAAATAGGCCTCCTTATGTTAGATGTTAATAATTAAGCTGTATTAACCCTGTTGTTATTTGTTATGAGCACAATTTATTTCATATGCACTGTAGGAACATCATATTAAGATATACTTAATCATAAGATATTCCAATCAGCCAATAGAATGCAAGCTCAACCCTATTGGCTGATTGGATCAGCCAATAAGATTAAAACTCAATCCTATTGGCTGATTGCAACAGCCAATAGGATTTTCCCCCTTAATTCCTATTGGCTGATAGAATTCTATCAGCCAATCGGAATGTAAGGGACGCCATCTTGGATGACGTCATTTAAAGGGAACTTCAGCCATCGGAAGAATGATGCTCCGCGCCGGATGTCGTGAAGATGGACCCGCTCTGTGCCGGATGGATGAAGATAGAAGATGCTGTCTGGATGAAGACTTCTGCCCGCTTGGATGAAGACTTCTGCCGCCTGGATGAGGATGGATGTCCGGTCTTCAAAAACTGTAAGTGGATCGTCGGGAGTTAGTGTTAGGTTTTTTTAAGGGTTTATTGGGTAGGTTTTATTTTTAGCTTAGGGTTTTGGGCAATGTAAAAGATCTAAATGCCCTTTTCAGGGCAATACCCATCCAAATGCCCTTTTCAGGGCAATGGGGAGCTTAGGTTTATTTATATAGGATTTTATTTGGGGGGTTTGGTTGTGTGGGTGGTGGGTTTTACTGTTGGGGGGTTGTTTGTATTTCTTTTTACAGGTAAAAGAGATGATTTCTTTGGGGCAATGACCCGCAAAAGGCCCTTTTAAGGGCCATTGGCAGTTTAGTGTAGGCTAGGGTTTTGTTTATTTTGGGGGCAGGGACTTTATTATTTTGATAGGGCTATTAGATTAGGAGTAATTCGTTTTTATTTTTGATAATTTTGCTTTTTATTTTGTGTAATTTAGTGTTTATTTTTTTTGTAACTTAGATAAAAGTATTTTGTTAATTTAATTTATTTAATTTTATTGTAGTTAGGTTTTAGTGTAAGGCAGGTTAGGTTTTATTTTACAGGTAACTTTGTATTTATTTTAACTAGGTAGTAGGGATGGACGAATGTGTAAATTATAGAATTTGAATGTTAGAACGAATGTTATTACCGAAATTCGAATTATAAATCCGAATGTTGATAAGAACGAATATTCTTAAAAATTCTATAATCAAATGCTATTTACAGTTTTCGAATGTCACTTTCAAATTCAAATGTTTATAATTATATCGAATGTACACATTCGAAATTTCAAATTTAACATTCTGTTTAACAAATACTATTCAGAAGTTCAATAGTTCATGTGGTAGGGAGGGAATCTAGTAAACTGATACATAATAGATACAAATATATCATTTTGAATGTTTCTATATAGTATATTGCATAATTCGAATATTACATTTAAAGAAAGCATTAGAAATACTATTACAAACATATAAATTCGAATTTTTCAAATTCGAATATTGCATAATGAATATGGGCCAATGAAACTAGTAATTCAGCTAAGGGGGATAGATTTTTAAATGTTCTCAGGGATAACTTCTTGTCACAATTAATAGAGGAGCCAACTAGGAGTAAAGCTATATTGGATTTAGTGCTATCAAACAATACAGATATAATATCAAATATAGAAGTTAAAGAACATTTGGGTAACAGTGATCATAACATGGTCACATTTGAAATCTCTTTTCATATGCAGTGTTTTAAAGGCTTAACTAAGACTTTTAATTTCAAGAAAGCAAAATTCAACGATTTAAGGAAATCATTAAATAATATAAATTGGGACAATGTATTTTCTAATAAAAATACAGAGGATAAATGGATAATATTTAAAAATTTGTTAAATAAATATACATATCAATACATACCATATGGTTATAAAAATAAAAATAAAAAAACTAAGCCGTTATGGCTAAATAAAAATGTGTTAAGAGAAATTAGGAAAAAACGTAGGGCATTTAAATTATTAAAAGAAAATAGTACAGACTCAGCATACAATATTTATAAGGAATGTAACAAAGCATGCAAAAAAGCAATCAAATTAGCCAAAATTGAAAATGAAAAATTAATTGCCAAGGATTCTAAGTCTAACCCTAAAAGGTTCTTTAAGTACATAAATAGCAAAAAATCTAAGAAGGATAATATAGGTACATTAAAATGTGTGGAGGGTAGCATGATAAATAATGACAAGGAGAAGGCTGAGGTACTAAACCAGTTTTTTTCTTCAGTATACACAAGAGAGGAACCATTGAATGATACTTTGGAACAGAATAGAACATGCCAGTCCATACCACTAACTGGGTTTTGTTTGGAGGATATCAGGAAAAAACTAAAAAATATTAAGGTAAATAAAACTCCAGGCCCAGATGGAATACACCCAAGGGTGTTAAGTGAACTTAGCACTGTTATAGACAAACCTTTACTCTTAATTTTTCAAGACTCATTATCCTCAGGCATGGTACCCCAGGATTGGCGTAAAGCTGATGTGGTGCCACTCTTCAAAAAGGGAAGCAGGGATGATCCAGGAAGCTATAGACCAGTTAGTCTGACATCAATAGTGGGGAAGATATTTAAAGGGATTATAAGGGATTATATTGATGAGCATATTTGTGTAAACAAGATTATGAGTTCTAATCAGCATGGCTTTAGGAGAAATAGATCATGTCAAACTAATCTAATTAGATTCTACGAGGAAGTAAGTAAAAATATAGATAAAGGGGAATCAGTTGATGTGATATACTTAGATTTTGCCAAGGCATTTGATACAGTGCCACATGAGAGATTAATGCACAAAATTAAGGGACTGGGAATAGCTGAAAATGTTAGCTCATGGATAAATAACTGGATAAAAGATAGGGAGCAACGAGTAGTAGTAAATGGATCATACTCAGATTGGACAAAGGTAATCAGTGGTGTCCCCCAGGGATCAGTACTGGGCCCTGTTCTTTTTAATATTTTTATAAATGACTTGGAGCAAGGATTAAATAGCGACATCTCTATTTTTGCAGATGATACTAAGTTAAGTAAGGTCATTAGGTCAGAGCAGGACGAACTCTCTTTACAAAGGGATTTGCTAAAATTAGAACTATGGGCAAGTGAATGGAAAATGAGATTTAATACGGAAAAATGTAAGGTTCTACATTTTGGAAGTAAAAATAAGCAGGCTACGTATTTTTTAAATGGGACAAGACTTAGCCAAACACAGGAGGAAAGGGATTTGGGAGTAGTAATAGATAACAAGCTAAAGATGAATGCACAATGCAGGGCAGCGGCTTCAAAGGCTAATAAGATACTAGCATGTATTAAAAGAGGCATTGATTCAAGGGAGGAAAGCATAATTCTGTCATTATATAAAGCCCTGGTAAGACCTCACCTTGAGTTTGGAGTGCAGTTCTGGGGACCGATTGCTAAAAAAGATATTGCAGAACTAGAAAAAGTTCAGAGAAGGGCCACAAAGCTAATAAGGGGATTGGAGAAATTAACCTATGAGGAGAGGCTAGCCAAACTGGGTCTGTTCTCTTTAGAAAAAAGGCGCTTGAGAGGTGACATGATTACTTTATATAAATATATTCAAGGCCCATATACAGAGATGGCAGAAGCTCTTTTTATTCCAAGAAAATTGTTTCTGACAAGAGGTCATAATTTAAGGTTGGAGGAAAGGAGATTTAATCTCCTGCAACGGAAACGTTTTTTCACTGTAAGAGCAATAAAATTGTGGAACTCATTACCAAAGGAGGTAGTGAATGCCAATACCATAGATTCATTTAAAAATAGTCTGGATAAATTTCTGTATATAAACAAACTTCATGGATATGATTGCTAGTATTAAATGGGTCACAACAATGGGGTTATTTAAGCTTAACTGGAGCTTTTTGTAAGTATTTTAGATTTGTATAGGTTGAACTCGATGGACTTCAGTCTTTTTTCAACCTTATCTACTATGTTACTATGTTACTATGTTACTATGTATTACATTTAAAGAAAGCATTAGAAATACTATTACAAATATAAATAAAAAAATTTCTAAACGAATATTTTCGAATGTAATCGTAAAATTTGAAACCGAATATTCAAAAATCAAATGTTAGAATGTTATGTAAACATTCGAAATTCGATTAGAATGAACTAATGTGTTAAAATTCGTTTCATTTTTCGAATGTTGCAAAACATTCGCCCATCCCTACTAGGTATCTAGTAAATAGTTAATAACTATTTACTAACTAGTCTACCTAGTTAAAATTAATACAAACTTACCTGTGAAATTAAAATAAAACCTAAGATAGCTACAATATAACTATTAGTTATATTGTATCTAGCTTAGGGTTTATTTTACAGGTAAGTTTGTATTTAGTTTTAAATAGGAATTAATTAGTTATTAATAGTAAGTTTTATTTATAATTATTTTAATTATATTAAAGTTAGGGGGTGTAAGGGTTACGTTAGGGTTAGGGTTAGACTTAGGGTTACGTTAGGGGTTAATATATTTATTTAGTGTTAGTGATGTGGGAGGCCAGAGGTTTAGGGTTAATAACTTTAGTATAGTGGCAGCAGCGACATTGGGGGCGTCAGATTAGGGGTTAATAAATTTATGTAGGTGGCGGCGACATTGGGGGCGGCATATTAGGAGTTAATAAATTTATGTAGGTGGCGGCGACATTGGGGGTGGCAGATTAGGGGTTAATAAGTGTAATGTAGGTGTTGGCGATGTCGGGGGCAGCAGATTAGGGGTGTTTAGAATCGGGTTTATGTTAGGGTGTTAGGTTTAAGCATACATTTTTTTTCCCCATAGGCATCAATGGGGCTGCGTTACGGAGCTTTATGCGATTGCAGGTGTTAGGTTTGTTTTTTGCCGGCTCTCCCCATTGATGTTTATGGGGAAATCGTGCACAAGCACGTCAAAACGCTGCTTGTATTTGGGTGCGGTATGATTTTTAGAGATTTCTGATTTTTTTTTTTTGTATTCAATAATGTTTATTGATTTTTTACATGTTTCGATAACAATTACAATACATATAAACATTCAACAGTTGAAACATTATATAAGAGAGCAATATCAAATGATTGATAAAAGGTTACAATTTCCTGTATTCTTTCCATATAAAACAACCGTGAAATTGAGTGTTGTTGATTAGAGTGTACTTAAAGGGACATTAAACACTTGTCATTAGGTTTTTTTTTTTTTTTTTTAGTCATAATGCTGTTTTAGTTTTTAAAATACAAATCAAATTTTTTTTAATTATGGGTGTTCCTATTTTTTTTTTTTTTTACATTTACTTGTGCTTTGTTCCTGCTCCCTGCTGAATCCCTGCAGACATGGTGAAAGTCTGTGCTTATTGTTGTGAGCGTGCACGCAACAGTAAAAAACTACTACTGCTATAACGTTTGCAGCGATTATCTTTAGCTTTTTGCACAAGAATAGATTTTGAAGCAGCATCAGCTATTGATTGCTATATAGCTAATAAAATTGCATTTATTATTTAAAGTTGAATTCATGTACGCTATTTATTCATTCCTATAAGCACATCTAAAATATTTTTCCCCTCTTTTCCCTTCTACCCCTCACCTTTCTCTCCAAGCTCCCGCTCAAGCCATAAATTGTTTTGCTTTCCTGTGCCTGTCAGAGTCTGATCGGACCCTATGCAAATCTGCTCCATTCCAAGGCTTTCATTTGCGGCTCTGCCCGGCAGCTCACTCTGTGCCCCGCATGTGATAGGGAGCAGGCATTAGGAAGATCGGAGCAGGGAAAACTTTGCATCGATCTTTAGTTTAATTGCTTTAGAATACACAATACACACATATTAAAACGTTACTCTTTTTAATTCTTGAGCATAAATATAAGGTATAATTATTATGTTTTAGTTTCTTTAAACGTTTTGTAATGTATTGTTTCTTAGAGTATGTTCACTGTGTCAGTGCAGCTTCATGCCATTAGATCTGATAATATTTACAGTCACATATACAAAACCATATAACAATGCACTAGGGACAAAACTAATTTGCAGCCACATAAAACTTATACTGCAGTGCTTGGCTGTCTGATCGTCATTATCCCTGTTGTGTACGGAACAGTCACTAAACACTACATTCTTTGGCTGACCTCTCCCTACAACCTAACAAAACACAAACAAAGTTTTCCCTGCTCTGATCTTCCTAATGCCTGCTACCTATCACATGCGGAGCACAGAGAGTGAGCTGCCGGGCAGAGCCGCAAATCATTCAAAGCCTAGGAATGGAGCAGATTTGCATAGGGTCCGATCAGAGCAGGGAAAACTTTGTTTGTGTTTTGTTAGGTTGTAGGGAGAGGTCAGCCAAAGAATGTAGTGTTTAGTGACTGTTCCGTACACAACAGGGATAATGACGATCAGACAGCCAAGCACTGCAGTATAAGTTTTATGTGGCTGCAAATTACAGTTTTGTCCCTAGTGCATTGTTATATGGTTTTGTATATGTGACTGTAAATATTATCAGATCTAATGGCATGAAGCTGCACTGACACAGTGAACAAACTCCAGGAAACAATACATTATAAAACGTTTAAAGAAACTAAAACATAATAATTCTGACAAGCTGGTCCTCTCACAGACACACAGCTGTCATTCAATAACATCGGCTCCACTGAATGTATGAAGCTCGTTCACAAGGTTGCTGAGTACGAGCCTCATAGATTCAGTGGAGAGTGCTCTCTTGTCTCTTCGTATGTGCGGTAGTGGAAATGGATGCACACATCACGTGACATGGCATCAGCTGTAACGTGCGTTACAAGATGGCGGCTATCATTACTTTCAATAGGCGGTGGTTTAGGTAAGTATTTGAAACAGCAATAAATATGAAAAAGCTAATTTAAAAAAAGTAAAAGCACAATAAAGATGCAAATCAGTAACTATTTAATTTAAAAAAAAACGTAATATGAGAAACCAGAAGGTGTTTAGGGTCCCTTTAAGAGAAAACTTATCTGTAGTTGTTCAAGAAATTAAGCAAGTGAGTGGTAGTAGAAGAACAGGTCTGCAAAGTTATCTTGTTTTCCCACATAGTAAGAATATTGTTTATCTAATACTAGAGTATGCTCTACTTCTGCTAGCCATTGTGCTTGAGTCGGAACACTTTGGGTCTTCCACAATCTAGGTATCAGCCGTTTCGCACAGGCCAGCATTAGTTGAAGAAGCTTTGTGCGGTACAGACATTGTATTTGGGGTAAGATGTTAAGCAAAACCAGTTTAGGGCCGAAGGCAATATGGAGGACTAGTATTTTGTTGACACTGTTTTCAATTTGCTTCCAGAACTCGGACAAGAGCGGACAATTCCACCAGATATGTAACATGGTGCCTACCTCCCCACAGCGCCTCCAACAGGCTGAAGATGCAGTGGGATAAATGTACCTAATCCTCTCAGGTGTCAGATACCAGCGAGTCAGTATCTTATAATTAATTTCAGACAGTGAAGTTGAGGTGGATACTGAGTGTGACATCCTAAAGCTAACCTTCCAGTCGTCATCTGTGATTATCTCTGGAATCTCCGCCTCCCACCTCTCTGTGAAGGTAGGGCGCTGCTCTAGGAAAGACCCCCTTAGCATTTTATTAATAAGGGAGAGATGAGCTTGTGAGATATCGGGATTTATGCATAATTTCTCAAATGCTGTTAACGGTCTGAGTGTGTCAGTCTTAAGTGTGTTGTCATAGAGCGCATGTCGTATCTGTAGGTACGAATACCAGTTATGGAAAGGTGGCCCCAGTTCGTCATTTAACTGTGTTCTGTCTTTGATCCGTCCTGAGTCTATCAGTAGGTAGATTGGTAGATTATGGAGGTGCTCCACCTCATTTAAATGAGTGAAATTAGTAGTCTGCAGAAAGATTTGGTTGCCTAGTATAGGGGTAAGAGGTGAAATGGGAGTAGAAATTCCTGTCCTGTGTGCTAAAACATGGTCCCAGACGGTGAGGGTAGCCTTGATGAAGTCGTTATCATATGCTAGGGATGGCCGGTGGCCTTTGGGAGTCCATGCTAAGTCCCTCATGCATTTACCCTTTAATAGGGAGCTTTCAACCTGCACCCATAGGGCAGATTGAGATGAGTGTGTCCAGGCGACCACCCTGGCCATGTGTACAGCTCTGTAATAATTTAAGAGGTTGGGGACATTAAGTCCGCCATCATCTTTATGTAAGTAAAGCGTTTGTTGGGAAATTCTAGGTTTTTTATAGGACCAGATGAAGGAGTTAATCAATTTCTGTTGGCCTCTCAGGTAAGAGATCGGCAGGGCCATTGGCAGGGTCTGAAGGAGGAATAGATATTTTGGAATTATCATCATTTTTATGGTATTGACCCTTCCTAACAAAGATAGATGTCCCTGCTTGTGCAAGCCTTCCAATAGAGTTTTAACTGAGTTTTGGAGGGAGATATAATTAAACTGAAATAAATCCTGATAATTGTGTGGTAATATTAGCCCTAGATATTTGAGTCTGTCAGCAACTCGAAATGATGTGTGATTTTTTACAAAGTCGGTATCATGTTGGGGCAAATTCAATAATAGTATCCCCGACTTTTCCATGTTGATGGAGAAGTTAGAGACCTGACCATAGTCATCTAAAGTCTTAAGCAACGCCGGTAGGGTAGTAGAGGGTGATTTAAGGGTAAAAATGACATCATCTGCAAAAAGTAAACATTTCTGATGTATATGGTTATATTGTAGTCCTAGTATATCTTCGTTAGCTCTGATATTAATTGCTAGGATCTCTATAGTAATAGCAAACAGTAGGGGTGATAGTGGGCATCCCTGGCGGGTACCATTTGTTATTGGGAAGGGTTGGGAAGTGGTGCCATTCACCCGCACTCTGGCTTGTGGGCCAGAGTACAATGCCTGAATTCTCGTCACAAAGGCTTCGGAAAAACCAAACTTTGACAGGGCCCCCCCACATAAATTGCCAGCTGACCCTGTCAAAGGCCTTCTCAGCATCCGTTGATAGGAGCACCAGAGGGGATTTATCCTTGTTTGAGGTCTGTAGGGTATGTAGGACTCTAATCGTATTATCCTTTGCCTCCCTACCTTTGACAAAGCCCTCTTGATCTGGGTGTATAATCTTGGGCAACACTTTATTAAGGCCATTTGATAGAATTTTAGCATATATCTTTATGTCAATATTGAGGAGTGAGATAGGCCTATAGTTACCCGCCAGGGTCCCCCCCTTGTCAGCTTTTGGAATTACTGTGATAGTTGCTTCCAGTAGGGAGGTGGAGAAGACGTCACCTTTATCTATTGATGTGAAGAGCGCATGTAGGGGAGAGTTTAATTGTGATTGGAAAATTTGGTAGAATTTGGCTGGCAACCCGTCTGGGCCAGGGGACTTCCCATTTGGAAGTGTCTTAATAGTATTAGAAATTTCTTGGATCGTTATAGGGGCATCTAGTAAATGACTATCCTCCTCTGGGACTTTTGGGGTCTTTAATGTATTAAGGTAACGGGAAATGTCATCAGCTTTATCCCGTGAGATGTTGGGATTTAGGTTGTACAGTTTTGTGTAATAGGATACAAAAGTGTCTGCTATTTCATCATGTTTGCTTACTAATCTACCGGATGGGTGCGAGATAGATCTGATAAATGAGTTGTATTTTTGTTTTTTAAGTGATCATGCCAGTAAGCGGCCAGCTTTGTTGCCTTCTTCAAAAAATTTAGCCTTGGTAGTTAATGCTCTTAAATGTGCTTTTTGGGTAAGAAATTTATTAAGACATTCTCTCGCTGATGTGAGGTCTGAGAGTTTTTGGGTGGAGGTAGGGTCATTTTTGTTTGACCTATCTGCACTAGCCAAAGTGTTAGTCAGGGATATAAAGTGGGCCAATCTTTTTTTCCGAATGTTAGCCGTATGTTTTATTAAATGGCCTCTAATGTAACATTTATATGCCTCCCAGTTATTACTGGTAGACGTATCTTCTGGTTTATTATTTAGAAAAAACTCATCAGTTGCTTTAGTCAGCTCTTCTATGGTTGTTTGGTTTGTCAAAATGGTCTCGTCCAGTCTCCAATTTAAAGTATTTTTTGGCTTGGAAGGCCATTGGAATGTAGATATAACCATACTATGGTCCGACCATGGGGTATGAGTGATTTTGGATTGTGTTAGGTTAGTTAAGAGCATTTGGCTACACATTATGTAATCCAGCCTAGAATAGGAATGCTGAGGGTGAGAAAAAAACGTGTAGTCTTTCTGTGTAGGGTGTGCGACTCTCCATGTGTCCAATAAAGAGACAGAATATAAAGCGGAACAATTGGCCTTTATAATTTTGTTACTAATATAAGATGTCCCTGTGGAGTTGTCCAGGGAAGGTTGTATCATGAAATTTAGATCCCCCCCTAAGATAATTGGGTCTCTTGAAACATCCAATACTTTATTGATAACTGATCTGTAAAAGAGGGGCGTGGGTCTGTTTGGGGCATATACATTGACCAGGGTAACTACGGCGCCATATAGCAGCCCAGTTAAAATCAACAGTCTACCCTCTTTGTCCGAATGTTTCTGGAGCAATTCAAAGGGGACATTTCTTTAAATTGAGATACATACACCATTTTTCCTACCCTGCCCTGAGCTAAGATAATGTTTGTCAAAATATCGGGTGGCCAACTGGGGTTCGCTTCTTTTCTTAAAGTGGGTTTCTTGAAGCATTACTATATCTGTGCCCTTCTTATGGAAGTCAAAGTATGCTATTGAACGTTTTTCAGCGGATAGGAATCCTTTAACATTTTGACTCGCTACTGTGATGGTGACCATCGTTACAGTCTAGAGGGCGTATGCGAAAGCACTAGTTTTATTTGTCTCTATGTTTCTGCCTAATATTCAGGGTCCTATACCGGAGGGGAGGAAGGGAAAATCAGAGGGAAAGAGAGAGAAAAAGAGAGAAAAAAAGAGGGGAAAAGTGGATCAAACACTCAGGGTGGGATATAACTGATTGTATTATCTGAGGGTACCTTAAACAGAAAAATGGATTGGTTTACAAATCAAATTTTATGAACTTTAGGAAAAAAAACTTTTCAACAACAACAATGGAGGCATATTAACACACCGGGTAGCTAAATCGTTGGTTAGCATGATCTTCAGCCTTGTGTCAAGTGAGTAATAGTATTCTTATCATCAGAGATTACTTTAACTCACACTTAACAGTACAGTGCATTATTCAACTCAATTCGTGGATGATCAGACCTATATACATGGGGAATTTGGCATGCTTTTAAATTTGCATTTACAATTATTAACGTAATAAGCATTAGTATAGCTATCTTTCCTGGACTGTCTCCAGGCGTTAAAGACACATCTAGTTGATCGCTCCCCATTTTGCCTCCTCTGCTTCAACCAGAGCAAACATAAAGGCATACGGGAATATGTAAAATATTCGAACTAGTTCAGAAGAACTAATTGGTGATGTCCGTGGGCATGGGCTTAGTGGAACATATTAAGAGCTCTGGTATATGATAAATTATGTAAGCATATAACTTAGGAACAAAACGTCATGAAACAGCAAAGGGATCAAACTGTTACAACATCAACACTAAACACTGTGTATTTAGTTAACTTAGTCTTGTGCATAATTCAGCATACTAATAACATAGAATATACTTGCCACCTCTTAGTTTAGTTCTTGCAGTCCTGCAACCATCCAAGGGTTATATGTCCTGAATGGAGGTTAAGCTGTATCCCAACTTAACCGAAGATTACTCAGTAAACAAAAAGGAACAGTAGGAGCCATAGGAGCCCCCTTTATGTTAAGACTGGATACAAGAAGTCACATTGTGATCATCCTGGTTGATTCGGGTCATTGTCTGCCGGGCTGTCCTGCTTTCTCTTGACTTGGCTCGTGGATTTCAGTGGCCAGGGTTTCCTCTGTGGTTTTGAGGCTGTTCGTTCCGCTGAAAGCTTGTGGTGTGACTGTTCTGGGTCTCCATCAGGGTGGGGGATTCCCAGTATATTGCAGAACTTTCCAACATCAGAGAGGTTTCGGCATTCGCATCTAGTTCCATTTTTGGTTGAGATCACTGAAGTGGGGAAGCCCCATCTGTATGGGATCTTTAGTTGTCGAAGGTGAAGAGTCAGGCCAGAGAACTCTCTTCTTTTCTGCAGAGTTCTTGTAGATAAGTCTTGAAAGATCTGGATGCGATATCCTTGGTATGCTACCGCCTGTTGTTTCCTAGCTAGAGAGTATATGTCGTCTCTGTGTTGGTAATTTTGGAATCTGACGATAATATCCCTAGGTGGGGAATCAGCATCAGGCCTAGGGCGCAAAGCTCTGTGTGCTCTATCTAGAGTGACATTTGACAGTTCCACATTTTCTGCAGTCGCCAGTTCTGAAAAAAGACCCTACAGAAATTCTTGTATCTCGTTATTTTGTATCGTCTCAGGAATCCCTCTGAAACGCAGATTATTGCGTCTCGTGCGATTTTCGAGATCATCAATCTTATCTTCCATATCTACAAAACTTTGATGTTGGTGTGTTACCTTTGAGGTTAGATCTGCCATCTTTTGCGAGAATACAAACTCATGTTCCTCCAAAGAATCTACTCTACGGCTCAGATCGGAAATGTCCTTTTTCAGGCCTGTGCATTCTTCCTTTATGTAGGTCTTAACTTGGTCTATTAGGGCGGCAATTGCGTTATATGTTATAGGTGGGTCTTCAGTGGCACCGTTTGCTTCTGGTGACGAACATCTAGAATTCCCAGAGTCATCTTCTCTTTCCTCTGAGGCATTGTGAAGTATTGTGGATGGTCCAATTTTTTGTTTATTCTTTTCCGCCGGTTTAAAAAAGGCATTGACAACCTCCTGTGACTTTTGAGGCGTCTTTGGTATTTTGTCTGATTTAACTATCCTTCGTTGTGACATTTCTGGATTTAAAAGTGTCGTATGTGCTTATTAGAAGATGAGAGGCCCCACTCCCCAGGGGAAGTACTCTCACAGAGTGATCTCGGAGAAAGGGAGATGGATATGACCCGCTAACCTTAAGGACAACGGGAAATGGAGGGGAGCAGGGTCGTTGCCAGCAGATTAGTAGAATGAGCGGTAGTATTTAGGTACTGGAACTGTAGAGTTAGACTAACTCTCGTTGCTGATGTTTAGTAAAGGTGTAGGTAACTAGGCCCTTAATGTTCTTTGGTTTTTATTGCAATAGCTTAGGAGGCCTAGCGGGATAGTGTCAAATTAAATGCCCCACTTCTAAACCAATACCCATTAGTGTCTTTGTCAATCTGAGGCAAAAACAAGGAATTTGTAGTGATCTGCAGCTTAGTGTGGATATTTCTGAGTAACTTAGCTATCCGGTGTTATGGAAGTGGAACACAGCAAGAAAAAACTTTCCTTAGTAGGTTCGGTGCAGAACTTATCAAAAAGTTGTATAGCCTCGATATTATATCCAAGTTATAAGTGGGGCTATAGCAAGCTGCTGTGTAGCTGCGTCATATGCTTTTCATCATCTCACAGGCCCTAAGCTTTAATTAAATATACTGTCAATTAACAGTTTTTAACTTCAGTGGGCTTTCGCAGCAGTCGTAATTTCCTAATGACACAGTGGATGTCTAAGCAGCCTAAACTCCGTGCTTCTCAAATTTATGACAGATAGATATATATTAATAAGCTCTGCCAATGCTTAAGGAAACTTAATGTCCTCTTGTATGACGGTAGTGACCCTCGTACTAAGCATACTTGAGTAATTCAATTGTACTTTTAGCATTGCCGTCTCATTCTTACCGGTGTCCTTGAGTAGTATGTCCGGGATCTTAGTTGCGCTCCGGAGCGGAGCCCCGGCCCTCCAGACCGGTATCAACCAGAAGCGGGTTATGAGGGTGGTTAGCGTTTATTACCGCAAGCGATGATGATGAGCTTGATATGTCTGTCAGTTCATACAATCCTCCTCATCCCCAGATAGAGAATAGTAAGTTGTCAGTATGCCGTTAGAGTTTCTCCGGTTGTCCTCATCCGACTGCGTCACAAATTTAAGGCCTCCGCTCCTAGAGTCGGTGTCGTTCTCCATTTTCCGGAGCCCTGCCAACATGAACGAGGTATCTGTATGATCCTGACACTCTCATGCCTCTAATTATGCCATCAGAACTTCAGCAAAGCTGAATAATAGAATTTTTATTATCTTAGCTCCCGGTCTGTCTCAAGAGCCTTAATGTGTAGCGGCCATCTTGGTGGACCGCTCGCTCCGCCTCTCGAGATTTCTGATTTTTATTTGACATAGCCAATAACGGCCCCTGGTCTACAGGAGCTTTCAGTAAAAGTGACATTAGGGGAATCTAACGGTGACACAAACATTTGTTGTAATTTTATAACATCTGGCTTGTCTGTGCTTTGTACAATTTCCTTGTCGTCATTGATTTCAGTTTTACTTTTGAAGTCACACAGGAGCAGAGCTGTCCTAGAGGTGGGTCTGTAGGTCTCGGCAGAGACTTTTATTTCATTATAATGTAACAAAGGGCAGCAACTCCTGACATCGAACAAATCCTTCCTATGGGGCCGTATTATCATTGTCTGGCAGACATGACATGCTGTAGCGTATCATGTCTGCCAGACATCGCTGAATGCCAACAGCATGCGCTGTCTGCATTTGACATTGCACAAGCATTCTAGTGAACTGCTTGTGCAATGCTGCCCCCTGCAGATTCGCGGCCAATCGGCTGCTAGCAGGGGGTGTTAATCAGCCCGATCGTATGAGATCGGGCGGATTGATGTCTGCAGCCTCAGCGCAGGAGGACCAGTTAAGGAGCAGTGGTCTTAAGACCGCTGCTTCATAAATGCTGTTTCCGGCGAGCCTGAAGGCTTGTGCGGAAACAGGGGCAGCCATTCGGCCCTTGATAAGTCGGCCCCTATGTCTCTACTTGGTTTGCCCACAGGTTTGGTGCTGGGATACGCTGCATGCTCCTCTTTGGGTCTTTTTGGTATCAGTAGCCTACCTCTAACACCTCCTAACGCTGTGAATGGTTTACAATTAAAGCGTGCCCCGATCACGTGCGCGGGCACCATTGACATCGAGGGCGCACTTCTCTGACAATTGTGCATGCACATTGCAAAAATAAGTTACTTTGAATAAAATTAACTTAAATAATTTGATAGGCCACGGGTTGGGATAAGAGAGCTTGGAAGTGCAGCCCTTTAACTGGGTGTTCCACGGTCGTCGAGCTGCAATGCAAAGCAGCGGATTAAAAAGGTAAAAATATCACATATTTTAAAAAACATAATTATTCACTGTTCTCTTTTCATTTACTGGATACTGCGCAATTGTTGCTAATTAACTCTTTTTCATTGAGTGTACTGGTCCTTTCATGCTTGGAATTATCTTATAGATCTCTTGATGTTTTATTAACATCTTTTCCCACACTTCATCCAATAATGTTTTCTAATACTTTAATGTGTCCTCTGTTACAAACAATACTTGATATTTTCAAAATTTTGTTCTTCTGTCTGTACAATAAATCATTCCTCTTTGTCTCGTACAAGCTAAAAATGTATATGCTTCTCTTAGAAAAGCTTCTTGCTACGAATCCATCTGAAATCTTACTTGCTTGTCTCTCAAATGCCAAATCTGTTGAATGGTTCCTCTTAAAGGGACATTCCAGTCAAAATATAAATGCGCATAGATGAATTAGATCTTTGAATAGAAACATACTTGCAATATACATGTATTAGAAAAATGCTTCTAACAAAAGTTACTTCTGTTTTAGTGTTAACATTTTTCTCTGCCCGTGCATATGAAGTGTACTTAAATATTATCAGCGCACCAGCATTTTATACACAGCAGTTGGTCAGAGCGCCACTGGGACTTATCATATCAGCAATGAACAAACTGACTACAAGCATCTTAAACTGTGTTTAAAATGCTGGTGCACAGTGCATACGTAAATATACGTTTGAAACAGCCATAGATTTTCTTAGAAGCATTTTTGCTAATACATGTATATTACAAAAATGCTTCTATTCAAAACTGAGATGCATCCGTGTGGATTGCAATATTGGCTGGAATGTCCCTTTAAGTTACAGAAACTGTGTCAGACATATCATTCTTGAGATTATCAGTATGGTGGCAGGTGTTAAAGCAGATTATTCACTATATATGCAATATACTCCTGTGTAAAACATTTTTTTCTCTCGTTTAAGGAGAGTACCTCATCTCTAGCGCAGCAATAATGTATTTATTAGTGAATGACTGATTAATGCTGTGAATCATGGGAGGCCAGTTCAAAGCTTTTAGTTAAATATAGTAGCAAAGAAAAAAGGGGTTGTGTTGAGTGGCGCTCTGGTGGGAGCTAGAAGATGTTAATTGGCAATAATCAGATAGTAAAAAATCAGATGTATAGAAAAGAATATTTAATTCATATGAAATACGTAAAACCAAAGAAGTGTATATGACAAATAAAATAATTGTCAGAATATGCGTAAAAAATGTTGTGGCCACAACTATAAAACAAATTTGATCCAAGAGAATACATACACAGTACACATAAAAATGAGCTGCAGTTTAAAATGTAATCAAACACAATTTATAAGTGAAATTATAGCATAACTCAAAACCGTTAAAATTAAGAAGTGTTGAGGTCGGTATATTCTATTTTAGTAATTTTATATTACCGTTCCATACATAGGTAGCTCACTAGGATGGAAATACAAAACAGAGGACTGATTTAAATCTAATATCAGCTGATACTAGTGTTTAACAGGCCCGGACTGGCGTAGGCCGCAAGGTAGTTTAGCCCCGCCCACTGCGCCTCTCACACACGGCATAGAAAATATTTTTTTTTTTTGAGGACTTTTTTAATTTTTTTATTTAATAAATAAAACTTATAATGTTGTAACTTATTGTTAGATTCACATTTAATTAATATATGTTTATGTTTGTCAGTGTCACGTTCGTATTACTAGTCTGCGGCAGCCACTCGGCCAGTGCTGTGTGCGCACTGCGCAGTACAATCAACTTTACTTGCCAATGCGATGCCGCCAAGTCCCGGCCGGGGCCGACTACGTAGTGAAACAAAGAACAGATTGAATACAAGTCAATTGTACTTGAACCACTACTAGTACAACCAACTAGTTTCTCTATCTCAATCACTGGATGTATTAATTATCTTGCTATCTTTATTTAAAAAGCAGGAATATTAAGCTTAGGAGCTAGCCAATTTTAGGTTCAGCACCATGGATAGCACTTGCTTATTGGTGCTACATTTAGCAAACCAATAAGCAAGCATAACCCAGGTTGTTAACCAAAAATGGGCCAGCTTCTAAACATTACATTCCTGCTTTTTAAATAAAGATAGCAAGAGATTGAATACAAATTGATAATAGGAGTAAATTAGAAAGTTGCTTAAAATTGCATGCTCCATCTGAATGATGCAAGAAATAATTTGGGATTAGTATCCCTTTTAAGGTCGGACACCCTACCTATAGTACGGTAAGAAGTGGTGAGCGGAGGGGGGGAGGGGGCCTCTATGCCCCAAAATGCCCGGGCCTTTTTTTTGTCCCAGTCCGGCCCTGGTGCTTAAGGCAGTGTAAGGACCAGCATGGGACTGCAGCAACCTAAGGGTTAAGGCTGTAGGGAGTGAGATAGGAGTAGAGGGCTGGTAGTGAAGCTAATGCAACATTGTTGCAAGTTTGGGGAGGAGCCCCTTCCTTACCTTTAAGAAGTGCAGCTTTCAGTTTCCTGCCCCTCTTTCTCCTGGTAGCCTGAAGCAGAGACATTTTTTCTTTCTTCAGATTCCTAAGCCTCATCCTTTAAGTCACCAATCATCGTTCCAGGTCATGCCTCCTGCATCCAGTTCATTTCCAGGAGCTGCAGTTTGCATCACCTGCAAAGAAAAAACAGATAAGTACTGTGGAGTGTAATGATGTCATTGAAGATGTTATTCCACCCAGTCAGCCCACTTTTAGGCATACTGTGCAGGCCGACGTCAATGTGCAAGCCCCTTGTATGGCTGATACAGCCTTGCTAACTACTGTCCCTGAATCCCCCGAACAGCATTTGGGGCCTGATAGCGAGCCCCAATTAGGTCTCACTAATTGGTCATAGGGCCTAGTGTTGCACTCCGGCCAGCTTTATGGCCTTGTACTATCGCTGCTAATGTTTCTGATAATGCTATCATTGGTGGCTCAGGGTCTAGCATGCTGTCTAACTATCCTGTCCTTGCCAATGTCAGTGGTGGTTCAGGGCCTACTGATCTGGGCGTACCGCAGCCTCCGCTCCCTTTACCCTCTTCTAACCTCTTACCTGCCTCTTCAGTGGCGTCCTTGTTTGCCTCTACCCCTCCGGCGGCGGCCTCCACTGTCTCAGCCTTTCTATCTTCCATTGCTGCTGAGATGTCCTCTTCGGTGACGTCTTCCTCCATTCATGTGCTTCACCGGAAGATGACGTCACGTGTCCCGCCCCTTCCGGTGATGTCACCGGAAGCCATTCGCAGCGTGGTCTTCAAGCCGGATGGTCCATCGCTCCTCAGCTCCAGGAAAGTGAGCATCAAGAGAGGACTTCGGACCTGGCAGGACCTTCGCACTTAGGACGCGCTAATCAGCAGTATTATGCATCTTTCAGGGCCAGGCCATCGAGGGTAGGAGTAAATAGAAGGGGGCAAAGGGGCTCTAAAACTATCTCTTGGAGAACTAGGTGTGGTGCTAATACTAGGTATCACAGGCATCTGGGAATAGAAGTAATTTAAAAAGACAGTCAAAGCCTCATAATTACGCAGCTCAGGTATCTGGGGCTAGCATGAATGTGGCAGGTCATAATGCCGATACAAACGCAATGCAAACTGCGCAGACTAGTGACTCAGGGGATAATACTGCCACTATGCAGAGATCTGATACTAGGATGGATGTAGCAATTAATAATGCTGGTGGGAATGAAATGCTGAATTCTGCTGGTGTGAGTATGTTATTGGATGGGCTTCCTGCTGGAAACACTATGAATACTGCGTCTCATGTTATTGTTGCCCCTGACATTAGAAAGAATGTAGTTCCTGCAGGAACCAGTGCTGCTGAAAGGGTGTGCATGTCTGCTGGGCAACTGCATGCTGATAGGTCTGTAAACAGGATCAATGTAGGGGAGTCTCAGCAGGTGTCACAAACCCCTGTTTTGCAAAATGAGACGGGTATAGGGAATAATAATGCAAACCACACTATGTTTACAAGCGCAGCTCATGCCATTCCCCAAGTTCGCAATGCTTGTGACTTGTTTTCTCTTTTACAGGGTATAATACAGCCGCAGATACCATACACAACTATGGCTACAGCTCCTGATGCGTATGCCATGTCAGGCACTTCTGCACAGACATCCCCGCCAGTAGCTCAGACTTCCCAGGTCCAAGTTGCTTCTCCAGTTTGGACGGCTTCAGAGCAAGCAGGGCGGGAATCCTCATCTTCTGCTACTGGTGAGTCACATGTCTTTATGCACGATAGGCCAAACCCACATGTCTTTACACATGATAGAACTGATTCAGCTGATTCTTCTTTATCTGAATCTGACTCTGGTAGTGACACCTCTTTTGGATTAAAGGGTAGGGTTCAGAAAAGAATGTTTAGTATGGTGAAGAAAATGTGGCGTGAGCTTCAGTCTGGAGCTTTTAGGCAACCTGCGCCAGTACCATCCTTAGCACCCCCAGTAGTCATGCAGTCCATTGTACCCTCAGTAGCCACGCAGTTAGTCCCTGCTGATAATCCTGTACAGCGTACTCCCTTTAGCCCCATCCCTGAACGCAAGGTAGCGTTACATGGGGATACAATCCCTTCATACATCCCCTCACTTCATGCTCATTTGAAGCCTAAAGTTATCAAAAAAATTCAGCAGGGGAAGTACGTGAATATTTTTGAGTTATCTCCAGAAGCTTACAGGCAAAAGGAGAAGAGCTTGGACGGCACTGGCCCAAAGAGATTTAAGCGTCCAGAAACATTTGAGGAAAGACTCATCTGTTTTAGAGTGTTCACTTCTTGCTATTTAGAAAGGTATCCAACCCAAAACCATGCAATATTAAAGTATACCGATTCCATTCACTGGATACAGAGAAAATACAGCAAGGGGGCCTGGAGGGATTATGACTCGGAGTTCAGGCGTAAGATGGCTGGTAACCCA
This sequence comes from Bombina bombina, assembly GCF_027579735.1. NCBI lineage: Eukaryota > Metazoa > Chordata > Amphibia > Anura > Bombinatoridae > Bombina > Bombina bombina. The sequence continues at coordinate 990,867,447 of NC_069499.1, read as the reverse complement.
CCTTACATTTGATTACACAGACACTCATCTGTGGCAATGCCTGGGCCCTCAGTGTTCTCCCTCCCCGTCCATCTCGGCATCCACTCAGCCCTTTCGGACCCAGAAGGAAAAGCACAGGGGTGGATCTTGCTGGGCATTCCAGGAAAATAAGTGCCATAAGGGAGGTTCCTGTGGTTTTAGGCATAATTGCAAATTCTGTGGTGGATTGCACCCAGGATGTGATTGCAGGAAAAGAGAGAGCACCAATAATAGGCCCCAAACCAGAGGATCTACTGTCCAGAAAGGCTCCCTCCCCAGTGAAGGTGCACACTCTTGAAATCTGGCTACAGGACTACCTCGATCGCGAAGCTGCTCATTTATTAAGGGAAGGGTTTAATAATGGTTTTATGATCCCTGTCAATTCGGTTATCAGAGGTTCAGTCAAGCACCGGAACATGCGTTTGGTATATAAGAACCCTCATATAGTGAAGCAAAAGCTTGACAAAGAATTACAACTCGGTCACATGATTGGCACCTTCCCTTTTCCACCATTCCGGGAGATGGTTGTCTCGCCATTAGGAGTAGTCCCTAAAAAGGAGGCAGGTAAATTTCGGCTGAAACAGCACCTTTCCTACCCGAAAGGAAGCTCAGTGAACATTGCCATCAATCCTGAGCTTAGCTCAGTGCGCTATCAATCTTTAAACAGTGCGCTGGAGCTAGTTCAGGCAGTCGGGAGGGGTGCTTTGTTAGCGAAATTAGATATAGAGTCTGCGTTTAGATTATTGCCCCTACATCCTTCTGCCTTTCCACTTATGGAATGTAAGTTTGATGGTGGTTTCTATGTGGATCACTGCCTGCCTATGGGTTGTGCCATTTCTTGTGACTTTTTTGAAACATTCAGTACGTTCAGTAGTGGCATGCTAGGTAGGCAGGGATTGCATAGCTCACTACCTGGATGACTTCTTGATTGAAGGTCAGAAAGGTTCAGACGATTGCTTAGATGCAATGAATGTAATGCGAGAACTCTTGTCCCTTTTTGGTGTTCCTCTTGCTGAGGAGAAATCTCAAGGTCCCGTTACTTGTATAACCTTTTTGGGAATAGAAATTGACACAGAGAAAATGATTTGCAGACTCCCCTTAGACAAGGTACAGGGTGTGTTGGTGGCGGTTCAAGCGGCTGTTTCCTCTAAGTACATTACCCTAAAACAATTACAGTCTCTCCTTGGCCTTTTAAACTTCGCCTGCAGGGTTATTCTGATGGGGAGGGTCTTCAACTGCAGGTTAGAGAGTAAACTATGTGGAAAAGTTAACCTGTCAGGCAAGATCTACATTTCGGAGAGATGATAGCTGACCTAAATGTTTGGGAGTCTTTTTTGCAGCAATTCAATGCAATTCACTTATGGCGCTCCGATCCAATCTCTAGTCAGATTCTACACTTGTTCACGGATGCCGGGCTACGGTGCATATTTTCAAGGGGGGTGGAGTGCAGGCCCTTGGCCCGATGATTGGAGGACTCAAGGGTTTACTCGCAATCTCACACTCCTAGAATTATTTCCAATAGTTCTGGCCATTGAGCTCTGGGGTAAGCAGTTTTCCAACAGAAATGTTGTCTTCTGGACGGATAACCTAAGTGTCGTGCATGCGATTAATATACTGTCAGCCACATTGGTCGTAGTGGTTTGTTTGTTACGTCACTTGGTGTTACGCTGTCTGGAACTTAACATTCAGTTTCAGGCGCTGCATGTCCCTGGTGTGAACAATGTAATTGCTGATGCTCTTTCTAGGTTTGATTGGGTGACTTTTAGGCGCCTTGCCCTCACACTGCTAGACTAGGCTTACCTTGTCCTGGTTTCCTTTGGCAGCTTCTGAACCCTGGATATCCCTGCTCCCATTAGTTCGGGCGTCACTAGCCCCATCTACTTGGCACTCTCACGGCAGGTTGTGGAAGGAAAGGGACTTATTTTGCCATGAACAGAAGGTGGAGGCGGCTGAAGCTTCGCAGGTCACCTTGTGTAAATTGGCTGGTGAGTTTGTGGTCTGAAGGGGCACGTCAAGGTGCCATTCAGTCTCGCCTAGCTGCTGTCGCTTTTTTCTACCACACAATTTCACTACCTGATCCCACTAATTCCTTCTTTGTTCACTAAGTAGTGAAACTCTGGGGCCGTTCTCAGCCACAGCAGAAAGACATTTGCAAGCCCATTACACGTGACCACTTGGAGAAGTTGGTCTTGGCTTTGGAAGCAGTGTGTTCCTCTCCCTATGAGCTCCTTCTATTCCGCTCTGCTTTTGTCCTGGCGTACTCTGCAGCTCTCCGCATAGACAAATTGGTTTCTGCATCCAAGCAGTGTGGCAGCAAGGGCGTTCAGCTTCACCACATTAAGGCCTCCCCTGATTCAATTTTACTTTTCCTCCCTCGTTCCAAAACGGAACAACAAGGTAAAGGAATTTTGGGTAACCATCCCAAAAATGTCTGGCAGCTGCTGCCCCGGTAGTCAAAGTAAACCAATATTTAACTATTCGCCCCTCAGTCCAAGGCCCCTAACTCATACATGAGAATGGCTCCTCATTATCCTTTTTCCAGTTTCGTAGAGTATTGTCTCGTGTTGCTACCTTGGCAGGTTTTGATGCTTCAAAAATAGTCCAGCACTCCTTTCGGATAGGTGCAGCAACTAATGCAGTGATATCTGAGTATTCAGTAGACTCCATTAAGCGCTTAGGCAGGTGGCGCTCCAATAAATACAAGTCTTATGTTCGGCCAATCTTTTAAATGTTCCTTTTCTCCAAGTTGCAGTTACTAACGTTCTTTGTTTTTCAGGAGCATCCCAAGGAGCTTAACGAATTTGGATCGTGGGGCACTGGGCGTCAATTCATTGCCTGCCAATCCCCGGTGGCCAGAGCCTTGGGTTTTCCCCTGCCAAAGTTTCAATTAGGTGGTTGGGTGAGAGGGGGATGTGCTGGCCTAAACTCCCCTCCCTCTTGTCCGAGGCCCTTGTACGTTGGGGGAAACCTTATATTATCATCCTGCATTTAGGGGGTAACGATTTAGGTGCTCTTCCAGTTCTGCAGTTTATAAAGATCATGCAGGCAGACATTACTTGGATAAGAACCCGTATCCCCAACGTTGTTCTGGGTTGGTCGAATGTTACTCCAAGACTGGAATGGAGGCACATGTCTCCCCATAGCGTCTTCCCATAGTGCAGCGTACAGGGTTAGGAAGAAGATTAACTCAACCATTGGCAGGCCCGTCACAGAGCAGGGAGGTTTCGTGGTCAGACGCGAGGCCTTAACGGCCGACAAGATAGAACACTATAGGAGAGATAAGGGGCATTTAGAGAACATAGCCCGGAATGGAGGCACATGTTTCCCCATAGTGTCTTCTCATAGTGCAGCGTACAGGGTTAGGAAGAAGATTAACTCAACCATTGGCAGGCCTGTCACAGAGCAGGGAGGTTTCGTGGTCAGACGCGAGGCCTTAACGGCCGACAAGATAGAATACTATAGGAGAAATAAGGTGCATTTAGAGAACATAGCCCTAGATATATTTATCCATAATATTCAAAGGTCTTTTCTACCCTTCCTGTAAGTCAGGTCGTGGTTATTAGTGGTGGCGGCAAGTTACCATCTGAGATGCTATCTTGTGGCAGGAGGTAGTGGCCCTGTTGCGTAGGAGAGGGTGAATGGGGTCGGGGGGAGTGGTGACCAATCTAAAAGTCGGGAGGGGCGGATAGCCTCAGGTGCACATGAGGTGCCCCTCCATCCCCTTGTGGGTGGGTCACATGATCTCGCAAACCCTCAGTAGCATCTCCCAGGGCAAAAGGGACCCACCCCTCTGCTGCAGTTTCTGTTTGGGCCGCGGATCTCCAGTAGCGCTGGTTTAGTTAGCTCTTGCTTGCCGCCATCCTAGCCTTGTCGGCTTCTAGGTTTATATTTACTGTTTAATAAAAAAATTTAACCTGTGATGGTTGAAAAATTTACCCATAGATAAATGTTGTGTCTTTATTTACTAGTTAAATACAGTTATAAGTTATTATAAGTTATGGTTATTTAATATGTTAGTTATTCCCTCTCTGCTGGTAATGAGTGGTAAACCTTTATTCCCTTAAGGCAGTGTAAGGACCAGCATGGGACTGTAGTTACCTAAGGGTTAAGGCTGTAGGGAGTGAGATAGGAGTAGAAGGCTAGTAGTGAAGCAAGTGCAACATTGTTGCAAGTTTGGGGAGGAGCCCCTTCCTTACCTTTAAGAAGTGCAGCTTTCAGTTTCCTGCCCCTCTTTCTACTGGTAGCCTGAAGCAGAGACGTTTTCCCTCCCTTGTTATGGTGGCTCGCAAATTACATCTGATAGACGCCAATGGCATAGTTATGATTAGTCAATCTAAGCTCAGTAAGAATATAGCGGTAATTTATGTTTCTCTCAAATTCTGTTTACCCGGTTCTAGCGGCCGGGTATCAGTTACCCTCCCAAGGGGAAAACCTTTGCACCCTGACTGCGGGAGGTAGCGGCTCTGTTGCATGGGAGAGGGTGAACGGGGGGAGTGGTGACCAAACTAAAAATCGGGAGGGGCAAATAGCCTCAGTTGCACATGAGGTTCCCCTCCTTCCCCTTGTGGGTGGGTCACATGATCTCACAAACCCTCAGTAGCATCTCCCAAGACAGAGGGGACCCACCCCTCTGCTGCAGTTTCCGTTTGGGCTGCGGACCTCCAGTAGCGCTGGGTTAGTTAGCTCTTGCTTGCCGCCATCCTAGCCTTGTCGGCTTCTAGGTTTATATTTACTGTTTAATATAAAAAAAAAACCTGTGACGGTTGAAAAATTCACCCATATATAAGTGTTGTGTCTTTATTTACTAGTTAAATACAGTTATAAGTTATTATAAGTTATGGTTATTTAAAGGGACAGTCAACACCCGGCAGAACTTAATACCATCAATTAGATAATCATAATAAGATGCGCAAGCACTACCTCCCCTGTTTAATACCTTTAATGATATGAAGTAATCATCCACAGCACAAACGTTTTTCAGCTGTAGACATGGCAGCCAAACTCCTCCCCCTCTTCCTTCGTCACCCTTCTCTATAGATATCAATGCTCGTTCATGTACTTGCTAATGCGCATGCGCATTAGAAGTTCCTCTCTGCTCGCAAGCAGAATTTTGAACTGCTGCTGGGAATCGCCGTGACCGCGGGTAAAGAATCCGACCGAAGATTCTATTCTGATTGGCTGCTTATTTTAAAAAGAAACCCATTACTTTACGTTGGGTGGAGTTTGGCGGCCATGTCTACAGCTGAAAAAGGTATGTGCTGTGGACGATTACTCCAAATCGTTAGTATTAATCAGGGGAGGTGGTGCAGGCGCATCTTATTCGGGTGTTGACTGTCCCTTTAATATCGGCTAGATTACGAGTTTTGAGTTATGAGTGAAAATGCAGCGATATGGGTTATAACGCTGCATTTTCACTACCGCTGCTATTACGAGTCTTGTCAAAAAAGCTGTACCGCACACTTTTTTGGCCGTAACGCAAATTAACTTACACAATTTGCGTAAAGTCTTTTTTCAATGGGACTTCCATAGTGCCATAGTAGCATAAAAGTCATAACTAAAGTGTTAAAAAGTACACTAACACCCATAAACTAAATATTAACCCCTAAACCGAGGCCCTCCCACATCGCAAGCACTAAAATAAAATTATTAACCCCTAATCTGCCACTCCTGACATCGCCGACACTATAATAAACATATTAACCTCTAAACCGCTGCACCTCCGCATCGCAAGCACTAGTTAAATATTATTAACCCCTAATCTGCTGCCCCTAACATCACTGCCACCTACCTACATTTATTAACCCCTAATCTGCTGCTCTGGACATCGCCGCCACTATAATAAACTTATTAACCCCTAAACCTAACCCTAAATCTAACCCTAACACCCCCTAACTTTAATATAATTAAAATAAATCTAAATAAAACCTACTATTATTAACTAACGCCTAGATTTAGAGTTTTGCGGCCAAAGGGGTGCGTTAGCTACGCATGTTTTTTTCCCCCCACACCTTTTAAATAACGCTGGTATTTAGAGTTCTCTAAAGGGCTGCGTTAGGCTCCAAAAAGGGAGCGTACAGGCAAAAAGCAGTGTTAAGCTCCGAACGCAGCCCCATTGTTTCCTATGGGGAAACAGTTTCTAAGTCTGCACTTAACACCCTAACATGTACCCCGAATCTAAACACCCCTAACTTTACACTTTTTAACCCCTAATCTGCCCCCCCCACTATCGCTGACCCCTGCATTATATTATTAACCCCTAATCTGCCGCTCCGGACACAGCCGCAACCTACATTATAGCTATGTACCCCTAATCTGCTGCCACCTACCATCGCCAATCCCTATATTATATTTATTAACCCCTAATCTGCCGCCACCAACGTCACCGCTACCTACACTTATTAACCCCTAATCTGCCAACCGGACCTCGCCGCTACTCTAATAAATGTATTAACCCCTAATATAATTATTATATAATACAATATAATTATTTGTTATATTGTAGCTATATTAGGGTTTATTTTATAGGTAAGTATTTAGTTTTAAATAGGAAGACTTTAGTTAATAATATTTAATTTATTTTGTTAGATTAAAATTATATTTAATTTAGGGGGTGTTAGGGTGAGACTTAGCTTTAGGGGTTAATACATTTATTAGAGTAGCGGCGAGGTCCGGTCGGCAGATTAGGGGTTAATACTTGAAGTTAGGTGTCGGCGATGTTAGTGAGGGCAGATTAGGGGTTAATAATATTTATTATAGGGTTTTTGAGGCGGGAGTGAGGCGGTTTATGGGTTAATACATTTATTAGAGTAGCGGCTAGGTCCGGTCGGCAGATTAGGGGTTAATAAGTGTAGGTAAGGTAGCGGCGACGTTGGGAGGGGCAGATTAGGGGTTAATAAATATTATGTAGGTGTCGGCGATGTTATGGGCAGCAGATAATGTAGGTGGCGGTGGTGTGCGGTCAGCAGATTAGGGGTTAAAATTTTTTATTAGAGTGGCGGCAATGTGGGGGAGACCTCGGTTTAGGGGTACATAGGTAGTTTATGGGTGTTAGTGTACTTTAGAGCACAGTAGTTAAGAGCTTTATAAACCGGCGTTAGCCCAGAAAGCTCCTAACTACTGACTTTTTTCTGCGGCTGGAGTCTTGTCGGTAGAGGGTCTACCGCTCACTTCAGCCAAGACTCTAAATACCGGTGTTAGGAAGATCCCATTGAAAAGATAGGCTACGCAATCGGAGTAAGGGGATCTGCGGTATGGAAAAGTCGCGGCTTGGAAGTGAGCGGCTGACTCTAAATACCAGCGGGCGGTATAAAGCAGCATAAGGAGCCCTTAACGCTGCTTTTGACGGCTAACGCAGAACTCTAAATCTAGGCGTAAATAATTCCTATTTAAAACTAAATACATACCTGTAAAATAAACCGTAAGCTAGCTACAATATAACTAATAGTTACATTGTATCTAGCTTAGGTTTTATTTTTAATTCACAGGCAAGTTTGTATTTATTTTAACTAGGTAGACTAGTTAGTAAATAGTTATTAACTATTTACTAGCTACCTAGTTAAAATAAATACAAATTTACCTGTAAAATAAAACCTAACCTGTCTTACACTAACACCTAACCTTACACTACAATTAAATCAATTACCTAAATTAAATACAATTACCTAAATTGCAAAATAAACAAACACTAAATTACACAAAAAAAAAAAAAAAAATCAGATATTTAAACTAATTACACCTAATCTAATAGCCCTAACAAAATAAAAAAGCCCCCCCCTAAATAAAAAAAACCCCTAGCTTAAACTTAACTACCAATAGCCCTTAAAAGGGCCTTTTGCAGAGTATTTTTCCAAAGAAATCAGCTCTTTTACCTGTAAAAAATATACAAACAGCCTTTCCAACAGTAAAACCCACCATCCACACAACCAACCCCCCAAATAAAATCCTAACTAAAAAAAACCTAAGCGCCCCATGGCATTTAGCTCTTTTTCAAGTACCCAAACCCTAATCTAAAAATAAAACCCACCCAATAAACCCTTAAAAAAACCTAACACTAACCCCCGAAGATCCACTTCCAGTTTTGAAGACCGGACATCCATCCTCAATGAAGCTGGGAGAAGTCTTCATCCAAACGGCAAGAAGTCCTCAACGAAGCCGGGAGAAGTCTTCATCCAAGTCGGCAGAAGTGGTCCTCCAGACGGGCAGAAGTCTTCATCCAGACGGCATCTTCTATCTTCTATCAGCCAATCGGAATTAAAGGTGAAAAAATCCTATTGGCTGATGCAATGGCTGATTGGAACAGCCAGTAGAATGCGAGCTCAATCCTATTGGCTGATGCATCAGCCAATAGGATTTTTTCAGCTTTAATTCCAATTGGCTGATAGAATTCTATCAGCCAATCGGAATTCAAGGGACGCCATCTTGGATGACGTCACTTAAAGAAACATTCATTCAGGAAGAAGACTTCGATTGAAGAGGATGCTCTGAGCCGGATGTCTTGAAGATGGACCCACTCCACGCCGGATGGATGAAGATAGAAGATGCCATCTGGATGAAGACTTCTGCCCGTCTGGAGAACCACTTCTGTCGGTTTGGATGAAGACTGCTCCCGACTTTGTTGAGGACTTCTTGCTGCTTGAAGACTTCTCCCAGCTTCGTTGAGGATGGATGTCCGGTCTTCAAAACTGTAAGTGGATCTTCGGGGGTTAGTGTTAGGTTTTTTTAAGGGTTTATTGGGTGGGTTTTATTTTTAGATTAGGGTTTGGGTACTTGAAAAAGAGCTAAATGCCCTTTTAAGAGTAATGCCCATCCAAATGCCCTTTTCAGGGCAATAGGGAGCTTAATTTTTTTTAGTTAGGATTTTATTTGGGGGGTTGGTTGTGTGGGTGGTGGGTTTTACTGTTGGGGGTTGTTTGTATTTTATTACAGGTAAAAGAGCTGATTTCTTTGGGGCAATGCCCCACAAAAGGCCCTTTTAAGGACTATTGGTAGTTTAGTTCAGTGGCGTCACTAGGGTTGGTGTCACCCGGTGCGGTAAGTTATGGTGTCACCCCCCCCCCCAGAAAGCAGACACACACAAAAACACAGGCAAGCACACATACAAACACTCAGACACACTTAAAAAATACTCAGATGCACACACAAACACTTATGGCCAATCACCTCTGCACTCTGCCCACCCCCAGACCCCCGCCCGCCCTCCTACCTGTTCAGTGTGCACTTAGTGTACCGTAACCGTAATGGTCTGGTGGGCATCATACGTGGCTCCTTCACTTTAAAGACAGTGTCAAACAGTCATGCGGTCAGGTGCTAGCCATCCCCTCATGATTTGCCAGTTCCCGTTTAGAGAGACAGCACAGCAGTGAGTGACTCCACTGCTCCACATGTCACTGAGCAGTGAGCACAGATAGGCAGGCAGGTTTAGGCTAGCAGCGCAACTTTGCAAGCCCCACGGCATGCCCACAACATTCATAGCGAAATTGGGCAGGGGAGAAGCAAAGTACAAACAAGCAAAAGTAGCCGGGAAAACTATTTGTTGAAATTGCAGCACTGGCTCAAGTGGCAAAAAAATTGTGTGTCTACATCTTCCCAAGTCCCACCAATGTTCACAAATGCCAGCCTCTAATAAAATAATCTATGCATCTCAACATTGTATTTCTTTGAATTTCAATAAAATTTAAAAAAAAAAAAAAAAAAAAAAAATTTTTTTTTTTTTTTTTTGGTGTCACCCTCTGGTGGGTGTCACCCGGGTGAGGCCCGCCCCCCCCCCGCCCCCCCCCCTAGTGACGCCACTGGTTTAGTTTAGGCTAGGGTTTTTTATTTTGGGGGGCTTTTTTATTTTGACAGGGCTATTAGATTAGGTGTAATTAGTTTAAATATCTGATAATTTCTTTTTTTATTTTGTGTAATTTAGTGTTTTTTTGTAATTTAGGTAATTGCATTTAATTTATGTAATTGATTTAATTGTAGTGTAATATTAGGTTTTAGTGTAAGACAGGTTAGGTTTTATTTTACAGGTAAATTTGTATTTATTTTAGCTAGGTAGTTAGTAAATAGTTAATAACTATTTAGTAACTATTCTACCTAGTTAAAATAAATACAAACTTGCCTGTGAAATAAAAATAAACCCTAAGCTAGATACAATGTAACTATTAGTTATATTGTAGCTAGCTTAGGGTTTATTTTACAGGTAAGTTTTTAGTTTTAAATAGGAATTATTTAGGTAATGATAGTAGGTTTTATTTAGATTTATTTTAATTATATTTAAGTTAGGAGGTGTTAGGGTTAGACTTAGGTTTAGGGGTTAATAAATTTAGTATAGTGGCGGCGACGTTGGGGGCGGTAGATTAGGGGCTAATAAATGTAGGTAGGTGGCAGCGATGTTAGGGGCGGCAGATTAGGGGTTAATAATATTTAACTAGTGTTTGTGATGCGGGTTATTATGTTTATTATAGTGGTGGCGATGTCCAGAGCGGCAGGTTAGGGGTTAATAAGTATAATGTAGGTGTGGGCAATGTCGGGGGTGGCATATTAGGGGTTAATAAGTGAAGGTAGGTTGCGGCGACATTGGGGCGGGAGATTATGGGTTAATAAATATAATGTAGGTGTCGGCGATGTCCGGAGCGGAAGATTAGGGGATAAGTATAATGTAGGTGTTGACGATGTCGGGGGCGGCATATTAGGGGTTAATAAGTGTATGGGGAAATCATACACAAACACGTAAAACCAGCTCACCGCAGCTTTTAGCAGCGCTGGTATTGGAGTGTGGTATGGAGCTCAATTTTGCTCTACGCTCACTTTTTGCCTGATAACGCCAGGTGTTTATAAACCTGTAATACCAGCGCTGTAGGGAAGTGAGCGGTGACAATAACGTGCAAGTTAGCACCGCACTGCTCATAACACAAAACTTGTAATCTAGCTGTATGTTAGTTATTCCCTCTCTGCTGGTAATGAGCGGTAAGCCTTTAATCCCTTAGATACTTTGCTTGACACTTGAATAAGGTTCATATAAATGAATAAAATACAATGTTGCTAATAGGCAGAGTGGTGGACAAAAGCTTTATACAATGTACATAATTCATTTAGGACATCCAGAAAGCCTTCTCTGTTGAATCGCAGTATACAGGTAGCCCTCAGTTTACGCCGGGGTTAGGTTCCAGGAGGAATTGTTGTAAATCAAAACCGTTGTAAATTGAAACCCAGTTTATAATGTAACTCAATGGGAAGTGAGGGAGTTAGGTTCCAGGCCCCTCTCAAAATTGACATAAGTAACACCTAATACATTATTTTTAAAGCTTTGAAATGAAGACTTTAAATGCTAAACAGCATTATAAACCTAATAATATAGATTGTATCATCATCAAAATAAGTTTAATGAACAAAAACATTTGCTAAACATTACCTAATAAAATAATTACACAACAGACTGCATCATCATCATCAAACTAAGTTTAATGATCAAAAACATTTTTTTTACTTGCATTTTTCTGCAAACAGTTCTCTGCATTGTTAGCATGTTAGATAATATTGGGTTTGCACCTATTCTATGCATTTCAATCTGCAGTGATTAATAAGCAGTTAGGCACCCTCACCTGAAGCGGCTGGACAGGAAGATAATAGGGAAGTGCCTGCTAAATTTTGCTCGACAGATCTGGTCTGTGTACACAGATCAATTAAAGGCTGTTAGTTGCATAACTTTGCTGCAAAACAAGCGGGCAGCTCCACCTACTGGCTATTTTAATTAGTGCATTGCTTTCCAAAAGCTTTTCAATAGCAGTCACGAAAAAGGTTGTTATTCTGAACCGGCGCAAATTGAACCGGCGTAAACCGAGGGCCACCTGTATATAATTATACTCCAAGTGGTAAAAGATTCTAGATGGATAAGTAGCTGACTGGTCAGTAATTTAATTTTAGTTTCACAACTTGCTAGCTTTACCGGACCTCCGTAGTGATATGTGGTGTAGTCCCAAAACGCAGTCACTCTTAGTCAGACTTGCCTGCTGTGGATCTCCTTGCTGTGGGTTTTCAGCCTTTTCCCAGCTTCTTCACTAACTGTGCTGCAGGGGGTCACATGATCTGTAACCAATCGGATGGTTATAACAGGATTTGGCTTGGTTTTTAGTCAAATATAGACTAGACTGCCTACAGACGTTAGAAGAAGGAACACGGTGGCTTTCAAGTAAAATGTCAGTTGAGGGTAAAGCATCAGCAAAACAGAAAATTTGTATGTGAAAGCAGATTGTACACAAACATGTTGGTCTTTTTAAATACTTACTTTATATTTCACTTAAACTGGGAAGAAGATAATAAAAAATATCATTTGCATGACCTGGGAAGCTGGTGGAGTGTATATTTTTGTAGACTCTCTGACCTTTGGCGAAAGAACTTTCAGTGCTTTGAGGTTTTCATTTCCTAATGGTAACACAGCCCTAATCATCACTCCTTGATTAGTCTGAAGGGTTTTACTGCAAACATCAAATATAAGTTGAGACAGTGATGGTAAACTATTGTGAAAATCAGTATTTTCTTGCATTAAAATATTGTTATTTAAATGCTATAACACAATGGTGTCTAACCAGGGATAGGCACAGACCAAGGCTGTGGTGGACATTTTCCACAGTACAGACCTTAGTCAAGGACACCAAGGTAAAATTCAAATAAAAAAAAAAAAAAACTCTCTTTACCAAGACAGTAGCGGATGCATGGTGGAATAGCCATCCAGCAGAAGTGGTAGAGACTACTGACCAAACCCACCCACCTTGTTGTTAATTATCATCATTGTTCGTTACTTGCTTAGGTAAGGCTTGTCAAAGTAGGCAGCGATCTTCTACACACAGACACCAGCACTACACTGCTGCATAGATCAAGGTATTGGGCAGGTCATGACTCACGGGTGGTTGACACAGGCTGCACTGAAGGCAGCTTGCTTCTTCCCTCTCTCACTCACTTTTCTGCTACTGAGCGATGCCACGTGGGCACAGCCCCAACTCAGTGAAATGTGCCACCACATGGGTCAAGGAGGTGTCAGGACCAGCATTTATCTGTCCTACTCCTCCCTCCCCACTGCAAAACGGGTGGCGGACACTGCAAGGGCCAGTCACTGACACCAGTGTGCGTGTATGGACACTTTCTCTATCCCTTTGTCCAACCTTTTGAAGTAAAGGACCAAGAAGAAGGATTTAAAAATAACAAAGGTGGGAATAGTTGGTGGAATATATACCCTGCACCATTGACACACATCTGTGTTGACACAATTTTCTACCCACAAAGTTTTGTAGTGTAGATTCAGAAACATCCATAAGGAAGATACATTTTAGCACATAAATAGGACAGTTAGCTAGAGGAAAATTGGTAAATGATGAAATCTTAGTGATATCTTAGCAAGATAATTCATAACATTTCAATTTCCCCAACAAAGAATGATAGTGTGAGGCCTTAGCTTGGAACATTTCTAAGGGTTCTTCCTTAAGATGGCAGGCTGATATGTACCAACTATGTTGCTTTTTTGTGAGTAGGTTGTGTACTCACCCTTAAAAGTTGAGGCAAGTGAAGTTTCAATGTCTTTTTGCTGCTCTGCTTGAAGACTCTCCTTCCCTCTCAACCTTGTGGTTGACATTTCACGGTTTCTATCAGTTGCTAATTTTTCTCTGTGGCACCAGCAGTGTTAGTCGATGAAGCCGGATAAGTCTAGGGATGGTAGTTTTCACTCCTCTTTGTACTGCATGTTGCACAACTGGCTGTCTAAGGTCCTACTCGTTTGAAGTACTCTTTATATAGCGTCCTAGCATAAGTGGTTGGTCATGGCCCAGACAGAGGACAGTTATGTTGAGTGTCAACCATTGCAAAGGGGGTTGATGTCCCCAGGTGTAAGCCTGTGGTGCCCTTATTTGGGTATGATGCTGGCAGAAGAACTCCTATCTGTTGACCTTGACTAAGGGTGTTGTAGCCAGGCTCATCTCTATCAGCTGTTCTATGCTATGACCATCTATGCAGGGTTTAATTTAGGACCTGATTGCCACCACCTTTAGTTTGCTAGCCAAAGATATAAAAAGTTTTCCTTATGTTCTTGTGCCTATTCAATAAAAGTGACCCTACTGGGTCCAAAACCATCTCTTTGTGACTTGTGTTATTATTTAATAAGTTTGTTTTGTTATACGAAAGTTAGTTTTTTGTTTTTTTTAATATTTTTTATTGAGGTTATTAACAAGTATAATTGCATAATCATGTACATCAAATGTTGGAAGAGACATATTGCAGATTGGTACATTATGAAGATATCTTAACAATAGAACTTTTAAAACAGCATAAATGATATTGCATATAATAAAGTTAGAACCTCACTTTTTTTTTTTTTTTTTTTCTCAACAAGTCAAATTTCCTCCAGTAATAAAAGGGCCACTCATGGACCCTGGAGAGTTTTAGGCACTGTAGAGGAGGAACACTGATGTTATGGGTGGTCACTAATGGGCCATTACTGTAATGTACATCATAACCATTAGACAGTGTAAGTGGAGACATGGAACAATAAAAGAGCACCAAAGGGATAATGCAACACATAAATGCAAAGCCAATACTAAACTACATTACGTAACAATATACACAGCAATACAATACGCAGGGACCACAACCAATGTAGAAGCACTAGGGTGGATGCTCAAAATGGAGATGTGTCACATACTCATGCTGGGTGATTTAAGGGGGGTTCCTAGTATCGTCCATTGGGACTACTAGCAAAGAGGATTAAGAATTAATGAAAGAGTCAATGATGGAGATGCACCCCTTAGTCACACTACTTACTTGATGTTCCCAAACAGGGAAGTTTTATATATATAAGGTTTCCAGATAGTGACATTGTAATGAGCACCAAGCTAGAAGGGGATGCCATAGCCAAGGGGCACATAGTTACAAATTAGTTAATATGGAAAAGCATAATCCACAGTATATAAATGATAGAGAGTGAAGTTTTGCTCTAATACCTTTCCTGGTGGAGCGATCCTAGCTTAATTTTTGAGTGTGATAAATTGGCTGTGGACATACAGGAAGAATGGTGTCATCACTCACAGAGAAGCACACAGCAAGGGGACCCCCAATAAGAAAGATGTTTAAATGCAATAATTAGAAAGCATAATAATACAAATACATAATGAAATTTTACCCCACTCTGTATCAGTCAGACTAAAGAATGTTTGACATCTTGTACCCTCGTGAAAGCTCCGGAATAGCGTCCATCATATGAGGAGAAATCCAAATGAATTATGTTAAGTGGAAATGTCCTTTTGCTTATCGTAGGTAACTTGGTTATTGACATGAAGAAGTTCACCTATGAGTCCCTTCTTTTAACCGATACCAGTCTTTGCAGAGGGAGAGACCTGCTTTGTGCTGTGAATTTTCAGCTGTTGCACTAGTATTCCTACTAAACAGCGCTTCTCTTTGCTGACCATAGTCTCAATGCGGTATCTTACCTGGTTCACCGAAGGCTTGCGGGTTTGTGTCGGAAGGTGTGAGTACAGGGTGGAACACTCCTTTTGCTTGAACAAAGCTGCTCGTATACTGGGACGTTGCTCTGCCTGTTGAAGCAAATAATGTAGGGTGGTGTGGGAGTCAGCTCTGCGGTGTCCTCCTGTTCCTTTGAGTAGCCGAACTATGGGTCTCAGAGGCTCGACACAGTAAGCATAGCTGTCACTAGGAGCTCCGCTAATCCCAGCAACAACTGACTCACGCAGTGAGTAATCCATCGAGCCTTTACTATAGTCGGGTAGGGCAATCTCCCCCAGTGCATTTAAAGGAGCTAAGGCTGCGGTTTCTATATGTGCCTGTGTCGTTCCGGCTTTTGCCGCCTCACTATCCCCTGGGTGGTAGTAGGGACCTACGGATCTACATAGGGTCTGGGACCGGGTATCATTTTCCCTCTCATGGAGCTCCGTATTAAGTGAGGATCTGTTACTCGCCTGTCTTGCAGCCATGCTGAGCGAATCAAAGGCCTCAGTTACAGATGCCATGAGAGCCGCTTGGTGCAGGTCCAGGAGCTCAGTGAGTTCCACAAGGATTGCTGTGGTCATTTCCATGTAACTTGGTGGTATGATCTGTCAGTTGATCAGTGGAAATAACGCAAAGTGTATGCAGCTTCTATCTAAAACTGCTACGCAGTCGGCATCCAGGGATACCGGCTGGGGGGTTGATATGGAGGCCGTAACCTCTGAAAAGTCTCTGGAATATTGGGGCTGCAGATTAGTGTGATATATAGCTCTATTAATGCAGAATTCCTTCCCAAATTAGAATTTTAAGGTTTGGGTAAATAATTAGTCCATATATCAAAGTTATTGGCAAAAAGATCCTGTAGAGAGAAGCAGCTCAAAATATTTCGACCTAAGATGGCCGCTGCCCGTAAGTTCCCCCCGAAAGTTAGTTATTTTTATTGTCATGATACAGAGAGAGCATGCAATTTTAAACAACTTTCTAATTTTCTTCTATTATCAAATTTTCTTTTTCTCTTGGTATCTTTTATTGAAAAGCAGGAGAGTGTATGTGTCTGGAGCACTATACGGCAGCAGTTTTACAAGAATATTATCCATTTGAAAAAGCACTAGATAGCAGCACTATTTCCTGCCATGCATTGCTCCAGATGCCTACCTAGGTATCTCTTCATCAAAGAATATCATGGGAGCTAAGCAAATTTGATAATAGCAGTATATTGGAAACTGCTTTAAAGTTGTATGCTCTGTCTGAATCACAAAATATTTTTTTGGGGTTTCACGTCCCTTTAAGGATGAGAGAAGTTTGGGCTTTCTGAGGATTTAATATTTTATACAGGCAAAATCTATCAAAGGGTGGAAACCTAATTTCCAGTACTAACTGTAATATTATATTCTCCCAGTATTCAATAGTTTTTATTACTTAAAGTAGAAGTCATTATTTATTCTGAAGGTGAGCCTAGGAATTGAATCTGTCCCTTATATGGCTAAATTCCCCCTGAATGGCTTCAGTCTTCCATATAAGAAACATAAGGGTAGTTATTCTGACCATGCTACTTTCTAAGAGATAGATTACAAGTGGCACTAACGATAGCACGTTAGCTTGCACACGTATTACAAGCTGAATGTAAACGTGACCGTATGAGGGCAATCTAAATTTGAGCTTGTCAGGTTAGCATGACTGAAGTCCTTGCACATATGGTTAGGACTAAATAAAAAGTTGCACAAAACATAAATACATTAACATGTATTGTAACACTCATATATACACTAGCTAATAAAAAATATTCATATACATATTAAAAATTATTTAGGGTTAAAAAGTATATGGTATAGGGCAAGGTATTTGAATTTAAAAAGGCTAAAATGGATACACACACATATACAGCGTTAGGGACCGAAGCCTCGCTGTAAAGTGAAACCCGCCTTAAAGTGAAACAAGGCGGTTTTAACTTTCTTTTCACTTGCCAGTGTGTTTAGAAACTTGAAAACATGTTTGAACTAACATATATTAGGGGTGCAATAGCGCTACGTTTAGTTTAACACTAGCACAGCACAGTACTCAATTAGTATTCAATAAATACTGTACCTGTAAAATAATGACAATTACTGTAGAAAATTTGCCAGACTATAGCACTAAGACACAGATTTCACTGTAATGCTTTAAACAGAGTGGACTGCGCATAACAAAAGGGTGCCAGTCACTTTTCTCGCAATCTCACGATGATTACAGCACTGTTTACTTGGAGGTTGAACTTCAGCTCCACAAAGTGCTGTAATAGCGAAGCGCTGTAAAGTAAGGTATACCTGTATGTGTATGTATATATACATATGTATATATTTGTATACATGTGTATTTATGTTTATATGTGTATATATATATATATATATATATATATATAAATATATATATATATATATATATATATATATATATATAAAACTATACATACATACACACACACATATAAACACATATATACACATGTATATATAGGTATATGTGTATACATATGTATATATAATTTGGAGCCCTTTTCACTCTTGTGTTTTAGTGTGTATGTAATGTAAATATTTTACATTCCAATGTTCTTTTCACAGGGGAAAATGTTCTATGTATTTTTATTGTTCTGTGTATTTTTATTGTTCTATGTATTTCTTTCATGTAATTGGCAAGAGTCCATGAGCTAGTGACGTATGGGATATACAATCCTACCAGGAGGGGCAAAGTTTCCCAAACCTCAAAATGCCTATAAATACTCCCCTCACCACACCCACAATTCAGTTTTACAAACTTTGCCTCCTATGGAGGTGGTGAAGTAAGTTTGTGCTAAGATTTCTACGTTGACATGCGCTTCTCAGCATATTGAAGCCCGATTCCTCTCAGTACAGTTAATGTCAGAGGGATGTGAATGGAGTATTACCTATTGAATGCAATGGTTTTCCTATAGGGGGAGATCTATTTAATAGGTTCTCTGTTATCGGTCGTAGAGATTCATCTCCTACCTCCCTTATTCAGATCAATGATATATTCTCCTATTCCATTACCTGATAACTGTTTCAGTACTGGTTTGGCTATCTGCTATATGTGGATGGGTGTCTTTCGGTAAGTATGTTTTCATTACTTAAGACACTCTCAGCTATGGTTTGGCACTTTATGCATTAATATCAAGTTCTAAATATATGTATTGTACTTATATTTGCCATGAGTCAGGTTTATGTATATTTCCTTTTGCAGACTATCAGTTTCATAATTGGGAGAAAAACATATTTAGGAAAAAAAAATTCTTACCTGGGGTATAGTCTTTTTTCAATTGACTGTTTTTTCATTAAATTTCGCGGGCAAAATTAGGCTTGCAAGGGCGCAAAATGCCAAAGTTTATTGCGTCCGATGATGCAAAATCGTAATTTCTGGCGTTTTAGTTGACACTGAGTTCCTTGCACAAGGTTGCGTCTACTGTGACGTGAGTGTGTCATTTCCGGATGTTGTTAGCGCCAAAAAAAAATCAGTTTGCGCTGTGCGTCATACTTGGCGCCAAATCATTTCATTATTTAAATCCCCATTCCTATATGCCTCTTGCCTTTTTCTATATCAGAGGGCTATGCTGTTTGCATTTTTTTCCCATTCCTGAAACTGCCATATAAGGAAATTGATAATTTTGCTTTATATGTTGTTTTTTCTCTTACATTTGCAAGATGTCTCAATCTGATCCTGTCTCAGAAACCATGGTTGGAACCCTGCTGCCTGATAACAGTTCTACCAAAGATAAGTGAATTTGTTGTAAATTTGTGGAAATTATATCTCCTGTCATGATAAGCTTTTACATGCAGAGAATGTGTCCATCAGTAATAGTACAATGCCTGTTGTTCCTTCAACATCTAATGTACATGATATACATGTGAATATAAAAGATTTTATTGTGATGCGATTCAGAAGGCTTTGTCTGCCATCCCGCCTTCTAATAAATGTAAAAGGTCTTTTAAAACTTCTCATAAAGTTGATGAAATTTCAAATGACCGACAACATACTGAATTATCCTCCTCTGATGAGGATCTATCTGATTCAGAAGATCCTTCCTCAGATATTGACACTGACAAATCTACTTATTTATTTAAAATGGAGTATATTTGTTCCTTGTTAAAAGAGGTGTTGATTACATTAGATATTGAGGAAACTAGTCCTCTTGATATCAAAACTAGTAAACGTTTAAATTCTGTTTATAAACCTCCTGTGGTTACTCCAGAGGTTTTTACAGTTCCTGATGCTATTTCTGATATGATTTCTAAGTAATGGAATAGGCCTGGTATTTCTTTTATTCCTTCTTCAATGTTTAAAAAATTGTATCCTTTGCCAGCAATTAGATTGGAGTTTTGGGAAAAGATCCCCAAAGTTGATGGGGCTATTTCTACTCTTGCTAAACATACTACTATTCATATGGAAGATAGTACGTCTTTTAAAGATCCTTTAGATAGGAAACTTGAATCCTATCTAAGGAAAGCTTATTTATATTCTGGCCATCTTCTCAGGCCTGACATTTCTATGGCTGATGTTGCAGCTGCATCAACTTTTTGGTTGGAAAGTTTAGCGCAACAAGAAATGGATTCTGATTTGTCTAACATTTTTCACTTGCTTAAACATGCTAATCATTTTATCTGTGATGCCATGTTTGATATTATCAAAATTGATGTTAAATCTATGTCTAGCTATTTTAGCTAGAATAGCTTTGTAGCTCAAATATTGGAATGCTGACATCGTATCTAAATCTAGATTACTATCTCTTTCTTTCCAAGGTAATAAGTTACTTGGTTCTCAGTTGGATTCGATTATTTCAACTGTCACTGGGGGAAGGGAGTTTTTTTGTCTTAGGATAAAAGACCTAAGGGTAAATCTAAAGCTTCTAACCATTTTCATTCCTTTCAACAAAGTAAGGAACAGAAACCTAATCCTTCCCCCAAAGAATCTGGTTACAATTGGAAACCTTCTTCAAGTTGGAGTAAATCCAAGCCGTTTAAGCCCCCAAGTCTGCATGAAGGTGCAGCCCTCATTCCAGCTCCGCTGGTAGGGGCAGATTAAGATTCTTCCAAAACATTTGGGCAGATTATGTCCAAAATTAATGGATTCAGAGTATAGTCTCTCAAGGGTACCGAATATGTTTCAGAGTAAGTCCTCCTGTGAGAAGATTTTTTCTCTCACGCATCCCAGCAAATCCTGTAAAGGCTCAGGCTTTTCTGAAGTGTGTTTCAGACCTGGAGCTTTAAGGGGTAATCATACCAGTTCCATTTCAGGAAAAGGGTCTGGGGTTTTATTCAAATCTATTCATTGTCCAAAGCAAGAAAATTAATTCAGGCCAGTTCTGGATCTGAAAATTTTGAATCGTTGTGTAAGAGTTTAAAAATGGTGACTATAAGGACTATTCTGCCTTTTGTTCAGCAAGGGCATTATATGTCCACAATAGACTTACAGGATGCATATCTTCATATTCCGATTCATCTGGACCATTTTCTAAGATTCTCTTTTCTAGACAAGCATTATCAATTGGTCGCTCTTCCATTTTGCCTAGCGAGAGCTCCAACTAGTGTTGTTTCTTCAAAGACATGATTGGAGGATCAATTTACCAAAAGGTTCTTTGATTCCTCAGATAAGGGTCACCTTTTTAGGTTTCCAGATAGATTCAGTTTCCGTGACTCTGTCTCTAACAGACAAAAGATGTTTAAAATTGGTTTCAGCTTGTCAGAACCTACAGTCTCAATCATTCCCTTCAGTAGCTATATGCATGGAAGTTTTAGGTCTCATGACTGCAGCATTGGATGCGATCCCCTTTGCTCGTTTTCATATGAGTCCTCTACAGATTTGTATGCTGAACCAATGGTGCAGGGATTATACAAAGACATCACAATTAATATCCATAAATCCCAATGTTTGAATCTCTCTGACTTGGTGGTTAGATCACCATCGTATAGTTCAAGGGGCCTCTTTTGTTCGTCCAACCTGGACTGTGGTCACAACAGATGCAAGTCTTTCAGGTTGGGGAGCTGTCTGGGGATCTCTGACAGCACAAAGGGTTTGGAAATCTCAAGAAGCGAGGTTACCAATCAATATTTTAGAACTCCGTGCTATTTTCAGGTCTCTTCAGGTTTGGCCTCTGTTGAAGAGAGAAACATTCATTTGTTTTCAGACAGACAATATTACAACTGTGGCATATGTCAATCATCAGGGTGGGACTCACAGTTCCCAAGCTATGAAAGAAGTATCTCGGACACTTGCTTGGGCGGAATCCAGCTCCTGTCTAATTTATGTGGTTCATCTCCCAGGTATAGACAATTGGGAAGCGGATTATCTCAGCCGTCAGACTTTACATCCGGGGGAGTGGTTGCTCCATCCAGATGTGTTTTCTCAGATTGTTCAGATGTGGGGTCTTCCAGAAATAGATCTGATGGCTTCCCATCTAAACAAGAAACTACCCAGGTACCTGTCCAGGTCCAGGGATCCTCAGGCAGAAGCGGTGGATGCATTAGCAGTTCCTTGGTGTTACCAACCTGCTTATATCTTCCCACCTTTGGTTCTTCTTCCAAGAGTGATTTCCAAGATCATCAGGGAACAATCATTTGTGTTGCTGGTAGCTCCAGCATGGCCTCACAGGTTTTGGTATGCGGATCTTGTTCGGATGTCAAGTTGCAAACCATGGCCACTTCCATTAAGGCCAGCCTTTCTGTCTCAAGGTCTGTTTTTCCATCAGGATCTCAAATCATTAAATTTGAAGGTATGGAAATTGAACGCCTAGTAGACTTGTGCATGGCCAAAAAATTTGTTTTGTTTCGGATCGATTCAGATGTTTTCAAATTTCGTTTCGGATCGATTCGGATTCATTTGGATTCAAATAAATTTGGCTGGATTCGGTTCGATTCGGAAATTCGGAATTTCTGTATGTGTTAGGTGGGATGTGCTGTGTATTAGACTAGTATTATGTACTGTATATTAGGTGTAACCCATAGCAGAGTGATATAACCTAATATACTGTACAATACTAGTGTAATCCATGGTCATCCGAATGTAACAAATAAATCCGAACTAATTCTGAATTATTCGGTAGATTCTGTACTTCCGTAATTCGGAAATTCGAATCGATCTGAATCTCTGAATTTAACAAATTCGACCGAATTTCGATTCGGAACGAATCGAAACGCACATATCTAACGCCTAGTACTTAGTCATAGAGGTTTCTCTGACTCAGTGATTAATACTATGTTACAGGCTTGTAAATCTGTTTCTTGGAAGATTCATTATCGAGTTTGGAAGACTTATAATTCATGGTGTTCTTCTCATAAATTCTCCTGGCATTCTTTTAGAATTCCTAGAATTTTACAGTTTCTTCAGAATGATTTGGATAACAGTTTATCTGCATGTTCCTTGAAGGGACAAATCTTTGCTCTTTCTGTTTTATTTCACAGAAAGATTGCTAAACTTCCTGATATTCACTGTTTTGTACAGGCTTTGGTCCATATCAAGTCTGTCATTAAATCAATCTCTCCTCCTTGGAGTCTTATTTTTGTTTTGAAGGCTTTACAGGCTCCTCCGTTTGAGCCTATGCATTCTTTGGACATTGAACTACTTTCTTGGAAAGTGTTGTTCCTTTTGGCCATCTCTTTTGCTAGAAGAGTTTCTGAGTTATCTGCTCTTTCTTGTGAAACTACTTTTCTGATTTTTCATCAGGATAAGGCAGTTTTGTGGACTTCATTTAAATTTCTACCTAAGGTTGTGAATTCTAACAACATTAATAGAGAAATTGTTGTCCCTTCTTTGTGTCCTAATCCTAAGAATTCTTTGGAGAGATCTTTACATTCTTTGGATGTGGTAATAGCTTTGAAATATTATGTTGAAGCTACTAAAGATTTCTGGAAGACTTCTAGTCTATTTGTTATGTTTTCTGGTTCTAGGAAAGGTCAGAAGGCTTCTGCCATTTCCTTGGCATCTTGGTTAAAGCTTTTGATTCATCAGGCTTATTTGGAGTTGGGTCATGCCCCGCCTCAGAGAATTACAGCTCATTCTACTAGATCAGTCTCCACTTCATGGAATTTTAAGAATGAAGCTTCGGTTGATCAGATTTGCAAAGCAGCAACTTGGTCTTCTATGCATACATTTACTAAATTCTACCATTTTGATGTATTTGCTTCTTCGGAAGCAGTTTTTGGTAGAAACGTTTTTCAGGCAGCTGTTTCAGTTTGATTCCTATGCTTATGTTTGAGTTTTTTCTTTTCATTATAAGAATAAACTTATATTTTGGGTTGTGGATTTATTTATTTTTCAGCTGAAAATGGTTGTTATTATTTCATCCCTCCCTCTAGGGATTCTTCTGTGGAGTTCCACATCTTGGGTATTACTATCCCATATGTCAAAACCTAATGGACTCTTGCCAATTACATGAAAGAAAACATAATTTATGTAAGAACTTACCTGATAAATTAATTTCTTTCAATTTCCCATTGTCCATGAGACCCACCCTTTTTATGGTGGTTATGATTTTTTGTATAAAGCACAATTATTTCCAAATTTCTTTGTTGATGCTTTTTACTCCTTTCTTATCACCCCACTTCTTGGCTATTCGTTAAACTGAATTGTAGGTGTGGTGAGGGGTGTATTTATAGGCATTTTGAGGTTTGGGAAACTTTGCCCCTCCTGGTAGCATTGTATATCCCATACGTCACTAGCTCATGGACTCTTGCCAATATGGAAGAAATTAATTTATCAGATAATTTCTTACATTAATTATGTTTTTTTATTATTCTATGTATATATATATATATATATATATATATATATATATATATATATATATATATATATATATATATATATATATATATATATATATAGGAATACTGTAGATATATATTTTACCAAAAAAATACAACATATACATATAGAAATATATATATATTTAAAAATAAATAGAACATTTAGTTCTATGTGAATAACATTGCAAAGTAATATTTTCATAACTACCTTCGAGTTAGCACAGTTGGTCTAATGCGTGTTGGGTTAGCGCGCAAGTTCGCCCTCTGAAGTCTGTGGGGAAGAGAAGTAAGCGCGGTCACGATATCCAAAGTCCTCAAACAATTTACTTTCAACATGTAATATTTGCGCTAACCCGTGCTCGTTAAAAGTTTACTTCTGGCGTTTGGCCATGAGCAATATTGCTAAATAGAATAATCTGGGCCTAAATGTTTTATATCCATATCATACAGCAAAGTGAATCTTTTATATCAGCTATTTCTACTTTTACTATGAAGAGCTGGATTGCAGAAGATTACAAAGTATTTAGCTATATTTGGTTGTGTTAACAGAGGACTTTTGCCAGCCAGGTGGCACTGTGTGCTGGAGGGAAAGCAGGCGGCTGGGTTGTTGCAGGTGAGATGGGACCAGATTCAGTGACATTTGGAAGAATTTACGCCTCAGTGAAGCATTAAGTTAAGCTTGGGAGAGCAAGATGTTTTGATGTTGCAAGGTGTTGGTGCATGCTTAAAAATAGGATGCCCAACGCTCTTATCAGCTGAGGTGAGAGTAAATGATTATAGGGAAGAGATGTGAGAGTGGAGAGAGAGTAAGTAAAGTATGAAAAAGCAGGAGTTAAAGGGACATTGTTTTTCTTTTTTTAAAACATATATATGCATAGTAAATATCAGCAATCAAACACTGAATTGCAGATTATCTGCATGCAAAACAAATGTTTTTAATATTTTAAAGATCTGACTTTAATAGTAAGATTTGCATTGTTTTTCAGTCCAGTGATATATCTTGTAAAACCTTGTGTATGTTTATGTTATCTCCTCAGCTGTAGACAGAGGCAGATTTAATTGTGCTCTTTTACTGGTCAAGCAATCACAGTGTAGAATGTTGCAGGGCAGATATCTTCAGCAATTTTTGAGGAAATTAGAAAAATATCAAAAGATGCATTAGATAAAATCAGGGAAAACAAACAATGTATGTATGCTGCAATTGTTTTTAGCAGTTATAATAAAAAGAATTAGGGCTACTTCAAAACTAATCTTTTTGCGAGATTATGGTTTGACATATTCTCAAATCAGTGCTCTAGCCATACTGGAGTGTTTATCAACCTTTTGTAGCAAGTAGCACTTTATTGATCTTTTACATGAGCAAAAATGGAAATCATGCAAGCTTATATCAGATATGTTAAGTAAATATAAATGTAATATTTGGCAATAATACCACAGAGAATAATAAACACATAAAACAGAGATATATAGTCCATTAATATTAATAATTAGATGCAATTACTGAGCTTCTTACATTAAAACATAGGAAAATAAACTATTTTCTGCATGATGAGGAAAGTAATATTTATGGTACCATCTTTCTATTATTAATAACCATTCCATACACAGTTTATCTGTCTTGTTTTATTGCAGAACACTTCAGTATGATGCACTTTACCAATTTCACAGTGGCACATTTATCTGCCACTCGTCTCTGTGACACTTGGTCACAGTAATGCACTTTCTCTGTTCATATCACTTAAGCTCAACTCCAGCTCTCATATGACACTAACAAGCCAGATCTAAGCCAATCTATGGTTTCACTAATTTGAGGTGAATCCGTGATTAAGGAGTGGTCCCACCTAGGCAGGGAAATACTCACACTCTGCCCTGTTAGAAGAGCTCAAGGGTAGAAATGAGAAAAAGCTGCTTTCTTTGATATGTCATGTTTACAATAGCTATATCACTGGAAAAAATAATGAAGACCAATCCCTCAAATACCCCTTTCTATAGCCCTAATTACCCGCAGCGGTACACGTACCACAGGTTGAGAAACTAGGCCATACAGCACTTTTTTTGTAGCTAGAGCACTGATTGGAGAATATTTAATCTCACACAAAAAAAAACTTTTAAAGTGGGCGGCCGGAGCACGGGGTATTTGAATTTTAGTGCTAGCTGTTTGTAGTGCAGATTATTTATATGCACAGGGCCACCACTAGAAAGGATATGTTTCAGCCTATTCACAAGGATTTGGGTGAAAATTTTGAGGTCCTGATTTATAAGGGAGATTGGGCGGTAGCTTGAACATAACTTTGGATTTTTGCCGGGCTTTGGGATAACTACTATCTTGGCATGAAGCAGCTCTGATGGGATCTCATGTCCCTCCATAATGTGGTTGGCATGTCCCGGAACTTTACCTGGTTTTAATTCTTTTATGGCTGCAAGTATATCGGCCTGTGAGATTGGGGCATTAAGGGTCTCCCGGTCCTTCCTAGAAATACTGTTTAATTGGGCTTCTGTTAAAAAGCTTTTAGTGACATCAGTAGTATGTAGGTTGTGAGTAGTTTTCTTGCCATCATATACATTTCCATAATAGTCTGCAAATGTATCAACTATGGTTTGAGGATGGGAGGTCAGAGTACCATCTGGTTTTTGAATGTTAGTTATTATGGAGACCCTACATCTTTCTCTAATTTTATGTGCCATGTATCTATCAGGTTTGTTAGCATATACAGTTGTGCTCATAAGTTTACATACCCTGGCAGAATTTATAATTTCTTGGCCATTTATCAGAGAATATGAATGATAACACAAAAACTTTTCTTTCACTCATGGTTAGTGTTTGGCGGAAGCCATTTATTATCAGTCAACTGTGTTTACTCTTTTTAAATCATAATGACAACAGAGACTACCCAAATGACCCTGATCAAAAGTTTACATATCCTGGTGATTTTGGCCTGATAACATGTACACAAGTTGACACAAAGGGGTTTGAATGGCTTATAAAGGTAACCATCCTCACTGGTGATTTGTTTGCTTGTAATTAGTGTGTGTGTATAAAAAGTCAATGAGTTTCTGGACTCCTGACAGACCCTTGCATCTTTCATGCACTGACGTTTCTGGATTCTGATTCATGGGGAAAGCAAAATAATTGTCAAAGGATCTACGGGAAAAGGTAGTTGAACTGTATAAAACTGGAAAGGGATGTAAAAAGATATCCAAGGAATTGAGAATGCAAATCAGCAGTGTTCAAACTCTAATCAAGAAGTGGAAAATGAGGGGTTCTGTTAAAACCAAACCACGGTCAGGTAGACCAACTAAAATTTCAGCCACAACTGCCAGGAAAATTGTTTGGGATTCAAAGACAAACCTACAAATAACTTCAGGTGAAATACAGGACTCTCTGAAAACATGTGGTGTGGCTGTTTCAAGATGCACAATAAGGAGGCACTTGAAGAAAGATGGGCTGCATGGTCTTTTGCTTTCCCCATGACTCAGAATCCAGAAACATCAGTGCAGCACTGGATGAAAGATGCAAGGGTCGGTCAGGAGTCAAGAAACTCATTGACCTTTTATACACACACACTAATTACAAGCAAACAGATCACAGGTGAGGATGGTTACCTTTAATAGCCATTCAAAACCCTTTGTGTCAACTTTTGTGCATGTTATCAGGCCAAAATCACCAGGGTATGTAAACTTTTTATCAGGGTCATTTGGGTAGTTTCTGTCCTCATTATGATTTA
The DNA here is from genome assembly GCF_027579735.1 of Bombina bombina. Lineage (NCBI taxonomy): Eukaryota > Metazoa > Chordata > Amphibia > Anura > Bombinatoridae > Bombina > Bombina bombina. Next base: position 990,839,444 of record NC_069499.1, on the reverse strand, counting down.
AAAAGAGTGAACACAGTTGATTAATAGTAAATGGCTTCAGCCAAACACTAACCATGAGTGAAAGAAAACTTGTTGTGTTATCATTCATATTCTCTAAAAAATGGCCAAGAAATCATAAATTCTGCCAGGGTATGTAAACTTATGAGCACAAATGTATATAATGGCTACTGTAGCATGTTGGTTTAGGAATTTGGCTAAGGATTCTCTTTTGCTTTTGAGTGATTTTAGTGTTGAGTCTTGTTTATTTTGTGTTGCCGTTCTAATGATTATATTTCTTGGTATAATTTGGTTAAGAGAGCCTTTCTTTGTTTAAGGTGCTGTGACTTATGTTTAATTAGAATTCCCCGGACATAAGCTTTGTGGGCAGCCCATATATGGATTGGATTAGAAGTCGAGCCATAGTTCAGGTCCCAAAATTCCACTAGTTGTTGGAGTGTCCCTGTGTTCAAGCGGATTCCTTAGACAATGTGGGTTGAATGCCCATGATCTAACTCTGTCAGAGTCATGCACCCCCTTTATCTGTAAGCTGACAATTAAATGGTCTGACCACACGCATGTGTGGATGGAAGAAGAGAGTAGCATTGGGCAAAGAACTTGGCTGGTGTAAATATAATCCAGTCTAACATAAGATTTATGGGCTGGCGAGTAATAAGTGGTAATAAAGAATGAGGGGTAAAGAAGTCCCCTATTTCCTTGACTATGCTATTGTGGCAGAGACTCTTGTGAGAAAGTGTGATGTTATGTTTTGGAACCATAAGTGACATTGTAACATTAAAGTCTCCCGCCAAAATTACTTTAGAGTGAGACCATTGGGTGAAAAATGTGTTTACAGAACGTAAACGTATGTTGATTTTCATTAGGGGTATATGTTACACAGGGTTATATCTGTATCTTGGATCTGGCCTCTTATTATTAGGTATCTACCTTATGGGTCGGAAATTGCAGAGACGTGCTAAACAATAATTTAAAGGAACAGTCAACACAATAATTTTAGTTGTTTAAAAAGATAGATAATCCCTTTATTACCCAATTCCCCAGTTTTGCATAACCAACACTTTTATATTAATATACTTTTAACCTCTGTGATTAACTTGTATCTAAGCATCTTCTGACAGCCCCCCTAATCACATGACATTTTATTTATTATCTATTGACTTTCATTTTAGCCAATTAGTGCAGTGTCTGCTACAAGCCACGGGCGTGATCACAATGTTATCTATATGGCTCACATGAACTAGCACTCCCTTGTTGTGAAAAGCAAACATGTTATAAGAGGCGGCCTTCAAGGGCTTAGAAATTATCATATGAGCCTTTCTAGGTTTAGATTTCAACTAAGAATACCAAAAGAACAAAGCAAAATTGGTGAAAAAAGTAAATTGGAAAGTTGTTTAAAATTATATGCCCTATTTGAAACATGAAAGATTTTTTTGGACTTGACTGTCCGTTTAAAGGTTAAGTGGTGGATTGGTGACTTCTGAAAGGTCTTATTAGTCTCAAAGTCTGTAGAAAGATGTGAATAATGAGAAGTAGGGTCAAAATGTCCTTAAAAGGAGCAGACAATGGACACACACAAACTCAAAGACAAACTTGCACATACACCCAAGGTAACACCCACAGAGACAACCTCAGAAAACACAGAAAGACATACACACTCACAGGCACTTACAGAAAACACAGAAATACATACACACACACAGAGACACCCACAAAAACACACAAAGACATACATACACACACACACACCCTCACAGAGACATCAACAGAAAATGCACAAAGACAGACAAACAAACCCTCACAGAGTAGACCCACAGAAAAAAATACATACACACTCATAGAGACACCAACAAAATCACAAAGACATAAGCACAGACACCCACAGAAACACTCACAGGAGGTAAAATTTCTGCACATTGCCAGACCCTAAATCAACATTGTGTGAGATGCATGATAAAAAAAATAGCAGAAATTAAGAGATCACTTTTTAAAGTCATATTTGTAAATGTGCAAACAAAAACTACTTCTGTGAATTCAAAATTGTACATTATTGATCTGTTAGAATGGGTAGATGAGGAAAAGTACTTTTAAAAGGTTGACATATGTTTGGGCCCACCCCCCCCCCCCCCATTTTCCCCAACTAAGAGCACCACTTCAAATCTGTCAGCTGTACTTATGGATTTTGAATATGCTTTACTCTTTATGGTCTTGGTGGAACCATAAGCTGTGGTACTCAGTCTCATACCATTAGATATGGCTAAATGCAGTATTTAGGCTTGTTTGTATGTTTTTCAAAATTAAGTCAGCTGTAGTGTAAACTGAACAGTATTAAGTTAACCTGTCTCATTTTAAACAATGAGCAATCTTAGCCTGAGAGTATAACATTTTATGCAGATATAAAAATCTTAAATAACATGCCTCCTGACATCTGGAAAGTCCTTGCATAAAGGGGTAGTAAATTGGAATGTAATTAAAATATATAAATACATTTTAAAAAATCATATCTGCCAACAGGGCACCTACCATTTGTGTATTGAGGAGGAAACATTTCTGCATGATTTTAAATATAGAATTTCTAAAGCATTTTCAAATAATCATAAATACACTGCTGGATAGTGCTAAAATAATGTGTTTTTATGGGCCCCTAGCCCCACCATACAACTACCACACTGAAGTTACAATCCGAAAATTGCACAAATAAATAAAAAACATTTACTAAGTACGTCCTACCTACTATGCAAATGAAAGTGATCTTCCGTCTGACTCAGGCACACACTGTACAAACTGAAGCGCCAAGTCTGTCTCACACTGTGCATAGTGGTTTAGTGCACACTCAGAAATCCACTCAAATGCTATTGCTTTACTCCTTGTAATGACATTTCCCATGCTCAATAGCACTCTGCTGTAGCGCCCTCTGGTGGCTGCCAAAATGTAAAAATAAAAAAAATAAAAATGTTTTTTTAAATAATAGTTGTGCTTGCCTCATGGCCCCCCCTGGCCCACTGGACCCCTGACAGGAGTCACCCTATTCACCCCTTGATGGCGGCCCTGTACATGCATGTGCATCACAGACAGGTCTTTTAATTTTCTCTCTTTTCTTAAGAACAGACACTGAGACATAAGTGCATAGCTAGCTGCTAAGTTGTAACTGTGTAACAAGTTTCCCTGGTGTTCAGAAGGGTTGCCATGGCAACATCTGCACAGTTCTGGCTTCTCAAAGAAATACAGTAAGCTTTTTTTTTTAAGACACCTGATTTCAGAAATATTTAGGCTCGGATTACAAGTTAAAAGTAGATGTGGACTCGTCTGTGCAATCGCATATTACGCTAGAGCTCCGGTTAACTGTTTCTCGAAACAAAGAAGTATCACAAAAAACATCAAAGATACATTACAAAGTACAGTTACACTTATAATAACACCATCTATTAAAAATTTTTTTTTAAAAAATTGCACAAAATAGTTATAAGGGCTCAAAGATCAAAGGGCTTTAACATAGAGACACATACACATACATGTATACAGTAAATATATGTATACATATATGTATGTATATATAAATACAGAATTTGTTATCGCATGCACAGTATTCTAAGTTTGGCTTTTTATGCGCATCGCAAGAGCAAAATTGTTTACTTTTAACTTGTAATATGAGCGTTACCCAATATGCACAAAAAGCTTGCTTCTAGTGGAGTTAGCGCTTGAGCGGGGGGCATTAAATACCGCTCCACTTGTAATCTGGCCCAATACAAGAGCAAAAATAAAAGTACTATTGATTGTAATTGAGCAGTATTTGCACTTAATAGCGCTAATATTTTTGTGCTCCACAAGACAACTGCATTGGAATGCCATGTGATTAAATTACATACTTTAATAAATTAAAGCATATCATTTTTTCACTACAATGGCCCTTTAAAGGGCCACTGTAAGTAAATATTTTCTATGCCTGTTATTAACTACCCCAAATACGCTTTTTATCAATAGCATTTCATTAACATATCTCTACCGTATATCAGAAATCTTGTCTGCAAATTTAATTGTTTTCCAAACCCACTCCGTGGGTATCCTTTGCTCTGTACCAATCCGTTTACAATACCTAGGTTTCAAAATGGCGCTTTAAACACAAAGTTATTGGTTTAAGTATTTTGAACACGCAGTGCTGTAAATAGTGGGCAGGATAATGTGACATCATCGGCGAATAAAAGATATAACTTTTAGAACGTTATGAAACTTCGTTTTGGAGAAAATATAGGTCAGTAGGTTTTAATTAATGTTTATTAACTTTAATATGTTAGGTGTTTAGCTTAAAAATTATGACAGAAAGTAATCCTTTAATTAGCTTCCAGATTATTATTATCGGTTATTTGTAGAGCGTCAACAGATTCCGCAACGCTAATTTTACATTTGTCTTGGCCACATATTTTTGGTTTTCAGTAGGTCTGTTAAACAAACTTTTTAATATCCATTGATATCATTGTTTTACCTATAGTTTTTCATATGCTTAACTATTTTTTTTTTATCCAAATGGAGATTATTTTATTAATTTGAATATCTTAGTATAGGATAAAAAAAACATGCAAGCTTGTGTACCATATTTACGTGGGCAAACTCAAACTGATTGGAATGGCAGCAACACAGAGAAAAAGGAATATCAAGCGTGTAGGAGAAGAGTCTTTAAATAAATTCAAAATTATACTGAATAAGAGAAATTCTGGAACACAGTAGAGCTGCTTAGTATGCTGAACAGTAGCCAGAGAGGAAAAGTCAAATGGGAATTACTGAGGGAAAAATATGTTTTTCTTGTAAACTGAGTGTGTGTCTTGTGTATGTTTGTGGCTGTGATATATATGGTTTTGTTTGTAGATGTGGTTATGTGTCATGTGTTTGTGTGTCATGTGTGTGTTTGCATGTGTGCATGTGTCTGTGTATGTGTTAGTATACATCTGTTTCATGTTTATGTGTGTTTATGTGTTTATATGTGAGCATGTGTTTGTGTATGTGTTAGTATACATCTGTTTCATGTTTATGTGTTTATATGTGAGCATGTGTGTGTTTGTATGTGTGCATGTGTATGTGTTAGTATACATCTGTTTCATGTTTATGTGTGTTTATGTGTTTATATGTGAGCATGTGTGTGTTTGTGTGTGTGCATGTGTTTGTGTATGTGTTAGTATACATCTGTTTCATGTTTATGTGTTTATATGTGAGCATGTGTGTGTTTGTGTGTGTGCATGTGTCTGTGTATGTGTTAGTATACATCTGTTTCATGTTTATGTGTGTTTATGTGTTTATATGTGAGCATGTGTGTGTTTGTATGTGTGCATGTGTCTGTGTATGTGTTAGTATACATCTGTTTCATGTTTATGTGTGTTTATGTGTTTATATGTGAGCATGTGTGTGTTTGTATGTGTGCATGTGTCTGTGTATGTGTTAGTATACATCTGTTTCATGTTTATGTGTGTTTATGTGTTTATATGTGAGCATGTGTGTGTTTGTATGTGTGCATGTGTCTGTGTATGTGTTAGTATACATCTGTTTCATGTTTATGTGTGTTTATGTGTTTATATGTGAGCATGTGTGTGAGCTTAAATGTGTGTGTGTTCATATGTGTGTATATTTATAGGCATGTACAGTATTTATGTTTGTATAAATGTTTATGTGCTTGTGCTCTGAGCCTCTTGGGTGTCTATATGTGAGTATTAGTATGATTTAGTGTATACGTATGTGTTTATGCACTTGTTTTTGTGTATGTTTTTGTGTTTATGCATGTGTTTATTTATGTATTTGTGTGTATGTGAGCTTATGTGTATACGTGTGTCAGAGATATAACAGGACAACTGAGATACAATGATGGAGTGAGAAAACAAATCAATAACAGACTGTGAAGATATAAAATCGCAGGAAGAAATCTCAGCAATTGGATTAGGGAGGGGTTGGGGTGGAAAGGAGCAGAGAGAATAAGAGGATGGTAAAAATAAGAAGATTTAGAAGATAGAGAAACACGGGGTGATGATGAAAAAAGTGAGAGCAAACAAAAAAGCAAAGAAATAAGAATAGAGGTGGAGAGTGAGAAAGAAACGGTGATGAATAAAAGAGAAATGAGAATATTTAAAAAGAGAAGAGGGGGAGAGATAATGTAGGGATAGAGAAAGAGGAGAGGAAGAGAAAGGAAGCAGAGATAGATGGAGAGAAAGATGCGCAGTCGTTGAGAAGGAAAGCAAGAGGGAGAAGGGATGGGGCAGACATAATGAGAGAAAGAGAAGGGGAGAAAGCTGAACAAAGCTAAATAATAGAAAGCAAAACATAGAAAATCAGAGAATCTGTCATAAAAGCATTTAAAATCTCCCAGGGAACTATTAGCACCAAAAGACTAATGGCTAAAGGTACTTTATTTCCATGGCAACAGGACATAGCTGTTGAGGGAGCAAGTCAGGGTAATGTGTTAATCAAATAGCCGACAAGAATGTCAGAGCAGGTCTTCTCTGCCCTACTAAGTGCACTTTAGCTCCATGAGGCCTGATATAGCTCTATGGTCACCCCTATTCCTACCATATTTACCCCAAAAGTCATTCCTCAGCTTCCTTAGTTCTGATACAGCAGTCCTGCTACACCATTGCTAATACAACTCTTCTTTCTAACCATACCTAATACAGCTATACTGCCCCCAAACTAATAGAGCTCTCTTACACCCCATACCTAATACAGCTCTACTGCCCCCAAACTAACAGAGCTCTCTTACACCCCATACCTAATACAGCTCTACTGCCCCCAAACTAACAGAGCTCTCTTACACCCCATACCTAATACAGCTCTACTGCCCCCAAACTAACAGAGCTCTCTTACACCCCATACCTAATACAGCTCTACTGCCCCCAAACTAATAGAGCTCTCTTACACCCCATACCTAATACAGCTCTACTGCCCCCAAACTAATAGAGCTCTCTTACACCCCATACCTAATACAGCTCTACTGCCCCCAAACTAATAGAGCTCTCTTACACCCCATACCTAATACAGCTCTCCTGTCACACTATACCTGATACAGTTCTACTGCCCCAATATCAAATAGAGCTCTCCAACACCCCATACCTAATACAGCTCTCCTGTCACACTATACCTGATACAGTTCTACTGCCCCAATACCCAATAAAGCTCTCCAACACCCCATACCTAATACAGCTCTCCTGTCACACTATACCTGATACAGTTCTACTGCCCCAATACCTAATAGAGCTCTCCAACACCGCATACCTAATACAGCTCTCCTGTCACACTATACCTGATACAGTTCTACTGCCCCAATATCAAATAGAGCTCTCCAACACCCCATACCTAATACAGCTCTCCTGTCACACTATACCTGATACAGTTCTACTGCCCCAATACCCAATAAAGCTCTCCAACACCCCATACCTAATACAGCTCTCCTGTCACACTATACCTGATACAGTTCTACTGCCCCAATATCAAATAGAGCTCTCCAACACCCCATACCTAATACAGCTCTCCTGTCACACTATACCTGATACAGTTCTACTGCCCCAATACCCAATAAAGCTCTCCAACACCCCATACCTAATACAGCTCTCCTGTCACACTATACCTGATACAGTTCTACTGCCCCAATATCTAATATAGCTCTCTTACACCCCATACCTAATCCAGCTCTCCTGTCACACTATACCTGATACAGTTCTACTGCCCGAATACCCAATAAAGCTCTCCAACACCCCATACCTAATACAGCTCTCCTGTCACACTATACCTGATACAGTTCTACTGCCCCAATACCAAATAAAGCTCTCCAACACCCCATACCTAATACAGCTCTCCTGTCACACTATACCTGATACAGTTCTACTGCCCAAATATCTAATATAGCTCTCCAACACCCCATACCTAATACAGCTCTCCTGTCACACTATACCTGATACAGTTCTACTGCCCCAATATCTAATATAGCTCTCCAACACCCCATACCTAATACAGCTCTCCTGTCACACTATACCTGATACAGTTCTACTGCCCCAATACCCAATAAAGCTCTCCAACACCCCATACCTAATACAGCTCTCCTGTCACACTATACCTGATACAGTTCTACTGCCCCAATACCCAATAAAGCTCTCCAACACCCCATAACTAATACAGCTCTCCTGTCACACTATACCTGATACAGTTCTACTGCCCCAATACCCAACAGAGCTCTCTTACACCCCATATCTAATACAGATGTCCTGCAGCACTATACCAGATACAGTTCTACTGCCCCAATACCCAATAGAGCTATCTTACACCCCATACCTAAAACAGATGTCCTGCCGCACTATACCAGATACAGTTCTACTGCACTATACCAGATACAGTTCTACTGCCCCAATACCTAATAGAGCTCTCTTACACCTCATACCTAATACAGCTCTCCTGCCACACTATACCTGATACAGTTCTACTGCCCTAATACCCAATAGAGCTCTCTTACACCCCATACCTAATACAGCTCTCCAGTCACACTATACCAGATACAGTTCTACTGCCCCAATATCTAATAGAGCTCTCTTACAACTCATACCTAATACAGCTCTCCTGTCACACTATACCTGATACAGTTCTACTGCCCTAATACCCAATAGAGCTCTCTTACACCAAATACCTAATACAGCTCTCCTGTCACACTATACCTGATACAGTTCTACTGCCCCCAAACCTAATAGAGCTCTCTTACACCCCATACCTAATACAGCTCTCCTGCCACACTATACCTGATACAGTTCTACTGCCCCATACCCAATAGAGCTCTCTTACACCCCATACCTAATACAGCTCTCCTGTCACACCATACCTGATACAGTTCTACAGCCCCTATACCTGATAGAGCTCTCCTACACCCCATACCTAATACAGCTCTCCTGCCACACTATACCTGATACAATTTTACTGCCCCAATACCCAATAGAGCTCTCCTACACCCCACACCTAAAACAGCTCTCCTGTCACACTGTACCTAATACAGTTCTACTGCCCCTATACCTAATAGAGCTCTCCTACAGCCCATACCTAATACAGCTCTCCTGCCACATTATATCTGATACAGTTCTACTGCCCCAATACCCAATAGAGCTCTCTTACAGCCCACACCTAATACAGCTCTCCTGCCACACTATAGCAGATACAGTTCTACTGCCCCTATACCTGATAGAGCTCTTCTACACCCCATACCTAATACAGCTCTCCTGTCACACTATACCTGATACAGTTCTACTGCCCCAATACCCAATAGAGTTCTCTTACACCCCATACCTAATACAGCTCTCCAGTCACACTATACCTGATACAGTTCTACTGCCCCCATACCTAATAGAGCTCTCTTACACCCCATACCTAATACAGCTCTCCTGTCACACTATACCTGATAAAGTTCTACTGCCCCAATACCTAATAGAGCTCTCCTACACCCCATACCTAATACAGCTCTCCTGCCACACTATACCGGATACAGTTCTACTGCCCCAATATCTAATAGAGCTCTCCTACACCCCATACCTAATACAGCTCTCCTGTCACACTATACCTGATACAGTTCTACTGCCCCAATACCCAATAGAGCTCTCCAGAACCCCATACCTAATACAGCTCTCCTGTCACACTATACCAGATACAGTTCTACTGCCCCAATATCTAATAGAGCTCTCCTGTCACACTATACCTGATACAGTTCTACTGCCCCAATATCTAATAGAGCTCTCCTGTCACACTATACCAGATACAGTTCTACTGCCCCAATATCTAATAGAGCTCTCCTGTCACACTATACCTGATACAGTTCTACTGCCCCAATACCAAATAGAGCTCTCCAACACCCCATACCTAATACAGCTCTCCTGTCACACTATACCAGATACAGTTCTACTGCCCCAATATCTAATAGAGCTCTCCTGTCACACTATACCAGATACAGTTTTACTGCCCCAATATCTAATAGAGCTCTCCTGTCACACTATACCTGATACAGTTCTACTGCCCCAATACCCAATAGAGCTCTCCAACACCCCATACCTAATACAGCTCTCCTGTCACACTATACCAGATACAGTTCTACTGCCCCAATATCTAATAGAGCTCTCCTGTCACACTATACCTGATACAGTTCTACTGCGCCCATACCTAAAAGAGCTCTCCTACACCCCATACCTAAAACAGCTCTCCTGTCACACTATGCCGGATACAGTTCTACTGCCCCAATACCTAATAGAGCTCTCTTACACCCCATACCTAATATAGCTCTCCTGTCACACTATACCTAATACAGTTCAACTTCCCCAATACCTAATAGAGCTCTCTTACACCCCATACCTAATACAGCTCTCCTGCCGCACTATACCAGATACAGTTCTACTGCCCCAATATCTAATAGAGCTCTCCTACACCCATACCGAATACAGCTCTCCTGTCACACTATACCTGATACAGTTCTACTGCCCCCATACCCAATAGAGCTCTCTTACATCCCATACCTAATACAGCTCTCTTGTCACACTATACCAGATACAGTTCTACTGCCCCCATACCCAATAGAGCTCTCTTACACCCCATACCTAATACAGCTCTCCTGTCACACTATACCTGATACAGTTCTACTGCCCCAATATCCAATAGAGCTCTCTTACACCCCATACCTAATACAGCTCTCCTGCCGCACTATACCTGATACAGTTCTACTGCCCCTATACCTGATAGAGCTCTCTTATACCCCATACCTAATACAGCTCACCTGTCACACTATACCAGATACAGTTCTACTACCCCAATACCTAATAGAGCTCTCTCATACCCCATACCTAATACAGCTCTCCTGTCACACTATACCTGATACAGTTCTACTGCCCCAATACCCAATAGAGCTCTCTTACACCCCATACGTAATACAGCTCTCCTGCCACACTATACCTGATACAGTTCTACTGCCCCAATACCCAATAGAGCTCTCCTACACCCAATACCTAATACATCTCTCCTGTTACACTATACTTGATACGGTTCTACTGCCCCCATACCTAATAGAGCTCTCCTACAACCCCATACCTAATACAGCTCTCCTGTCACACTATACCTGATACAGTTCTACTGCCCCCATACCTAATAGAGCTCTCCTACACCCCATACCTAATACAGCTCTCCTGTCACATTATACCTGATACAGTTCTACTGCCCCAATACCCAATAGAGCTATCTTACACCCCATACCTAATACAGCTCTCCTGTCACACTATGCCTGATGCAGTTCTACTGCCCCAATACCCAATAGAGCTCTCCAAAACCCCATACCTAATACAGCTCTCCTGTCACACTATACCTGATACAGTTCTACTGCCCCAATACCCAAATAGAGCTCTCTTACACCCTATACCTAATACAGCTCTCCTGTCACACTATACCTGATACAGTTCTACTGCCCCAATACCCAATAGAGCTCTCTTACACCCCATACCTAAAACAGCTCTCCTGTCACACTATACCAGATACAGTTCTACGGCCCCAATTTCTAATAGAGCTCTCTTACACCCCATACCTAATACAGCTCTCCTGTCACACTATGCCTGATGCAGTTCAGAACTGCCACAATACCCAATAGAGCTCTCCAACACCCCATACCTAATACAGCTCTCCTGTCACACTATACCCAATACAGTTCTACTGCCCCAATACCCAATAGAGCTCTCTTACACCCCATACCTAATACAGCTCTCCTGTCACACTATACCTGATACAGTTCTCCTGCCCTAATACCCAATAGAGCTCTCTTACACCCCATACCTAATACAGCTCTCCTGTCACACTATGCCTGATGCAGTTCTACTGCCCCAATACCCAATAGAGCTCTCCAACACCCCATACCTAATACAGCTCTCCTGTCACACTATACCTGATACAGTTCTACTGCCCCAATATCCAATAGAGCTCTCTTACACCCCATACCTAATACAGCTCTCCTGTCACACTATACCTGATACAGTTCTACTGCCCCAATACCCAATAGAGTTCTCTTACACCCCATACCTAATACAGCTCTCCTGTCACACTATACCTGATACAGTTCTACTACCCCAATACCCAATAGAGCTCTCTTACACCCCATACCTAATACAGCTCTCCTGTCACACTATACCTGATACAGTTCTACTGCCCCAATACCCAAATAGAGCTATCCTACACCCCTTACATAATACAGCTCTCCTGTCACACTATACCAGATACAGTTCTAATGCCCCAATATCTAATAGAGCTCTCTTACACCCCATACCTAATACAGCTCTCCTGTCACACTATACCAGATACAGTTCTACTGCCCCAATATCTAATAGAGCTCTCCTACACCCGATACCTAATACAGCTCTCCTGCCGCACTATACCTGATACAGTTCTACTGCCCCTATACCTGATAGAGCTCTCTTATACCCCATACCTAATACAGCTCACCTGTCACACTATACCAGATACAGTTCTACTGCCCCAATACCTAATAGAGCTCTCTTACACCCCATACCTAACACAGCTCTCCTGTCACACTATGCCTGATGCAGTTCTACTGCCCCAATACCCAATAGAGCTCTCCAACACCCCATACCTAATACAGCTCTCCTGTCACACTATACCTGATACAGTTCTACTGCCCCAATACCCAATAGAGCTCTCTTACACCCCATACCTAATACAGCTCTCCTGTCACACTATACCTGATACAGTTTTACTGCCCCAATACCCAAATAGAGCTGTCCTACACCCCTTACATAATACAGCTCTCCTGTCACACTATACCAGATACAGTTTTACTGCCCCAATATCTAACAGAGCTCTCTTATACCCCATACCTAATACAGCTCTCATGTCACACTATACCAGATACAGTTATACTGCCCCAATATCTAATAGAGCTCATCTACACCCCATACCTAATACAGCTCTCCTGCTGCACTATACCTGATACAGTTCTACTGCCCCTATACCTGATAGAGCTCTCTTATACCCCATACCTAATACAGCTCACCTGTCACACTACACCAGATACAGTTCTACTGCCCCAATACCTAATAGAGCTCTCTTACACCCCATACCTAATACAGCTCTCCTGTCACACTATACCTGATACAGTTCTACTGCCCCAATACCCAATAGAGCTCTCCAGAACCCCATACCTAATACAGCTCTCCTGTCACACTATACCAGATACAGTTCTACTGCCCCAATACCTAATAGAGCTCTCCTACACCCCATACCTAATACAGCTCTCCTGCCACACTATACCGGATACAGTTCTACTGCCCCAATATCTAATAGAGCTCTCCTACACCCCATACCTAATACAGCTCTCCTGTCACACTATACCTGATACAGTTCTACTGCCCCAATACCCAATAGAGCTCTCCAGAACCCCATACCTAATACAGCTCTCCTGTCACACTATACCAGATACAGTTCTACTGCCCCAATATCTAATAGAGCTCTCCTGTCACACTATACCTGATACAGTTCTACTGCCCCAATATCTAATAGAGCTCCCCTGTCACACTATACCAGATACAGTTCTACTGCCCCAATATCTAATAGAGCTCTCCTGTCACACTATACCTGATACAGTTCTACTGCCCCAATACCAAATAGAGCTCTCCAACACTCCATACCTAATACAGCTCTCCTGTCACACTATACCAGATACAGTTCTACTGCCCCAATATCTAATAGAGCTCTCCTGTCACACTATACCAGATACAGTTTTACTGCCCCAATATCTAATAGAGCTCTCCTGTCACACTATACCTGATACAGTTCTACTGCCCCAATACCCAATAGAGCTCTCCAACACCCCATACCTAATACAGCTCTCCTGTCACACTATACCAGATACAGTTCTACTGCCCCAATATCTAATAGAGCTCTCCTGTCACACTATACCTGATACAGTTCTACTGCGCCCATACCAAATAGAGCTCTCCTACACCCCATTCCTAAAACAGCTCTCCTGTCACACTATGCCAGATACAGTTCTACTGCCCCAATACCTAATAGAGCTCTCTTACACCCCATACCTAATATAGCTCTCCTGTCACACTATACCTAATACAGTTCAACTTCCCCAATACCTAATAGAGCTCTCTTACACCCCATACCTAATACAGCTCTCCTGCCGCACTATACCAGATACAGTTCTACTGCCCCAATATCTAATAGAGCTCTCCTACACCCATACCGAATACAGCTCTCCTGTCACACTATACCTGATACAGTTCTACTGCCCCCATACCCAATAGAGCTCTCTTACATCCCATACCTAATACAGCTCTCTTGTCACACTATACCAGATACAGTTCTACTGCCCCCATACCCAATAGAGCTCTCTTACACCCCATACCTAATACAGCTCTCCTGTCACACTATACCTGATACAGTTCTACTGCCCCAATATCCAATAGAGCTCTCTTACACCCCATACCTAATACAGCTCTCCTGCCGCACTATACCTGATACAGTTCTACTGCCCCTATACCTGATAGAGCTCTCTTATACCCCATACCTAATATAGCTCACCTGTCACACTATACCAGATACAGTTCTACTGCCCCAATACCTAATAGAGCTCTCTCATACCCCATACCTAATACAGCTCTCCTGTCACACTATACCTGATACAGTTCTACTGCCCCAATACCCAATAGAGCTCTCTTACACCCCATACGTAATACAGCTCTCCTGCCACACTATACCTGATACAGTTCTACTGCCCCAATACCCAATAGAGCTCTCCTACACCCAATACCTAATACATCTCTCCTGTTACACTATACTTGATACGGTTCTACTGCCCCCATACCTAATAGAGCTCTCCTACAACCCCATACCTAATACAGCTCTCCTGTCACACTATACCTGATACAGTTCTACTGCCCCCATACCTAATAGAGCTCTCCTACACCCCATACCTAATACAGCTCTCCTGTCACATTATACCTGATACAGTTCTACTGCCCCAATACCCAATAGAGCTATCTTACACCCCATACCTAATACAGCTCTCCTGCCACACTATGCCTGATGCAGTTCTACTGCCCCAATACCCAATAGAGCTCTCCAACACCCCATAACTAATACAGCTCTCCTGTCACACTATACCTGATACAGTTCTACTGCCCCAATACCCAAATAGAGCTCTCTTACACCCTATACCTAATACAGCTCTCCTGTCACACTATACCTGATACAGTTCTACTGCCCCAATACCCAATAGAGCTCTCTTACACCCCATACCTAAAACAGCTCTCCTGTCACACTATACCAGATACAGTTCTACGGCCCCAATTTCTAATAGAGCTCTCTTACACCCCATACCTAATACAGCTCTCCTGTCACACTATGCCTGATGCAGTTCAGAACTGCCACAATACCCAATAGAGCTCTCCAACACCCCATACCTAATACAGCTCTCCTGTCACACTATACCCAATACAGTTCTACTGCCCCAATACCCAATAGAGCTCTCTTACACCCCATACCTAATACAGCTCTCCTGTCACACTATGCCTGATGCAGTTCTACTGCCCCAATACCCAATAGAGCTCTCCAACACCCCATACCTAATACAGCTCTCCTGTCACACTATACCTGATACAGTTCTACTGCCCCAATATCCAATAGAGCTCTCTTACACCCCATACCTAATACAGCTCTCCTGTCACACTATACCTGATACAGTTCTACTGCCCCAATACCAAATAGAGTTCTCTTACACCCCATAACTAATACAGCTCTCCTGTCACACTATACCTGATACAGTTCTACTACCCCAATACCCAATAGAGCTCTCTTACACCCCATACCTAATACAGCTCTCCTGTCACACTATACCTGATACAGTTCTACTGCCCCAATACCCAAATAGAGCTATCCTACACCCCTTACATAATACAGCTCTCCTGTCACACTATACCAGATACAGTTCTAATGCCCCAATATCTAATAGAGCTCTCTTACACCCCATACCTAATACAGCTCTCCTGTCACACTATACCAGATACAGTTCTACTGCCCCAATATCTAATAGAGCTCTCCTACACCCGATACCTAATACAGCTCTCCTGCCGCACTATACCTGATACAGTTCTACTGCCCCTATACCTGATAGAGCTCTCTTATACCCCATACCTAATACAGCTCACCTGTCACACTATACCAGATACAGTTCTACTGCCCCAATACCTAATAGAGCTCTCTTACACCCCATACCTAACACAGCTCTCCTGTCACACTATGTCTGATGCAGTTCTACTGCCCCAATACACAATAGAGCTCTCCAACACCCCATACCTAATACAGCTCTCCTGTCACACTATACCTGATACAGTTCTACTGCCCCAATACCCAATAGAGCTCTCTTACACCCCATACCTAATACAGCTCTCCTGTCACACTATACCTGATACAGTTTTACTGCCCCAATACCCAAATAGAGCTGTCCTACACCCCTTACATAATACAGCTCTCCTGTCACACTATACCAGATACAGTTTTACTGCCCCAATATCTAACAGAGCTCTCTTATACCCCATACCTAATACAGCTCTCATGTCACACTATACCAGATACAGTTCTACTGCCCCAATACCTAATAGAGCTCTCTTACACCCCATACCTAACACAGCTCTCCTGTCACACTATGTCTGATGCAGTTCTACTGCCCCAATACACAATAGAGCTCTCCAACACCCCATACCTAATACAGCTCTCCTGTCACACTATACCTGATACAGTTCTACTGCCCCAATACCCAATAGAGCTCTCTTACACCCCATACCTAATACAGCTCTCCTGTCACACTATACCTGATACAGTTTTACTGCCCCAATACCCAAATAGAGCTGTCCTACACCCCTTACATAATACAGCTCTCCTGTCACACTATACCAGATACAGTTTTACTGCCCCAATATCTAACAGAGCTCTCTTATACCCCATACCTAATACAGCTCTCATGTCACACTATACCAGATACAGTTCTACTGCCCCAATATCTAATAGAGCTCATCTACACCCCATACCTAATACAGCTCTCCTGCTGCACTATACCTGATACAGTTCTACTGCCCCTATACCTGATAGAGCTCTCTTATACCCCATACCTAATACAGCTCACCTGTCACACTACACCAGATACAGTTCTACTGCCCCAATACCTAATAGAGCTCTCTTACACCCCATACCTAATACAGCTCTCCTGTCACACTATACCTGATACAGTTCTACTGCCCCAATACCCAATAGAGCTCTCTTACACCCCATACCTAATACAGCTCTCCTGCCACACTATACCTGATACAGTTCTACTGCCCCAATACCCAATAGAGCTCTCCTACACCCAATACCTAATACATCTCTCCTGTTACACTATACTTGATACAGTTCTACTGCCCCCATACCTAATAGAGCTCTCCTACACCCCATAGCTAATACAGCTCTCCTGTCACACTATACCTGATACAGTTCTACTGCCCCCATACCTAATAGAGCTCTCCTACACCCCATACCTAATACAGCTCTCCTGCCGCACTATACCTGATACAATTCTACTGCCCCAATACCCAATAGAGCTATCTTACACCCCATACCTAATACAGCTCTCCTGTCACACTATACCAGATACAGTTCTACTGCCCCAATATGTAATAGAATAGAGCTCTCTTACACCCCATACCTAATACAGCTCTCCTGTCACACTATGCCTGATGCAGTTCTACTGCCCCAATGCCCAACAGAGCTCTCCAACACCCCATACCTAATACAGCTCTCCTGTCACACTATCACTGATACAGTTCTACTGCCCCAATACCCAATAGAGCTCTCTTACACCCCATACATAATACAGCTCTCCTGTCACACTATACCAGATACAGTTCTACTGCCCCAATATCTAATAGAGCTCTCTTACACCCCATACCTAATACAGCTCTCCTGTCACACTATGCCTGATGCAGTTCAGAACTGCCCCAATACCCAATAGAGCTCTCCAACACCCCATACCTAATACAGCTCTCCTGTCACACTATACCTGATACAGTTCTACTGCCCCAATACCCAATAGAGCTCTCTTACACCCCATACCTAATACAGCTCTCCTGTCACACTATGCCTGATGCAGTTCTACTGCCCCAATACCCAACAGAGCTCTCCAACACCCCATACCTAATACAACTCTCCTGTCACACTATACCTGATACAGTTCTACTGCCCCAATACCCAATAGAGCTCTCTTACACCCCATACCTAATACAGCTCTCCTGCCGCACTATACCAGATACAGTTCTACTGCCCCAATATCTAATAGAGCTCTCCTACACCCCATACCTAATACAGCTCTCCTGTCACACTATACCTGATACAGTTCTACTGCCCCAATACCTAATAGAGCTCTCTTACACCCCATACCTAATACAGCTCTCCTGTCACACTATACCTGATACAGTTCTACTGCCCCAATACCTAATAGAGCTCTCTTACACCCCATACCTAATACAGCTCTCTTGCCTCACTATACCAGATGCAGTTCTACTGCCCCAATACCTAATAGAGCTCTCTTACACCCCATACCTAATACAGCTCTCCTGTCACACTATACCTGATACAGTTCTACTGCCCCCATACCTAATAGAGCTCTCCTACACCCCATACCTAATACAGCTCTCTTGCCACACTATACCTGATAAAGTTCTACTGCCCCAATACCCAATAGAGCCCTCTTACACCCCATACCTAATACAGCTCTCCTGCCGCACTATACCAGATACAGTTCTACTGCCCCAATATCTAATAGAGCTCTCCTACACCCCATACCTAATAGAGCTCTCCTGTCACACTATACCTGATACAGTTCTACTGCCCCCATACCCAATAGAGCTCTCTTTCACCCCATACCTAATACAGCTCTCCTGTCACACTATATCTGATACAGTTCTAATGCCCCAATACCCAATAGAGCTCTCCTACACCCCATACCTAATACAGCTCTCCTGTAACACTATACCAGATACAGTTCTACTGCCCCAATATCTAATAGAGCTCTCTTACACCCCATACCTAATACAGCTCTCCTGCCACACTATACCTGATGCAGTTCTACTGCCCCAATATCTAATAGAGCTCTCTTACACCCCATACCTAATACAGCTCTCCTGCCACACTATACCTGATACAGTTCTACTGCCCCAATACCCAATAGAGCTCTCCTAAACCCCATACCTAATACAGCTCTCCTGTCACACTATACCAGATACAGTTCTACTGCCCCAATACATAATAGAGCTCTCTTACACCCCATACCTAATACAGCTCTCCTGTCACACTATACCTGATACAGTTCTAATGCCCCAATACCCAATAGAGCTCTCCTACACCCCATACCTAATACAGCTCTCCTGTAACACTATACCAGATACAGTTCTACTGCCCCAATATCTAATAGAGCTCTCTTACACCCCATACCTAATACAGCTCTCCTGCCACACTATACCTGATGCAGTTCTACTGCCCCAATATCTAATAGAGCTCTCTTACACCCCATACCTAATACAGCTCTCCTGCCACACTATACCTGATACAGTTCTAATGCCCCAATACCCAATAGAGCTCTCCTACACCCCATACCTAATACAGCTCTCCTGCCACACTATACCTGATAAAGTTCTACTGCCCCAATACCCAATAGAGCTCTCTTACACCCCATATCTAATACAGCTCTCCTGCCGCACTATACCAGATACAGTTCTACTGCCCCAATATCTAATAGAGCTCTCCTACACCCCATACCTAATACAGCTCTCCTGTCCGACTATACCTGATACAGTTCTACTGCCCCCATACCCAATAGAGCTCTCTTACACCCCATACCAAATACAGCTCTCCTGTCAAACTATACCTGATACAGTTCTAATGCCCCAATACCCAATAGAGCTCTCCTACACCCCATACCTAATACAGCTCTCCTGTAACACTATACCAGATACAGTTCTACTGCCCCAATATCTAATAGAGCTCTCTTACACTCCATACCTAATACAGCTCTCCTGCCACACTATACCTGATGCAGTTCTACTGCCCCAATATCTAATAGAGCTCTCTTACACCCCATACCTAATGCAGCTCTCCTGTCACACTATACCTGATACAGTTCTACTGCCCCAATACCCAATAGAGCTCTCCTACACCCCATACCTAATACAGCTCTCCTGTCACACTATACCAGATACAATTCTACTGCCCCAATATCTAATAGAGTTCTCTTACACCCCATACCTAATACAGCTCTCCTGTCATACTATACCTGATACAGTTCTACTGCCCCAATACCCAATAGAGATCTCTTACACCCCATCCCTAATACCCCTCTCCTGCCACACTATACCTGATACAGTTCTACTGCCCCAATACCCAATAGAGCTCTCTTACACCCCATACCTAATACAGCTCTCCTGCCACACTATACCTGATACAGTTCTACTGCCCCAATACCCAATAGAGCTCTCCTACACCCCATACCTAATACAGCTCTCCTGTCGTACTATACCAGATACAGTTCAACTGCCCCAATACCTAATAGAGCTCTCTTACACCCCATACCTAATACAGCTCTCCTGTCACACTATACCTGATACAGTTCTACTGCCCCAATACCTAATAGAGCTCTCTTACACCCCATACCTAATACAGCTCTCTTGCCTCACTATACCAGATGCAGTTCTACTGCCCCAATACCTAATAGAGCTCTCTTACACCCCATACCTAATACAGCTCTCCTGTAACACTATACCAGATACAGTTCTACTGCCCCAATATCTAATAGAGCTCTCTTACACTCCATACCTAATACAGCTCTCCTGCCACACTATACCTGATGCAGTTCTACTGCCCCAATATCTAATAGAGCTCTCTTACACCCCATACCTAATGCAGCTCTCCTGTCACACTATACCTGATACAGTTCTACTGCCCCAATACCCAATAGAGCTCTCCTACACCCCATACCTAATACAGCTCTCCTGTCACACTATACCAGATACAATTCTACTGCCCCAATATCTAATAGAGTTCTCTTACACCCCATACCTAATACAGCTCTCCTGTCATACTATACCTGATACAGTTCTACTGCCCCAATACCCAATAGAGATCTCTTACACCCCATCCCTAATACCCCTCTCCTGCCACACTATACCTGATACAGTTCTACTGCCCCAATACCCAATAGAGCTCTCTTACACCCCATACCTAATACAGCTCTCCTGCCACACTATACCTGATACAGTTCTACTGCCCCAATACCCAATAGAGCTCTCCTACACCCCATACCTAATACAGCTCTCCTGTCGTACTATACCAGATACAGTTCAACTGCCCCAATACCTAATAGAGCTCTCTTACACCCCACACCTAATACAGCTCTCCTGTCACACTATACCTGATACAGTTCTACTGCCCCATACCTAATAGAGCTCTCCTACACCCCATACCTAATACAGCTCTCCTCCCACACTATACCTGATAAAGTTCTACTGCCCCAATACCCAATAGAGCTCTCTTACACCCCATACCTAATACAGCTCTCCTGCCGCACTATACCAGATAAAGTTCTACTGCCCCAATATCTAAAAGAGCTCTCCTACACCCCATACCTAATACAGCTCTCCTGTTACACTATACCTGATACAGTTCTACTGCCCCCATACCCAATAGAGCTCTCTTACACCCCATACCTAATACAGCTCTCCTGTCACACTATACCTGATATAGTTCTAATACCCCAATACCCAATAGAGCTCTCCTACACACCATACCTAATACAGCTCTCCTGTCACACTATACCTGATACAGTTCTACTGCCCCAATACCCAACAGAGCTCTCTTACACCCCATACATAATACAGCTCTCTTGCCACACTATACCTGATACAGTTCTACTGCCCCTATACCTGATAGAGCTCTTCTACACCCCATACCTAATACAGGTCTCCTGTCACACTATACCTGATACAGTTCTACTGCCCCTATACCTGATAGAGCTATTCTACACCCCATACCTAATACAGCTCTCCTGTCGCACTATGCCTGATACAGTTCTACTGCCCCAATACCCAGTAGAGCTCTCCTACACCCCATACCTAACACAGATCTCCTGTCACACTATACCAGATACAGTTCTACTGCCCCAATACCCAATAGAGCTCTCCTACACCCCATACCTAATACAGCTCTCCTGTCACACTATACCAGATACAATTCTACTGCCCCAATATCTAATAGAGTTCTCTTACACCCCATACCTAATACAGCTCTCCTGTCATACTATACCTGATACAGTTCTACTGCCCCAATACCCAATAGAGATCTCTTACACCCCATCCCTAATACCCCTCTCCTGCCACACTATACCTGATACAGTTCTACTGCCCCAATACCCAATAGAGCTCTCTTACACCCCATACCTAATACAGCTCTCCTGCCACACTATACCTGATACAGTTCTACTGCCCCAATACCCAATAGAGCTCTCCTACACCCCATACCTAATACAGCTCTCCTGTCGTACTATACCAGATACAGTTCAACTGCCCCAATACCTAATAGAGCTCTCTTACACCCCACACCTAATACAGCTCTCCTGTCACACTATACCTGATACAGTTCTACTGCCCCATACCTAATAGAGCTCTCCTACACCCCATACCTAATACAGCTCTCCTCCCACACTATACCTGATAAAGTTCTACTGCCCCAATACCCAATAGAGCTCTCTTACACCCCATACCTAATACAGCTCTCCTGCCGCACTATACCAGATAAAGTTCTACTGCCCCAATATCTAAAAGAGCTCTCCTACACCCCATACCTAATACAGCTCTCCTGTTACACTATACCTGATACAGTTCTACTGCCCCCATACCCAATAGAGCTCTCTTACACCCCATACCTAATACAGCTCTCCTGTCACACTATACCTGATATAGTTCTAATACCCCAATACCCAATAGAGCTCTCCTACACACCATACCTAATACAGCTCTCCTGTCACACTATACCTGATACAGTTCTACTGCCCCAATACCCAACAGAGCTCTCTTACACCCCATACATAATACAGCTCTCTTGCCACACTATACCTGATACAGTTCTACTGCCCCTATACCTGATAGAGCTCTTCTACACCCCATACCTAATACAGGTCTCCTGTCACACTATACCTGATACAGTTCTACTGCCCCTATACCTGATAGAGCTATTCTACACCCCATACCTAATACAGCTCTCCTGTCGCACTATGCCTGATACAGTTCTACTGCCCCAATACCCAGTAGAGCTCTCCTACACCCCATACCTAACACAGATCTCCTGTCACACTATACCAGATACAGTTCTACTGCCCCAATATCTAATAGAGCTCTCTTACACCCCATACCTAATACAGCTCTCCTGTCACACTATGCCTGATGCAGTTCTACTGCCCCAATACCCAATAGAGCTCTCCAACACCCCATACCTAGTACAGCTCTCCTGTCACACTATACCTGATACAGTTCTACTGCCCCAATACCCAATAGAGCTCTCTTACAACCCATACCTAATACAGCTCTCCTGCCGCACTATACCAGATATAGTTCTACTGCCCCAATATCTAATAGAGCTCTCCTACACCCCATACCTAATACAGCTCTCCTATCACACTATACCTGATACAGTTCTACTGCCCCAATACCTAATAGAGCTCTCTTACACCCCATACCTAATACAGCTCTCCTGTCACACTATACCTGATACAGTTCTACTGCCCCAATACCCAATAGAGCTCTCCTACACCCCATACCTAATACAGCTCTCCTATCACACTATACCTGATACAGTTCTACTGCCCCAATACCTAATAGAGCTCTCTTACACCCCATACCTAATACAGCTCTCCTGTCACACTATGCCTGATACAGTTCGACTGCCCCAATACCCAGAAGAGCTCTCTAGATTCAATAAAATTAGAAATTAAAAATTTAGGTACAAAAATCCTTGTTCCTTACAAGGAAGCAAGAAGGGGGGGTTCCATAGGATGAAAACGGAAAACAAGTTCTAAGTGATATATCAACTGGCAAGTGTTGATTAGAACAACTGGCAGATAAAAAGGAAAAAATTACTGCTGACGATGTCTCAGTAAAAGCTGAGAAAAAGCTAAATACAGATCCTTCTAAAAAAGTCAGACAATAGTGAAATACAACCTAAAATAAATTCTGAGATACAACCT
This sequence comes from Bombina bombina, assembly GCF_027579735.1. Taxonomy (NCBI): domain Eukaryota; kingdom Metazoa; phylum Chordata; class Amphibia; order Anura; family Bombinatoridae; genus Bombina; species Bombina bombina. The sequence continues at coordinate 990,815,131 of NC_069499.1, read as the reverse complement.
AGATTAAATTAAATGCAGCTGATTACTAGTGACAATGTCCCAGTAAAGGGCTTAACGTAATAGCTGGTTAATCCAGTGCAAATGCAGCATGATAAAACAGCCTGCAGTTATGGATCCATATCTGAGGGATAGCCTTGGTAAGCTGTAGTAAAAGGGTGGTGGTAAAAGGGTTTAGGAGCGGAGTCCGCTCCCAATAGATAGCAAATAACAAATGCACAGTGCCGTCGCACAGTGTGAGCAAAGGTGTGATAAACAAGAGATAAAACAACCAAATGTACAATAAAAAACAAATGAAAGAAAACTAAAAATACAAATGATGATCCAAACAATAATGTTCAACAGAGAATTAGGGAAAGAAAGATATATATAATGAATATATATCCTGGTGAAAAAATGGAAAAAAAGTGGAAAAAGGTGTGGAAAAAATGGATGTCAATAAGTTAAAAAAAAAATGTTCAAAATAATGTTCAAAACATGGGATCTCTATATAAAGGTGCTTAGCTTACCAATGTACCAGTCTTGATAAAGGTCCATTGAGGACTGAAACGCGTAGAACCATTGGTAAGCATCTTTTCAATATTTCTGAGTATATGAAAATTGTGCCACGCTATGTTTTATTTTTGATTTTAGGAATCGACCAGTATATCACAGGAGAAGCTGATTTCCATTAAGGACTCATTGGGATCCAAGGTCTTCTTTTTTTCTCACTTTTTCAATTTGGAGTACTTTAACATTTGAACACTTTTGCATTTGGATATAACGTGATTGTTGGTTTTTAATTTCTTCACTGACTTTATTTGGACACATGTTTTGAACATTATTTTGAACATTTTTTTTTTTTAACTTATTGACATCCATTTTTTCCACACCTTTTTCCACTTTTTTCCATTTTTTCACCAGGATATATATTCATTATATATATCTTTCTTTCCCTAATTCTCTGTTGAACATTATTGTTTGGATCATCATTTGTATTTTTAGTTTTCTTTCATTTGTTTTTTATTGTACATTTGGTTGTTTTATCTCTTGTTTATCACACCTTTGCTCACACTGTGCGACGGCACTGTGCATTTGTTATTTGCTATCTATTGGGAGCGGACTCCGCTCCTAAACCCTTTTACCACCACCCTTTTACTACAGCTTACCAAGGCTATCCCTCAGATATGGATCCATAACTGCAGGCTGTTTTATCGTGCTGCATTTGCACTGGATTAACCAGCTATTACGTTCAGCCCTTTACTGGGACATTGTCACCAGTAATCAGCTGCATTTAATTTAATCTAGGTTGTATCTCAGAATTTATTTTAGGTTGTATTACCCTATTGTCTGACTTTTTTAGAAGGATCTGTATTTAGCTTTTTCTCAGCTTTTACTGGGACATCGTCAGCAGTAATTTTTTCCTTTTTATCTGCCAGTTGTTCTAATCAACACTTGCCAGTTGATATATCACATAGAACTTGTTTTCCGTTTTCATCCTATGGAACCCCCCCTTCTTGCTTCCTTGTAAGGAACAAGGATTTTTGTACCTAAATTTTTCATTTCTAATTTTATCGAATCTTTTATTGTACCTGTTAATAAATATATTTATTATATCATATTCCCATTACTAGTGTGTATATCGACCCCTAGGCCTCTGTTGGCGCTGTGTCCACTCCTTTTTTCTATTCTTCACTTTTTTGGGGGGTTGGTTAGACCCTCTCTGTGCACTACAGCATAGGGGTCATCTTAGCGCTGGATTACCACACATATATTCTGTTCTCCTGTCACACTATACCTGATACAGTTCTACTGCCCCTATACCTGATAGAGCTCTTCTACACCCCACACCTAATACAGCTCTCCTGTCACTCTATACCTGATACAGTTCTACTGCCCCTATACCTGATAGAGCTATTCTACACCCCATACCTAATACAGCTCTCCTGCCGCACTATACCTTATACAGTTCTACTGCCCCAATACCCAGTAGAGCTCTCCTACACCCCATACCTAACACAGATCTGTCACACTATACCAGATACAGATCTACTGCCCCAATATCTAATAGAGCTCTCTTACACCCCATACCTAATACAGCTCTCCTGTCACACTATGCCTGATGCAGTTCTACTGCCCCAATACCCAATAGAGCTCTCCAACACCCCATACCTAATACAGCTCTTCTGTCACACTATACCTGATACAGTTCTACTGCCCCAATACCCAATAGAGCTCTCTTACACCCCCTACCTAATACAGCTCTCCTGCCGCACTATACCAGATACAGGTCTACTGCCCCAATATCTAATAGAGCTCTCCTACACCCCATACCTAATACAGCTCTCCTATCACACTATACCAGATACAGTTCTACTGCCCCAATATCTAATAGAGCTCTCTTACACCCCATACCTAATACAGATCTCCTGTCACACTATGCCTGATGCAGTTCTACTGCCCCAATACCCAACAGAGCTCTCCAACACCCCATACCTAATACAGCTCTTCTGTCACACTATACCTGATACAGTTCTACTGCCCCAATACCCAATAGAGCTCTCTTACACCCCCTACCTAATACAGCTCTCCTGCCGCACTATACCAGATACAGTTCTACTGCCCCAATATCTAATAGAGCTCTCCTACACCCCATACCTAATACAGCTCTCCTATCACACTATACCTGATACAGTTCTACTGCCGAATACCTAATAGAGCTCTCTTACACCCCATACCTAATACAGCTCTCCTGTCACACTATACCTGATAAAGTTCTACTGCCCCAATACCCATTAGAGCTCTCCAACACCCCATACCTAATACAGCTCTCCTGTCACACTATGCCTGATACAGTTCTACTGCCCCAATACCCAGAAGAGCTCTCTTACACCCCATACCTAATACAGCTCTCCTGCCACACTATACCAGATACAGTTCTACTGCCCCAATATCTAATAGAGCTCTCCTACACCTCACATCTAATACAGCTCTCCTGTCACACTATACCTGATACAGTTCTACTGCCCCTATACCTGATAGAGCTCTTCTACACCCCACACCTAATACAGCTCTCCTGTCACTCTATACCCGATATAGTTCTACTGCCCCTATACCTGATAGAGCTCTTCTACACCCACACCTAATACAGCTCTCCTGTCACACTATACCTGATACAGTTCTACTGCCCCTGTACCTGATAGAGCTCTTCTACACCCCATACCTAATACAGCTCTTCTGTCACACTATACCCGATACAGTTCTACTGCCCCAATAGAGTTCTCTTACACCCCATACCTAATACAGCTCCCCTGTCACACTATACCTGATACAGTTCTACTGCCCCAATATCTAATAGAGCTCTCCTACACCTCACATCTAATACAGCTCTCCTGTCACACTATACCTGATACAGTTCTACTGCCCCTATACCTGATAGAGCTCTTCTACACCCCACACCTAATACAGCTCTCCTGTCACTCTATACCCGATATAGTTCTACTGCCCCTATACCTGATAGAGCTCTTCTACACCCACACCTAATACAGCTCTCCTGTCACACTATACCTGATACAGTTCTACTGCCCCTGTACCTGATAGAGCTCTTCTACACCCCACACCTAATACAGCTCTCCTGTCACTCTATACCCGATATAGTTCTACTGCCCCTATACCTGATAGAGCTCTTCTACACCCACACCTAATACAGCTCTCCTGTCACACTATACCTGATACAGTTCTACTGCCCCTGTACCTGATAGAGCTCTTCTACACCCCATACCTAATACAGCTCTTCTGTCACACTATACCCGATACAGTTCTACTGCCCCAATAGAGTTCTCTTACACCCCATACCTAATACAGCTCCCCTGTCACACTATACCCGATACAGTTCTACTGCCCCAATAGAGTTCTCTTACACCCCATACCTAATACAGCTCCCCTGTCACACTATACCTGATACAGTTCTACTGCCCCTATACCCAATAGAGCTCTCTTACACCCCATACCTAATACAGCTCTCCTGTCACACTATACCTGATATAGTTCTACTGCCCCTATACCCAATAGAGCTCTCCTACACCCCATACCTAATACAGCTCTCCTGCCACACTATACCTGATACAGTTCTACTGCCCCTATACCCAATAGAGCTCTCCAACACCCCATACCTAATACAGCTCTCCTGTCACACTATACCTGATACAGTTCTCCTGCCCCAATACCCAATAGAGCTCTCTTACACCCCATACCTAACACAGCTCTCCTGCCACACTATACAAGATACTGTTCTACTGCCCCTATACCTAATAGTGCTCTCCTACCCCACACACCTAATACAGTCATCCTGTCACACTATGCCTGATGCAGTTCTACTGCCCCCATACCTAATAGAGCTCTCCAACACCCCACACCTCATACATCTCTCTTGTCACACTATACCAGATACAGTTCTACTGCCCCCATACCTAATATGGCTCTCCTACACCCCATAACTAATACAGCTCTCCTGTCACTCTATAACAGATACAGTTCTACTGCCCCCAAATCTAATAGAGCTCTCCTACACCCCGCACCTAATACAGCTCTATTGTCACACTATGCCTGATACAGTTCTACTGCCCCTATACCTGATAGAGCTCTTCTACACCCCATAACTAATACAGCTCTCCTGTCACACTATACCAGATACAGTTCTACTGCCCCCATAGCTAATAGAGCTCTCCTACACCCCACACCTAATTAGGGTTGCCACCTGTCCCTTAAAATACAGAACACTTATAAGTTACACATGTTGCAGGGTGTGCAGGGAGGAATATGAATAGTGCTGTCCAGAAACACAATACATGTTCCTCCCTGCACACCCTGCAGCATGTGTAACTCATAAGAGTCCAGGAAAACATGGCTGAGGTGGCAACCCTACACCTAATACAGCTTTCCTGTCACACTATACCTGATACAGTTCTTCTGCCCCCATACCTAATAGAGCTCTCCAACACCACACACCTAATACAGCTCTCTTGTCACACAATACCAGATACAGTGCTACTGCCCCCATACCTAATATGGCTCTCCTACACCCCATAACTAATACAGCTCTCCTGTCACTCTATACCAGATACGGTTCTACTGCCCCAATACCTAATAGAGCTCTCCTACACACCACACCTTATACAGCTCTCCTGTCACACTATGCCTGATACAGTGCTACTGCCCCCATACCTAATAGAGCTCTCCTACACCCCACACCTTATACAGCTCTCCTGTCACACTATACCCAATACAGTTCTACTGCCCCTATACCTTATATAGCTCTCTTACACCTTATACCTAGTACAGCTCTCCTTTCACACTATTTCTCATACAGATTTACTGCCCCCATACCTAATAGAGCTCTGCTACACCCTATACCTCATACAGCTCTCCTGTCACACTATGCCTAATACATTTCTACTGCCCCCATACCTGATAAAGCTCTCCTGTGCTAGTACATAATACAGCTTACCTGTCATATTATGCCTGATAATACTCTTCTGCCCTCATAACTGATTGAGCTCTCCTGTCCCCCCCAGTACCTAATACAGCTCTTTGCCACAGTATATACCAGAATACAAGTGGAGTGCTATTGATTGAGCAGGGTGCACTATCAATGTCGCAGGCCCGTGCTCAGACTAGGGCACCATCAGGTATTACAAGAATTACCAGAGAATGTTTGGCATAGCCGAAATCTCTTTAACTTGCCCTATGCTCCCAATGGATAGCATGGCAGCACTATACATTGCTCATATTACAGGTTGTAAGTGAAGTGTCGGTTGAGTACTCAAGCGAAAGCTAGAGCAGGTGTCATGTATTTTTTATGTCTTTGCCTTTAAATCTCATTATTAGAACCGGTTTTCCACTCTGACATTATCATCACCACATAAAAGGCTGCTGCACCTTTAGTAAGGCCCTTGAGATTGTCTAGCCTTCAGCCAAGCTGAGTTATTCTAGTTTAACTATAGCTAGCGTACCTTTTTGGAATCCGCTTTTCAATCATTGGAACGTGCTATTTCAGTGTATTACTGTCCGCTGATGCTCGACCCTGGCTCCATCTTCGGAGCATTCTGAGCATCTCCCTAACTCGGTCTCCACACAACCTAATAAAGTTCTTCTGTCACACTATGCCTGATACAGTCCTAGTGCCCCATACCTGATAGAGCTCTCTTGTCACCCCGTACCTAATACAGCTCTTCTGTCACACTATGCCTGATACAGCTCTACTGCCCCATACATAATAGAGCTCTCCTGTCATCCTGTACCTAATACAGCTCTCCTATCACACTATGCCTGATACTGTCCTTCTGCTCCATACCTGATAGAGCTCTCATGTCACCCTGTACTTAATACAGTTCTTCTGTCAGACTATGCCTGATACAGTCCTACTGCTCCATACCTGATAGAGCTCTCCAATCACCCAGTACCTAATACAGCTCTTCTGTCACACAATGCCTGATACAGTCCTACTGCCCCATACCTGATAGAGCTCTCCTGTCACCCCGTACCTAATACAGTTCTTCTCTCACACCAGGGGCAGAACTACCGGTGGTGCAGAGGTCGCGATGGCGACCAGGCCCAGAAGGTCCCTCTCTCAGGGGGGCCCAAGTTCAGCATGTGAAAAAGTTGTTAATTGTTTTAAAAAATGTTTTTTCCAATTCCAGCACAAACTTTCTTTATTGATCCACTTTACTTAGTTTGACCTGTGGCTTGCATGCAGTACTCACACGTCAAGACAAGACTAGTGCGTGTCAGTCTCATTGTAAATTTTAATTTAGTCTGTCTTCTTTTTTGGCGCGGCACAGAGCAGCGCAGCTCAGCCGCCCGGAACTTCCCATTTTGGCTTCTTTGGCGTGCATCTCCTCCTGACTGACTGCATGTTTAGTCTCCTCAATCAGCTCGTTACTGCATGTGTAGTCTTGTCAGTAGGAATCTACAGCGGCAGCAGTGTGGCAGAGACTGTAGTTGCAGAGTTGAGGGTGCCCGGCTAAGCACGCACACATGGTGAGTGAGCTCAGGCTGAGGGGAGGTCGGGGGGCTGCCGCTTAAGTGCTCAACATTTCTGTGTGGGTTTTAGGTCCCTGGCACAGGAGTCTGCAGCGCGGCAGAGACTGGAGTGGCAGCACTGAGTTGAGGGCGCCCGGCAAAGCACGCACACGCGGTGAGCTCAGGCTGAGGGGGGCCGGGGGCCTGCCGCTGAAGTGCTGAAAATTTCTGTATGGGTTTTAGGTCCCTGGCACTCCTGGCTGACTGCTTTCATTTTGTGGAACTGAGCTCCTTTCACATTCTCCATGTTTACTTGTTAATGCTTTTGCAATGTCTGACAGTTTGACTACAGCGAGATGGATGGAAAAGCAGTTGGTGCAGCACTGATCTGTGATAGCATTTGAAGCAGATTTGTTTTCCGAAACTCCTTTCTCTCTCTTTGGTATACTAGAAGAAAATAAAAGCCTGGCAGGCTGGCAGTAAATTTTCTTGTCTGTGTTTGATCTGTTTCCTGCTTTCATATATAGTATTTTGTCCTCCTTTTGTGAGCACCTATCAACAGAATTTTAGCCTTGTGTGTGCACTGTGATTCTTGTCAAACTATTACAATCTTACTGCTACAGTATTCCTTGCTTTTTTAACCTTTCATGCAGACCAGGTTCCTCCTTGCTTGACAAATGAGATTTCTCTTCCTTCACCTTGGAGCACTCCAATTGAATTAAGAAGCCACTAAATATTTCAGAAAAAGAACTCTGGAGTATCAGGTTTGCACATTGTGCCTGGTCACTGATTCCATACATATAGATCTATATACACCTCTTTTTTGTCAGTGGTGTGTATGAAAATACATTTCAATAATCACAGAATCTGATTCAATACAACTTAGTGATTATAGTGAAATGTGTGTGTGTGTGTGTGTATATATATATATATATATATATATATATATATATACACATATATATATATACACATATATATATATATATATATATATATATATATGCAAGTACATTGAGTGCTACAATGGAAATCTTACATTAGCCAGGAGCTCCACAGAGAGAGATCTGCTGGGTATAAAAGGTGTGCCTCTATGGAAAAACTTGATTTAAGCAAACCTTTTGATCACACGTCACAGACTTTATTAAAAAAAATGACCTTTTTATTATAAAACCAAAATTAAATTTCCTGTAGCTTCTAATTAAACTTGGTGATGTGTTTTGGAACATCACAGTCATGGACTGGGTTACCAAGCTGTTTATGGTCTGAGCTGTGCTGGCCATTTATAAAATCCTAAGGCGGTATTTGACTAGGTCTGTCTTAAAGGGATAGAAAGGTCAAAAATGAAATGTGCGTGGGTGAATTTCAATTTGAAATATAAGCATTTTTGCAACATACTCCCATTAGCAAAAATGCTTCTAATAAATTCTAATACTGTTTTTCAGTGACAAATGCACATATCCTGTGAGGGCCCGTGCACCAGTATTCAAACCCTATGCATGCTCAGAGAGTTGACTGTGGTATGTATTGCTTCTGAAGACATAATCTACTGCTAACTCTGAGTAGGTGTGGTGTTTGAATACAGGTGCACTGGCCCTCGCAGGATATGTGTGTATGCCGCAGAAAAACACTAATATTTTTTGCTAATAGAAGTATATTGCAAAAATGCTTCTATTTCAAATTAAAATGCATCCATGCACATTTTTAATTTTTTGACCTTTAAGTAGTCCCTTTAAAGGGACAGTATACACTCATTTTCATATAACTGCATGTAATAGACACTACTATAAAGATAAAGATGCACAGATACTGATATAAAAATCCAGTATAAAACTATTTAAAAACTTACTTAGAAGCTGTCAGTTTAGCTCTGTTGAAAAGGCAGTTGGAAAGCCCACTGCAAGTGGGAAATAAGCCACTCCCCCCTTCCCCCTTCTTTTGCATATGAAAAGACCTTTTACACAAACAGGAGCAAGCTGGAGAAGGTAGCTGACAGTATTCACATAAAACTTTGGGGCTTGGTTAGGAGTCTGAAAATCAGAGCAATGTTATTCAAAAATAAGCAAAACTATACATTTATTTAAAAAAAAAACTTTATGGGCTATATAAATAGGTCATCTACAAAACATTTATGCAAAGAAAAAATGACTGTATAATGTCCCTTTAATGACAGTTTAATGTTTAAAAATAAAAAAAAGTGTCAAATTCAAATTTTTGGGGGCTGGGGGCTTCTTAGATTCTGTGCTTTCTAATTACACCTCTGTCTCACACTATGGGGCCTATCTATCAAGCTCCGTACGGAGCTTGAGGGCCCGTGTTTCTGGTCAGCCTGCAGGCTCGCCAGGAACAGCAGTTATAAAGCAGCGGTCTAAAGACCGCAGCTCCATAACCCTGTCTGCCTGCTCTGAGCAGGCGGACAGGAATCAGCGGAATTCAACCCGATCAAGTACGATCGGGTTGATTGACACCCCCCTGCTGGCGGCCCATTGGCTGTGAGTCTGCAGGGGGCGGCGTTGCACCAGCAGCTCACAAGAGCTGCTGGTGCAATGCTGAATACGGAGAGCGTATTGCTCTCCGCATTCAGTGATGTCTCTCGGACCTGATCCGCACTGTTGGATCAGGTCCGACAGACATTTCATAAGTAGGCCTCTATGCCTGATACAATCCTACTACTTCATACTTGATACAGCTCTCCTGTCACCCTGTACCTAATACAGCTCTTCTCTCACACTATGCCTGAGACATTTCTACTGCTCCCCATTCCTGATAGAGCTGTACCCTGTACCTAATATAGATCTCCTGCCTGATACAACTCTACTGCCTCCCATTCCTGGTCTAGCTATCCTGCACTCTGTACCTAACCAAGATGTTAGTGCACCCAAAGCTTTCACTAAAGTGGTAACTTTTTGCTTTAAACTTGTAAAATGAGCACAAGAATAACATTGCTATTTATTTAACTTGAGTAGTGTTAGCTCTCAATATTGCTAATATTTTACATTCCACTTGTAATCTAGACCTAGTGCCCCCACACCTGATAGAGCTCTCCTGTACCCCATACCTAATACAGCTCTCTCGCCATCATATCAAACCCATACCTAATACAGCTCTCCTCTCTCTCCATACATGATACAGGTCTCTTGACACCATGGGGCCAATTTATCAAAGGTCTTGCGGACCTGATCCGACAGTGCGGATCAGGTCCGCAAGACTTACTTAGAAGCTCCAAGTTTAGCACTGTAGAGGAGGTTAGCTTGAACATTCAGTGAAAGGGGCTGGAAGCAGACCCCCCCCCCTCCTTCACTGCATATGAAAATAAAGATTAGACAAACAGGAGCCAGCAGTAGTCTGTAAACGCTTGTATACATCTGGCACTTTCATGCTTGGTAAGTAGTCTAAAAATCAGCTAACCCAGCGAGTGCAAAAAGCCGAACTTAGAATAATGCGTGTGTGTTCACGTATTCCTCCATAGAAGTCAATGGAGCAAAAAAACATCCTACTTTCACTCAAACCTGATGTGGGCTAACCTGAAATGAAAATAGGAATATTTCACATTCCAATGTTCTTCACATAACAGAATATGTTCTATTTATTCATAAATATAAATATATATATATATATAGTATCCCACAAAAGTGAGTACACCCCTCACATTTTTGTAAATATTTTATTATATCTTTTCATGTGACAACAATGAAGAAATGACACTTAGCTACTATGTAAAGTAGTGAGTGTACAGCCTGTATAATGGTGTACATTTGCTTTCCCCTCAAAATAACTCAACACACAGCCAATAATGTCTAAACCGTTGGCAACAAAAGTGAGTACACCCCTGAGTGGAAATGTCCAAATTGGGCCCAAAGTGTCAAAAAATTTTGTGGCCACCATTATTTTCTAGCACTGCCTTCACTCTCTTGGGCATGGAGTTCACCAGGGTTTCACAGGTTGCCACTGGAGTCCTCTTCCACTCCTCCATGATGACATCAGAGAGCTTGTGGATGTTAGAGACCTTGCGCTCCCCCACCTTCCATTTAAGGATGCCCCACAGATGCTCAATAGGGTTTAGGTCTGGAGATATGCTTGGCCAGTCCATCACCTTTACCCTCAGCTTCTTTAGCAAGGCTGTGGTCATCTTGGAGGTGTGTTTGGGGTTGTTATCATGTTGGAATACTGCCCTGCGGCCCAGTCTCCGAAGGGAGGGGATCATGCTCTGCTTCAGTATGTAACAGTACATGTTGGCATTCATGGTTCCCTCAATAAACTGTAGCTCCCCAGTGCCGGCAGCACTCATGCAGGCCCAGACCATGACACTTCCACCACCATGCTTGACTGTAGGCAAGACACACGTGTCTTTGTACTCCTCACCTGGTTGCTGCCACATGCTTGACACCATCTGAACCAAATAAGTTTATCTTGGTCTCATCGCACCACAGTACATGGTTCCAGTAATCCATGTCCTTAGTCTGCTTGTCTTCAGCAAACTGTTTGTGGGCTTTCTTGTGCATCATCTTTAGAAGAGTCTTCTTTCTGGGAGGACAGCCATGCAGACCAATTTGATGCAGTGTGTGGCGTATGGTCTGAGCACTGACAGGCTGACCCCCACACCTTCAACCTCTATAGCAATGCTGGCAGCACTCATACGTATATTTTCCAAAGACAACCTCTGGATATGACGTTGAGCCTGTGCATTCAACTTCTTTGGTCGACCATGGCGAGGCCTATACTAAAGTGGAACCTGTCCTGTGAAACCGGTGTATGGTCTTGCCCACCGTGCTGCAGCTCAGTTTCAGGGTCTTGGCAATCTTCTTATAGTCTAGGCCATCTTTATATAGAGCAACAATTCTTTTTTTTCAGATCCTCAGAGAGTTCTTTGCCATGAGGTGCTATGTTGAACTTCCAGTGACCAGTATGAGAGAGTGTGAGAACGATAACACCACATTTTACACACCTGCTCCCATTCACACCTGAGACCTTGTAACAGTAACGAGTCACGTTAAACCGGGGAGGGAAAATGGCTAATTGGGCCCAATTTGGACATTTCCACTTAGGTGTGTACTCACTTTTGTTGCCAACGGTCTAGGCATTAATGGCTGTGTGTTGAGTTATTTTGAGGGGACAGCAAATTTACACTGTTATACAGGCGGTATCACTTACTACTTTACATTGTAGCAAATTATAATTTCTTTATTGTTGACGCATGAAAAGATACAATAAAATATTTACAAAAATGTGAGGGGTGTACTCACTTTTGTGGGATACTGTGTATGTATATGTATATATATATATATATATATATATATATATATATATATATATAAAACACAGGAATGGACCGTACTCACAGACTGGACTGGGTACACATCCTAAGCCACAACAAACTCCACAGCCCTGAACACTGACAGACAGCTGCAAAGTTCCCAGCAACCCAAGCAGTTAACCCCAGAGCAGCCTGGGTGACAGGTCCGCAGGGAAGCATTACAAACATTATCAACACAACACACAGAAAACCCGGCACTCGCCAGCAGATTCACAGCAATGTTTAAAAGCAAAACTGGGGGAAATCAGTTACATTTGGCGCCAAAGGATCAAGCCCAGGACCACAACAAGGTCTCCCCCTTCCTTGGACCCTAAACCAGCACCCGCACAATGCATACTTCCAAATAAAGCAACTGGGAACCTCCCAGGGTGAAACAGGCTTTTGTAACCTCCACTATGTAAATACAAAACACAGGAATGGACCGCACTCACAGACTGGACTGGGTACACATCCTAAGCCATAGCAAACTCCACAGTCCTGAACACTGACAGACAGCTGCAAAGTTCCCAACAACCCAGGTGACAGGTTTGCTTTTAAACATTGCTGTGAATCTGCTGGCGAGTGCTGGGTTTTCTGTGTAAAAATTAATATTGCATAAATATGCTTTACATGTTTTAATCTACTTAACTGCAAAGGACTCCAATGCACCTATATACCTGTTTGTATGTATGTACATTTGTATTTATGTGTCTATTTGTGTATATATGTTTGTAAATACATACGCCTAGATTTAGAGTTCTGCGGTAGCCGTCAAAAGCAGCGTTAAGGGGTCCTAATGCTGCTTTTGACCGCCCGCTGGTATTTAGAGTTGTGTAGGTAAACGTCTAATGCTCACTTTCAAGCCGCAACTTTTCCATATCGCAGATCCCCTTACGCCAATTGCGTATCCTATCTTTTCAATGGGATCTTTCTAACGCCGGTATTTAGAGTCTTGGCTGAAGTGAGCAGTAGACCCTCTACCGACAAGACTCCAGCCGCAAAAAAAAGTCAGTAGTTAAGAGCTTTCTGGGCTAACGACGGTTTATAAAGCTCTTAACTACTGTGCTCTAAAGTACACTAACACCCATAAACTACCTATGTACCCCTAAACCGAGGTCCCCCCACATCTCCGCCACTCTAATAATTTTTTTAACCCCTAATCTGCCGACCACACACCGCCGCCACCTAAATTATCCCTATGAACCCCTAATCTGCTGCCCCTAACATCGCCGACACCTACATAATATTTATTAACCCCTAATCTGCCCCCCCAACATCGCCGATACCTAACTACACTTATTAACCCCTAATCTGCCGACTGGCTCCTGTTTGTCTAATCTTTATTGAATCAGCCAATCAGATTGAGCTTGCATTCTATTGGCTGATCGGAACAGCCAATAGAATGCAAGCTCAATCTGATTGGATGATTGGATCAGCCAATCAGATTTAACTTGAATCTGATTGGCTGATTCAATCAGCCAATCAGATTTTTCCTACCTTAATTCCGATTGGCTGATAGAATCCTATCAGCCAATTGGAATTCGAGGGACGCCATCTTGGATGACGTCATTTAAAGGAAACTTCATTCGGCGAGTAGGCATCGGTGAAGAAGGATGGATCCGCATCGGCTGGAAGAAGATGGCTCCGCTCCGGATGGATGAAGATAGAAGATGCCGCTTGGATGAAGATGTCTGCCGCTCCGGTTGTCCTCTTTTCGTCCATCGGTGCCCGGCTGGGTGAACACAACTCAAGGTAGGGAGATCTTCAGGGGGGTAGCGTTAGGTTTATTTAAGGGGGGTTTGGGTTAGAGTAGGGGTATGTGGGTGGTTGGTTGTAATGTTGGGGGGTGGTATTGTGTGTTTTTTTACAGGCAAAAGAGCTGATTACTTTGGGGCATGCCCCGCAAAAAGTCATTTTAAGGGCTGGTAAAAGAGCTGGTTGCTTTTTAATTTAGAATAGGGTAGGGACGTTTATTATTTTGGGGGGCTTTTTTATTTTATTAGGGGGCTTAGAGTAGGTGTAATTAGCCTAATATTCTTGTAATCTTTTTTTATTTTTTGTAATTTAGTGTTTTGTTTTTTTTGTAATTTAGTTTAGTTTATTTAATTGTAGGTAATTGTAGGTAATTTATTTAATTAATTTAATGATAGTGTAGTGTTAGGTTTAATTGTAACTTAGGTTAGGACTTATTTTACAGGTAATTTTGTAATTATTTTAACTAGGTAGCTATTAAATAGTTAATAACTATTTAATAGCTATTGTACCTAGTTAAAATAAATACAAAGTTGCCTGTAAAATAAATATAAATCCTAAAATAGCTACAATATAATTATTTGTTATATTGTAGCTATATTAGGGTTTATTTTACAGGTAAGTATTTAGTTTTAAATAGGAAGACTTTAGTTAATAATATTTAATTTATTTTGTTAGATTAAAATTATATTTAACTTAGGGGGGTGTTAGGGTTAGACTTAGCTTTAGGGGTTAATACATTTATTAGAGTAACGGCGAGGTCCGGTCGGCAGATTAGGGGTTAATAAGTGTAGGTAAGGTAGCGGCGACGTTGGGGGGGCAGATTAGGGGTTAATAAATATAATATAGGTGTTGGCGATGTTAGGGGCAGCAGATTAGGGGTACATAGGGATAATGCAGGTTGCGGCGGTGTACGGAGCGGCAGATTAGGGGTTAATAGTATAATGCAGGTGTCAGCGATAGCGGGGGCGGCAGATTAGGGGTTAATAAGTGTAAGGTTAGGGGTGTTTAGACTCGGGGTTCATGTTAGGGTGTTAGGTGCAGACTTAGAAAGTGTTTCCCCATAGGAAACAATGGGGCTGCGTTAGGAGCTGAATGCTGCTTTTTTGCAGGTGTTAGGTTTTTTTTCTGCCCAAACTGCCCCATTGTTTCCTATGGGGGAATCGTGCATGAGCACGTTTTTCCAGCTAGCCGCTACCTTAAGCAACGTTGGTATTGAGAGTTGAAGTGGCGTTTTGGAGTTTTGGAGCCTAACGCAGCCCTTCAGAGAACTCTAAATACCAGCGTTGTTTAGAAGCAGCGCTGGAAAAAAAAGACGCGTAGCTAACGCACCCCTTCGGCCGCAGAACTCTAAATCTAGGCGATATATACATATAAATACATAAATACTTATGTACACACACCCACACATATATATATACATACATTTTTAGACATGTATATGTACTGTATGTATCTCGATGTTAAAGCCTTTTGCCTGCCTTTTTTTTCTAACACCTGAGACCTCATATCTTTAAACTCTTATAACTTTTTTTATGCAATATATTTTTTTTTATATAATTTTCATTAGATAGTGTTATTATGAGTGTAACTGTACTTTTTAATGTATTTTAGAAGTGTTTTATGCAACTTTTTAGTTTCGCAAAATAGTTAACCACAGCTCTGAAATCGCGGTAATGGTTCCAGCGTAAATTGCGATAGCGGTAGTGCAATTGCGATTTTACTCAACTTGTAATATCAGAGCAAATAAAAAGGAGCACAAACGATCACGAAAACCCTCGCAAAATCATTTGCGCTCCACTTGTAATCTAGCCCAAAAAGTTTCAGGCTCTAATAACTAGGAAGCACAGATAGTACTAGACTGCAAAGATATGGGAGGCTAATTGCATCTGTTAGAATTGGGGATAGCATCATTTTTGTGTTTTGTGACACTTTTTTGTTTCGCGAAACAGTTAACCAGAACTCTGAGGATGCGGCAATCATTCTAGCATAAATTGCGCTCAAGCGATTGTGTTTACTTTCAACTCGTAATATGAGCGATAAGCACAAACACCCGTGATAAATCCCTTAATCACTTGCGCGCAAAAGTTTGCGCTCCACTCGTAATCTGGGCATATGGCTGGCACAGCTATTTTGCCATTCTTTGCCTGGTACAGCTCTCCTTTTATCATATGCGTGATGCATCTCTCTTGCCTCCCTATTCCTGACCCAGCAGTCTTGCTTACCTAAGCCTGATGCAGCTATGTTTACATCCCAAGCCTATTGAAGCTCTGTATGCATGATAGCGCTATCTTGCTGCTCTATGCTGTATGAAGCAGTTCATATTTTTTTATGTTAGAAATGGTGTCTTTTTAAAATGCATGTTTCAAATGTGAGAAATGTTTAAACACTACACTTGTAAATGGAAAAGCTGTGACCATTTTTTATGCAGGGTATCTCTTCCTGTTAATCTTGGTTCCATCTTAAAAGCAAATGGAATTCACTTGCAAGTACTAGGGGTCGAATGCCATTGTCTGCATCCCCCATAAAGACTACTAAGCCTCTTTAAACTTGTTCCTAATTTGCATTGTTGCTCTCTGCATGTAAGAAATTGTACAGGTTTTAATTTTAAAATTCCTCACTACTGTGATCAATTGTATCTTAGCAGTATTTTTGAACCCACCTTAATATAAAAAAAGGATTTCTCTTCTTTTTAATGTGGACTGTTCATTGAGATACATTCATATACATGTCTAAATATAGATATATGCTTATATGTGTGAACCTGTATTTATATATTTATATGTGTGTATATGCACATATAAACACGTAAATACATATGTATACATATATACAATGCTCACAGCTGATAATCAGTTGTGTAAAGTGGTTTAGCAGGGATGTCGTTTCTCATACAAGAGAGTGGCAACCATTGGAAACAGTATGTCACATAGCGAGATACGGACAAAACACACAGGTAGTGCCTGGTTAGAAAACAGAGGCATGTTTAGATGTGGATATGGTCCTTGCATACCCTGTAGCCATATTGACAAAAGAGCTAGTTTTAAGAGTAAGGTTACTCGCAAGTTTCTATTACATGTTGCCTAAATTGTAGGGGTAAAAATGTTGTCTATCTAATCTGGTGTTGCTGCAATAATAAGCAATATGTGGGTTGTACCACCTGTGAGGTAAGAGAGAGGATTAGACAACATTTTTTCTGAAATAAAAAGATCGAAACCGTTCTGATTTGGCTAAACATTTTGACATGGTTCATCAAAATGATAATGCTACCTTTAAATGGATGGTTATTGAAAGTCTCAAGACCCCTGAACGGGGGTGGGGTGATACTCTAAAGCTATTACATAAGCGAGAAGCATTTTGGATTTTCACCTCGGGGACAAGGGTTCCCAAAGGCTTTAACGGTGCATATGATGTAATTAAAATTAATTACTGGGAATAAAATCCCGCTAAGGGTAAGAGCTCCCATAAGTTTTGACAGTGCATACCATCCCCCATGGGAAATGACCCCCCTCTTTCGGGGACAGAGTAGCTTTATTATCCTGAGCTTTATCACCCTGAATTTATATTTTGGAATCCCCTTTTTCTGCTCTGTTAGATAATGCAAAGTGGGATTGTTTGTTTTTTTACCCCCTGACAGCCACCTTCCCTTTAGTATATGTTGCCAATTATCTTTTGGCTTAGTGGGGATAATATGGCTGAATGTCTTGATGAATGAGGGAATAAACAAATATCCACATTCTCCTTATTATTGATTCTGTTTATGGACTAGTGGTAAGATTTAACTAACTAATGTTAGATATTACTTATTTTGTTTATGTCCTAATGGTATAACCTCACCAACAATCGTTAGATTGAAATAATAACAAATATATTTTGACACCAAATATTGACAGATAATATGATGGTTTCTATCTACTTGTTATTGATTACATTTATATGATGAAATGAAGTGATGAAATGTATGCATTTTTATATTGGTAGTATTGTTAATTAATTATTCAGCAGTGTTTTTGTATTATACACGAAAAGTGAGCCACAGTGGGTTAATGAATATTAGTTAATCCTCTATATATGTTAATATGGCTCCACTTTGAATATGTACATAGGGGTTAAATTGGAGTGGCTTTAATTATTGGACATGCTTATCCCAGTCACGTGTTTAATGCAATGGCCCAATGGGCTTACAACATTTATTTTAAATATCAGATGTGGGTTTTAATCAGATACGTCTATGATTAAGGCTACTAAGCCAAAACATGTCAGAAATTATCTGGATGTTTGTTCTATTTTTAATATGTGACCAATAAAGACCTTTTTTATCTACTGAAGAGGGTGCCAACTGTTTAATTTTTTGTATTATGAACTTTTCTCCCTGAGCCTGGCACCTCGAATCTACAGCTTGTACCGGATCGTTTTTCATTTACTCTGATTGGAGCACAGAGGTCCCGTGAGGGTTTTTACCTATAGGAGCCAAGCATTCACGGGCAGCAAGCAGGAAGCACTAAAGATTCAAGTCAATCACAAATTTCTCTGCAGTATGAGAAGAGACAAATCAGGAGCCATGGAAGGAGGGTTCTCCGGTGTTCTATAACAGGATCCCAGGAGGAGGCATGAGGACTGGGAGTTCAGGTTGGGATACACTTGAGTGAGCGGCGAGGAGCCATTTGACGGGTTGGTAAGCCTCAGGAAGTCCGTTCCAGTGTGTCCCTTATTGCCGCCGAGGTGGAGATCATTGGCTGTACGGATCACTCTGTGTGGTTTACTTTCACATTCTGCTTTTTCCTTCATTTGTAGATTTGCTGCTTTTTCACATGACTGTTGCTGCCTTTGCTTTTGCTTTTGCTGACGGCTCTTACCAACTCGTTTACACATGTATGTAAGTCTGGCTGGAGCTACCATGTTCTTTTAGTGTGTCTGACTTTTTAACTATTTTCACAAATTGGATAAAATTTGCTTTACACTAACTGACTAACTTGCTCTCTAGATTTGACCCTTGACTGTCTGTGCCTGCATATTGCATTGGGAGTGAGCATGGTCTTTTTGGCTTTGGATCCAGTTACCGTTTTCATCATTTAATTATTACAATATAGTTTTTGGATATTGTTTCAGATAAGCTCATCCTGTATTAACCATTTATTTTCCTTTATATTGTAGATTTCATACTTAACAATCAGCTAGATTACAAGTTTTGCGTTATGAGTGAAAAAGCATTGTTATTCATGCTTTTTCCCTAACGCCGCTGTTACAAGTCTTGTAGGTATAGGTGTCGCGGAGCGGGTCCATCTTCAAGACCTCAGGCACGGAGCATCCTCTTCTTACGGTCGCTGCTGTAAACTGAAGTTCCCCTTAAAGTGACGTCATCCAATATGGCGTCCCTTACATTCCCATTGGCTGATAGAATTCTATCTACATTTAACTACACATTAAAAAATTAAAAATGAGAGTATCTAATTACAAAAGAATAAAAAAGACTAAAAATAAACAAAATTATCAAAAATAAAAAAGAATTACACTTAATCTAATAGCCCTATAGAAATAAAAAAGCCCACCCAAAATAAAAACAAAACTAGCCTACAATAAACTACCAATGGCCCTTAAAAGGGCCTTTTGTAGGGCATTGCCCTAAGTTAAACAGCTCTTTTACCTTTTTAAAAAAATACAAAGACTCCCCCAACAGTAAAACCCACCTCCAAACCAACCCCCCAAAATAAAAAAAATAACTCTAACAAAAACCTAAGCTACCCATTGCCCTGAAAAGGGCATTTGGATGGGCATTGCCCTTAAAAGGACATTTGGCTCTTTTACATGCCCAAACCCTAAACTAAAAAAAAAACACCAAAAAAAACCCTTAAAATAAACTATCACTAACCTCCGAAGACCAACTTAAAGCTTTCGAAGTCCCGCTTGAACGATCTTCATCCAAGCAGCGAGAAGTCTTCATCCAGGCGGCCTCTTCAATCTTCATCCCGACGGCGAAGTCCTCATCCAAGCGGCCTCTTCAATCTTCATCCAGACGGCATCTTTTATCTTGATCCCGGCAGGTCCATCCTGAAGACATCCGGCACAGAGCATCCTCTTCATACGGGACTGTTATTCAATAATCATCCAATAGAATGAGAGCTGCTTAAATCCTATTGGCTGATTTGAACAGCTAATAGGATTTTAGCAGCTCTAATTCCTATCGGCTTATTCAAATTTTTCAGCCAATAGGAATGCAAGGGACGCCATCTTGGATCCCGTACCTTGCATTGAAGATTCAGTGTATGGCGGCGACTGTATGAAGAGGATGCTCTGTGCCGGATGTCTTCAGGATGGACTCACTCTGCGCCGCTGAGATCAAGATAGAAGATGCCGCCTGGATGAAGACTTCTCTCAGCTTGGATGATGACTTCATGGCTGGGATGAAGATTAAAGAGGCCGCCTGGATGAAGACTTCTCGCTGCCTGGATGAGGACTTCGCCGCTGGGATGAAGATCGTTGAAGCAGGACTTCAAAAATTTTAAGTGGATAGTCGGGGGTTAGTGTTAGGCTTTTTAAAGGGTTTTTTGTGTGGGTTTTATTTTAGATTAGGGTTTGGGCAGCAAAACAGCTAAAAGCCCTTTTAAGGGCAATGCCCATAGAAATGCCCTTTTCAGGGCAATGGGTAGCTTAGGTTTTTTAGATAGTTTTTTTTATTTTGTGGGTTTGGGGGGGTGGGTGTTTGTACTGTTAGTGGGTATTTTCATTTCACGAAAAGAGCTGATATGTTTAGGGCAATGCCCTACAAAAGGCCCTTTTAAGGGCCATTGGTAGTTTATTCTAGATTAGTTTTTTATTTTGGGGTGTTTTTTTAATGGGTATTAGAATAGGAATAATTTTTATTATTTTGGATAATTTGTTTGTTATTTTGTGTAATATATTTTTTATGGGGTACAAAGGAGCTGTTTAACTTATGGCAATGCCCTACAAAAGGCCCTTTTAAGGGCCCCTCAAAATGCCCTTTTAAGGGCACTTGGTAGTTTGGGGGTGGGGATTTGTATACTGTTAGGGGCTGTTTGTTTTTTTGTAGCAAAATAGCGTTTTAACTTAGGTAAATAGCGTACCAAAGGCCCTTTTAACCACCCCTCAAAAGGCACGTTTAAGGGCCCTTGGTAGTTTGGGGGGTGGGGGTTTGTATACTGTTATGGGGTGTTTGTTTTTTGTAGCAAAAGAGCTGTTTAACTTAGGGCAATGCCCTAGAGAAGGCCCCTTTTAAGGGCCCTTGGTAGTTTATTCTAGATTAAGCTTTTTTATTTTGGGGTGTTTTTTTTTTTTTTAAGGGCATTAGAATAGGAATCATTTTTATTTTTTGTTTTTGGATAATTTCGTTTTTTTCTTTTGTGATGGTAGGTTTTTTTATTTTTTGTAATGGTAGGTTTTAGAATAAGGCAGCTTAGGTTATATTTCACTGGTAAGTTTGTATTTATTTTAACAAGGTAGTTACTAAATACAAACTTACCTGTGAAATAAAAATAAAACCTAAGCTAGCTACAATGTAACTATTAGTTATATTGTAGCTAGCTTAGGTTTTATTTTACAGGTAAGTATCTATTTAGTTTTAAATATGTATTATTTAGTTAATAATTGTAACTTTAATTTAGATCTATTTTATTTATGTTAAAGTTGGGTTAGGTTTAGGGTTAGGGTTAGGCTTAGGGTTAGGTTTAGGGGTAGGTATAGGGGTTAATAGTTTAATTTAGGTTGTTGCGATGTGGGGGGCTGGCGGTTTAGAAGTTAATAGGTTTATTTAGTGGTAGTGATGTGGGAGGCCAGAGGTTTATGGGTTAATAACTTTATTTAGTTGCAGCGATGTTGTGGGTGCGGTGGAATAGGGTTTAATAACTTAAGTATAGTGGCAGCGTTATCAGGAGCGGCAGATTAGGAGTTAATAGTTTTATTTTGGTGGGGCGATATCAGGAGTGGCAAATTAGGGGTAATAATAACTATAGGTAGGTGTCGGCGATGTCGGGTGCGGTAGATTAGGGGTGTTTAGACGTAGGGTTTATGTTAGGGTGTTAGGTTTAAACGTTAGTTTTTTTTTCCCCCATAGACATCAATGGGGCTGCGTTACGGAGCTTTTCTTTCTGCAATCGCAGGTGTTAGACTTTTTTCTGACCCGCTCTCCCCATTGATGTCTATGTGGAAAGCGTGCAGGAGACCGCTGCTCCATAACTTGTGTTTCTGGCGAGTCTGAAGACTCACCAGAAACACAGGCCGACAAGCTCCTTACGGAGATTGATAAATGGGCCTCTATGTCTCAGCGATATGTTTTAGAACACTCAGAATTCTATTCCATCACATCAATAACTGATTTGGAGAAATTAGAACAAGACATTGAACAAATTTTTAATGAAAGTGTTAACCCTCTAGGAGATACATTTCAGAGAAAGAGAAACTAAATTGAAATGGGATAAATAGACGTTGGAACGTTATATCCATCTAAGAATTATCCCTAGAGGGGTAAGATTAAGGACATTTCCCACTTTCACAACAGAAGACAATGCTTTCATTGAAAAATTGAATGGCTCTTTGTCTGATTGCTCATTTAAGCTAATGGAATTGATTATAGAATACAAAGATAAACAACTAAAAGTGGTCAGGGATCAGATTGAGAGTCTACAAATAGAACTTGATTTATGTCAATTTGAATCTAAATTTAAAGAGTACGATGTAATTCTCAGACACCATAGCAGCACTTAAGAAAGATTTGATTAAAACTAAACAAGAAAAATTTGCTAGGGATGTGTAAGATTTTAACCAGAGTAGGGTTTATATTTGGCAAAAAGATCTAGAAGTAGATCTAGAGGCAGAAATGCTAGACACAAATGGAATAACAACCATAAGAACACATCAGACACAAATATGTCAGGTAACACTGATTCAGGTGACAATTCTGATAACACAGATAATGAACTACTTGAGAGTGATTCATCCAATAGAGCTTATGGCACAGTTAAATCGATTCTAAAGCCCCAAAGGCAACCAAAAAAGACAGTAGCATTTAATAAGGAACCCAGCACATCTATGGCTGGTCCCAACAAGAATGACAAATACACAGGTGCAACTCAGAGATACTGCTCCCAGTAACACAGATAGGGACCGAGCAGAGGCAGGAATTACCAACAAAACAAATATCACCAACAGAAACTGTAAATAATGTAATTAACCTAACCAACTATTGCTTGAGAAAAACAGAGTTAAAAGTTTTGAGCTATGGTTTGGGTTTTGTTCCGTCCACAAGATTCAATTTGTTTGAGACTCTTGTGGATGTGAACAGACTCATCAGACAGCTCAAGCTAAATAAATATTATTTCTCTGACGGTGTTTCGGATATTGTTCCTAATATTCAAGGTAATTCCAACGTGTGTGCTAATAACATTATTTTCGATTTTTCTGAGGAAAGAGACTTACACACCTTGGAACTCCTAGAACAGGAAAGTATGACTGATACAATCTCCATAAACACCTATACAGGATTTAAGCCCAAATCTGTTTTCTATCCCATTCAGCATAGAGGGGACATTTTAGTTAATTTTCAGAGAAGAATAGAAACAGATTTAATTGAATTAACACCAAAAATCTTTTTAACCAAAGAGGAAAGACTAGCGTTAGATTTATTAAAGAAAAATGAAAATTTGATTATTAAAGCAGCCGACAAGAGAGGCAGTGTTGTCGTTTGGGACATCTCGTTATACAAAAATGATGTTTTGAGACAAGTAAGTAATGCAGAACACTATAGAGTGCTACCAAATAATCCCAACTGTAAGTTCCAGTCAGAGTTGGCTTCACTCCTTGATGATGGATTGCACCTTGGACATTTGGATCGTGACACGTTTGACTTTTTAATGATCAAATATCCTGTATCACCTATATTTCATGTGTTACCCAAGACACACAAATCCGTGGACACCGTAAAAGGGAGGCCAATCATATCTGGAATAGGTTCACTTTGTGAACCATTATCCAAATGGATTGATAGCATTCTCCAGCCTCTTGTGTTTAGGCTACATAGTTACTTACATGACACCAAGCACTTACTCGTCCATACCACATGATATGGGTATAGAGGCGATCAAATATTTTCTTAATACAATGACCAATTATTCAACAGAGTTCATGGATTACCTATTAACTGTTATATGTTTCCTGTTGACACACAACTACTTTTCTTTTGATGGTACTTGCTATTTACAGACCCGTGACACCGCCATGGGGGCGCAATTGGCCCCCTCCTATGCAAATCTTGCGATGGGTTGGTGGGAGGCAACATATATTTACAGAGATACCAACGACTGTCATAAGAAAATGTTTGCAAAATCATACGCAAGCATTTGCCAATGCTCACAGCTGATAATCAGTTGTGTAAAGTGGGTGAGCAGGGATGTCGTTTCTCGTACAGGAAAGGGGCAACCATTGGAAACATTTTGTCACCTAGCAAGATATGGACAAAACACACAGGTAGAGCCTGGTTAGAAAAGAGAGGCATGTTTAAATGTGGATATTGTCCTTGCATACCCTGTAGCTATATTGACAAAAGGGAAAGTTTACGAGTACGGTTACTGGCAAGGAATTTTCTATTAAATCTTGTGTAAATTGTAGGAGTAAAAATGTTGTCTAACTAATCTGATGTTGCTGCAATAACAAACAATATGTGGGTTTTACCACCCGTGAGGTAAGAGAGAGGATTAGACAACATCTTTCCGACATAAAAAGATCCAAACGCAGTTCTGATTTGGCTAAACATTTTGACATGATAATGCTACCTTCAAATGGATGGTTATTGAAAGTCTCAAGACCCCTAAATGGGGGGGGGGGGGGATACTCTAAAGCTATTACATAAGCAAGAAGCATTTTGGATTTTTACCAAGGGATCCCAAAGGCTTTAACAGTGCATATGATGTAAGTATTTACTGGGAATAAAAGCCTGTTAGGGGTAAGAGCTTTATCACCCTGAATTTATATCCTGGAATCTCCTTTTTTCTGCTATGTTATATAATGCAAAGTAAGATTGTTTATTTGTTTACCCCCTGACAGCCACCTTACCATTATTATTTGTTCGCAACTATCTTTTGGCTTGTCTTGATGAATGAGGAAATAAACAAACATCCACATTCTCCATATTATTCATTCTGTTTATGACATAGTGGTAAGATTTAACTAATAAATGTTAGGTATTACTTATTTTGTTTATGTCATAATGGTATAACCTCACCAACAATCGTTAGATTAAAATAATAACAAATATATTTAGACAATATCTACCGCTGACTTTCAATTGATATGATGTGGTATAATTTAGACTGAAAATATGATGGTTATACAATCAACTTGTATATTGATTACATTTATATGATGAAATGAAGTGATGAAATGTATGCATTTTTATATTGATAGTATTGTTACTTAAAGGGACCTATAACACCGTCTAAAAATCCTTTAAACTAACATATACTGATTAATAATAACAAACTATGCATGAATCTCTATTATTAAGGGTCAGTTTATCTCAAACAGTTCAATTAGAGTGTCTTCAATCAGACTGCTGATCCAGCATTTGGTAAATCTATATATGCCGCCATATTGCCACACGGGCACAGCAGTCACGTGATGAACATGGCATATACTTTTTTTTTTTTTTTTAAATTTTCAAAAGAGCTTTATTGAAGTTGTCAACAATACAGATAGATAAATCAACAATGGGGGGGGGGGGCACAGTCTGCCCCTGTCATAGCATAAACTTGTACAGTAAAAGGGTAAAAAAACTCTGTTCAAATTGGTACTAAGGACTCACAAGATGGTGAAAAACCTTCATGATACCATACATCCAATGTAATAAAAACTCAAAGGTCTCTTAACAGAGAAAGAGAAAGGAAAGAAATCCAGAAAGAAGGTAGGGGGATGATAAAAAGGGGCAGTATTTGTCCTGGGGGGGGGGGGTGCGAAAGCCAGCCAGTATTGTGTATGCTAGATCTAGATCTAGCATATATCTACAATTCACATATGTCTATCTAATTGGGGGACAGGACATTGGGTTTCCAAGTTGTGTCATATGAATCTTTCCAGTCAGCCCAGGTTAACTCAAAGAGGTCGGAATTACCCAATTTATAAAAAATATATTTTTCCATGGTATATATATAGGTCATATAGGAACAAACCCTAGCCCAGCTAGGCGGGGACTCTTTTTTCCAGTCACATGCTATTAAATGCTTAATGGACATAAAAAGGTAAATGCTTATGTATGCATGATGCTTAGGAATGGTGTGGACACCTATATGAAGTAGTGCAACTGTCAGTGAGCTACGTAGAGACACTCCCAACTTGGGGAGAACTCGGAAGCATCAAATCCATAGGGAGTGGATTTTGGGGCACTCCCACCAAATATGTAAGGATTCACCTCTCTGGCCACAACCTCTCCAACAGTAAGGAGATGTGCTAGGGAATATTTTAGCTAACCTGGAGGGAACGTAATACCAGTGAGCCAACAGTTTATAATAAGTCTCAAACAAGGTTATGCAATGTATAGCCTTTTTGGTGCGTTCAAAAGTGTGCCCCCATATATCCTCTGTAAATGATTTACCAAGCAGGGATTCCCACTTTGTGAAGTGGGGTACTGCTTCTGTTTGTAAATTGAGGCCCAGAAGGGTGTAATGTCTGGAAAGAGGTCTATAGAGCCTGTTTCCCTGACTCCAGGTGGACTCCCAAGGGGTTAGTGGGCGGGCTAACACAGGCTTGAAGCCCCAACTAGCCAGAAAGCTTTTAATTCTATGATACTCAAATTTCAGATAATGAGGTAGGGCCGCATCCGCGCCTATCTGGGATAGAGATCGAAACCCAATTTTTGGTGATGGAAGCCAGAGATCCGAAACCACATGAACTCCTAGCTGGGCCCATTTTAATGGGTAGGTGTCCTGTAGACCCGCCAATAGGCCAGGTAAAGAGGTGGTGGGAGAAGGGTGAGGAGCAATATGTCCAGAGTGGCAAATTTTGTCCCAGATATGCAAGCATTCCCAAACAATAGGATTCAGCAGGGTCAGTTCCCTGTGGCAATGTGTAGGCGTCCAGATCAAGTCTTGTAGGGCTAGGTTATAGGGTAATGAGGCCTGTTCAATGGAGCGCCATTTGCAGGTAGTCTGTCTTACTCCCCAATGTGAAATATGGGTGAGCATTGCCCCCTCATAGTATCTCATTATCTAGGGAGAGCCTAGTCCCCCACGCATCCGTGGCAGTTGTAGCACTTTCTGCGCCACTCTTGGAGGCTTGCCTTGCCAGATATGCTTAGTGAATTCACTTTGGAATTGCAGGAGAATTTGTCTAGGAACTCTAACTGGGAGGCAACGGAACAAATATGTAAGTCGGGGTAGAAAGGACATTTTCAAGGCTGCAATCCGTCCGATCCACGAAACCTGAGATAGATTCCAACCCTTACTAAGGGAGCGAAGCTCCGATAGCAAAGGGAGGTAATTGTCTCTGATAACTCGAGGGAGATCACTGGAGAGTCTGACTCCTAAGTGTAGCACCAATGATTCCGACCAACGAAAGGGATATTTGGCTTTCAGTGGAGCCAGAATCGAGCTCTTGAAGCCTTAGGTATATATCTCCATTTTGGAAATGTTTAATTTATAATAGGAATGAGCATTGAATTCTTCCACAATTTGTAGAAGTCTAGGGAGGGTGGTTGAGAGGTCAGACTCGACAAGGGTAATGTTATCAGCGAATAAGGCAATATTATGCCTGGTGCCACAAAGGATGATCCCACCCATATGTGGGTTCATCCTGATTTGTTCAGCTAAAGGCTCAATGGCCAGCGCGAAAAGCAGGGGCGAAAGAGGGCATCCCTGTCTTGTCCCATTAGAAATGGTAAAAGGGGGAGTTAGAAAGCCAAGGCCCCTTACCGAGGCGGAAGGAGTGGAGTATAAGGCCTTTATTGCTCTTATAATATTGCTAGGAAAATGGAAAATTTTGAGAACTTCCCCCAAGAACGGCCATCTCACCCGATCAAAGGCCTTTTCGGCATCTAGTGAAATAATCGCCATAGGTTTATTGAGGCTGGATGAGAGGCCCATCACATTTAGTAGCCTTCTGGTGTTATCCGGCCCTTCCCTTTTGGGGATAAATCCCACTTGGTCTGGATTGATCAAATGAGGCAGTAAATTGGCAATGCGATTGGCTAGAAGTTTTGAGTAAAATTTTATGTCAGTATTGATTAACGAAATTGGCCTATAGCTGGCGCATAGAGTAGGATCCTTATCGGGTTTTAGGATTGTTATGATAGTGGCTTCCAAAAACTTTCTCTTAAATTCACCCTCATTCCTCGCTAAATTGTAAAATCTAAGGAGCAAGGGAGAAAGTTCTTGCATGTAAGTTTTATAAAAATGCACTGGGAAACCATCTGGGCCTGGTGATTTAAATGGTTTAGAGTTCTTAATTACATGTAGCACTTCCCTGATGGAGAATGGGGAATTTAAAGAGTCTCTTTGATCGGGAGAGAGGAACGGGAGATTCAAAGTCTTTAAGTACTCGCAAACTGCCTCCGCCGAGGCTGAATGGGGATTCTCAGACTTGTCTATATTATAAAGGTTAGAGTAATACTCAGCAAACGCCTCTCCTATCTGGGAAGGAACTTTAATGAGGGAGCTCACTGTAGCAATACTATGTATGCGTGATGCTCTAGTTCTATTTCTGATTTTATTGGCCAGAAGGGTGTCCGCCTTATTACCCTTATAGAAGTATAATTGTTTTAATTTAGTTAAATTGTCCTGGGTTCTCCTGAACTCTATTTGTGAGATATGATTTTTAAGGTTGGATATTTGGGCTTCTAATGAGTGTGAGGGCTTAACTCTGTTTTGGGATTCTAAAGTCCTCAATTTAATGTGGGTCTGTGACAGCAAAAGTCCCGCCTGTTTTTGAAGGTTAGCCTGTTCCGAGATCATTATACCTCTAACAGTCGCTTTGGCGGCACCCCAGAGGGTGTCGTCTCTAACTTGGGCATTATCATTAGTTCCCAAGAAATGTTTGATTTCTGTTCGCAATTTTTCTCTAAAGGAGATGTCCTGTAAGAGGTTATGGGGCATACGCCAAGAAGCTCTAGCGCGTGTAGTGTTTGTAGAGATAAGATCAGTTGTGACACAGTCGTGATCAGACCAGGGGCAAATAGCTATGGTGGCGTTGGTAACATGATCCAGTGAGTCTGCCGTAGAGAAAAATGTAGTTGAGTCTGGCATATTGTCGTGCGGTTGTGAGAAGTGTGTATAGTCTCGGTCCTTAGTGTGGGTAGCCCTCCATATATCAAAGTAACCTGATCCAGTCATGAGAGTACAGAATTTAGCAGCAAGGCGTTCTGTAGAAGGAGGAGTCCTGCTCGAGTCAGAGGTTTTTCTATCTACCTTCGGGTCCCAGGTCATATTAAAATCACCCTAAACTATAACCCTACCCTGTTTGTGTTGGGCTATGACGTGGAGTATTTGTTTCAGGTACTTAGGTTGGTGTGTATTGGGCAGGTAAACCGACACTAGAGTATATAGTACATGATTAATTTTACAAATCAGGATAACATATCTGGCCTGTGGGTCTTTGATGGTCAGAACTGGCTTGAAGGCTAGTCTCCTATGCAGGAGAATAGCCGTGCCTCTGGCTTTTTTAGTGAAGGGGGCATATTCTATGTGCGTGTACGCCCTAGAGGAGAGTCTAATTGGCTTGTCAATTTTTCCTGGAGAAAACGCAACATCAGGGTTATGATGTTTCAATGAGCGTAGCAAAAGACTTCTCTTGAAGGGAGTGTTAAGTCCCCTAACGTTATGGGTGAGAAACCTTAAAGGGGAGCTGGCCATAAACAGGGTTAATTAGTAGCTAAGTGATAAGGGTCCAAGTATGACCGTTTGGGGAGCAGAGTGAGGGAAAAGATAGGGGGATGAAAAGAGGATTAACAGGAGACACTAAAGAGTTCCTCAAGAGCGGTGGAAGTAGTCCACCTCAAAGGAGCCCTAACGTGGGCTTCAATATGGGGGAGAGCCTAAGGCTCAGGAGCTAGCGTGAAGGAGTAATAGCGTCAGCCCAGCTCTGAACATATAAACATCTCAACAAAAAGTGCTAAAGCTTAAAAGGTTAAAGAACAGCAGGTAACATACCTAAACAAAAGAAATAGCATAAAACTTACTAGCTGAACATATAATTTAGTAACTCTTCATACCTCTCGGTTACCCTATCCAACCCAAAGGTCAGGTCGAACAGAAAAACCATTCGGCTAAAAACAGGAGAACCTATGCTCAGACATTCAAGGACCCAAGGCCCCTGATAAAACCTAAGCGGTAGCCTCAGAGTGATCGTGGGGTTCTCGTGATTGTTGCATCTTAGGTCTCTTCGCCCTCTGATCCTTTGCTGTCCATTCTGGAGCTGAGGCTCTCAAAGCAGGTTGAGGTTGAGGTTGAGCTTGTGTATTCAGGGGGTCCAACAATAATCTCTAGGAAGTGAGAAGAGTTAGACCCTGGGAGGATGTGTTGATAGTTACGGTCTGATTGTCTTTGGTCACTATAAGCCTGGTGGGGAATCCCCAGCGATACCTGATGTTGGCCTTACATAGAGCTGTAGTAACTGGCTGATAATGGCGTCGCTGTTGAAGAGTGTGAGCAGATAAGTCAGGAAGGAGCTGGACTCCCTCAAATCTACCACTAAGATTTGGCTTTTTGTAGGCAGCTTGTAGTAACCGGTCCTTGTATAAGAAGCTGTGAAAACACACTATAATGTCTCTCGGCTTGTAAGAACTCACTGACCTGGGACGCAGGGCCCTATGAGCCCTCTCCATTGTGCTAGTGAGGCCATCAGGAGCGCCTATTAGTTCCTGAAAGAGATCTTGAAGATAGC
Organism: Bombina bombina; assembly: GCF_027579735.1. NCBI lineage: Eukaryota > Metazoa > Chordata > Amphibia > Anura > Bombinatoridae > Bombina > Bombina bombina. The sequence continues at coordinate 990,784,215 of NC_069499.1, read as the reverse complement.
CTTGTATGTCTGCCGGAGATACAGACTCTGGAACTCCCCTGAATCTGATATTGCTGCGTCTCGATCTGTCCTCCATGTAAGCCAGTTTAGATTCTAACTGCGAAATCTGTTCCGCTAGGCTTTCAGCATAGGCCAAAATATTGGATTGGTCCACAGCTTGATCATCCTGCTTGCACTCCAGCGCGTTGACTCTGTCGCCAATTTCTGAAATCTCCTTCTTCAGCTTTGCAGAGCTGCGTTGAATTTCTTGGGTAATGGACCTAGTTTGGGTTGCCAGGAGTTTCTTGAGGGATGTTTCAGTGATAAAGTGTTGCGAGGCAGTCGTAGATTGCAAGCTTGACTGCGACTCCTCATCCTGGGAGTCAGGTTCACTCATTTCAACAGTTGGGTGAGGTAGGGACTCCTTAGTAGTGTGCACAAAATGATCAAACACCGTCTTCTTAGGTTTGGGGTTCGACTTTGAGTGTTTTCTCACAGAGTGGGGCATTTTGCGAGTTGGTGGCTAGACAGTGAAAGAACAGAGCAAAGGATCTCAATGGGCTCAAAAGTTATATACCACTGTTCAGGTAAAAAAGCAAGGGTTATTGATAGCACATCTGTATATACAATTTTAGTTCAACCTATCACATGATTAGAGCGGGGCTGAGCAGCACTTCACAGAAAGAGCTACATTATGAATATAGAGTAGAACAGTTGTAGGCATACTGGACACTAGAATAAGTCCCTCACCCTAGGGAGCCTAGGGATACGACCCGGAGGAAGGGAGAAGGAGATTGGAAATGACCCACCCAGACGAGCTGGGTGGGAGCGGGAAGGTGAGGGACACACGTGTAATATTTCTTAGGCAAAAAGCATAAATATAGTATGCCGGACTGTTAGGTTCATAGGTAAATGACAATTGCTTAACATACAAGCCTATATACACAAGAAGAACTCACAGACTCTCCGACATACAGGGCTAGGCTTTCGTTGTGCCTAACAGGCAGCGGGCAGCAGATAAGGGCTCCGGAGCGGATCCCCGACCCTCCGGAGCAGGATATGACGGGTGACTGGCGGCAGGATAAGATCTGTAGCAGCAGGGTAGATCTGGTGGCTCTAGCCGTATGGCGGCTGTCAGCTACACTCTGGTGCAGTCTTGCGATGGGTAAGTCCCCTGCTGCAGTCCACGACCTCCACTGGGGTAAGTACTTCAGCCTCCAGAGCGGAGCTCCGACCCTCCGGAGAGCAGGCCCCCTGCTATTAAGTGCGACGTCTCTTAAGGCACCAGGGTTGTATGCAAAAAGTCTGCTAAAGCTGTCAGCAAAGCCTTAGGTGGTCAATGTCGCAAGTGTGGGTGATAGGCAGGTGAATTATATATAAATTTAACAGCTTTATCTACTGTATATATTAGTTTTTGTAGAATCCTGGACAGAGCTGCTATTAAACACGTCCTGCCGTTTCAGTGGCTAGCTCCGCCCCCGGCATATACTTTTATTAATCAAGTCAGAGGATTAGCAGAACACTCGCTGACTGTGGAGCTGAGCGAGTGCTACATTAGCTGTATATATTATTAAATTTATCTTATGTGCCTCATATAAAAGACATTCAGTTTGTGAAGGTATTCTAATAAAAGCATGTACACTTTTTTGCATTATAAATACACCTGCACTATTGACTGCAGCACAGCTCCAGGAATGCACAGTCACACCTCCGGGAATGGTTGTAATTTCTCTTAGCAAACTACGGGGAGGGAGAGAGGGGGAGGAGGCATTGTCCGTTGGAAGATAGCAGCTGAAAAACTAACTGCATACATTAGTTATTCACTTATTCAGCTGCTATCTTCCAACAGGGGGAATTATCACATCATTTTATTTCATTATGATTATGCTGCGACATGTGTGAGATGAGGCTACGGTAGATATGGGAACATACAGGTTTTACTTTCGTTTTGGTAAGCTGCACAGTTTGGCCCGCTTTTTCCTATGGCAGGGCGGTCCTGCATTGCGCACCATGTGACCGGGTGTGGTCACACTGATTTCCTCTTTCCTGACAGTTTACAGGAGACAAAGTGGTTTCTCTGTTGGGCCTGGGTCATAGGAGGTGGTGAGTGCTCCAGCCATTGGGGGTTTAAAGGGACAGTATACGTTAAAATTGTTATTGTTTTAAAAGATACATAATCCCTTTATTACCCATTCCCCAGTTTTGCATAACCAACAAAGTTATATTAATATACGTTTTACCTCTGTGATTACCTTGTATCTAAGAACCTTCTGACAGCCCCCTGATCACATGACTGTGACTATTTATTATCTATTGACTTGCATTTAGCATTGTGTTGTGCTAAATCTTAAATAACTTTCTGACCCTGAACACAGTGTTATCTATATGGCCCACGTGAACTATCAAGTCTTTTGTTTTGAAAAGCAATTTAAAAATCATGTGATTAGAGGCAGCCCTCAAGGGCTTAGAAATTAGCATATGAGCCTACCTAGGTTTTGTTTCAACTAAGAATGCAAAGAGAAAAAAGCAAATTTGATGATAAAAGTAAATTGGAAAGTTAATTAAAATTACATGTCCTATCTAAATAATGAAAGTTTAATTTTGACTAGACTGTCCCTTTAAAGGTGCAGTTTTATCTTATTAGCAATAGTCTGCTTTATAAGCGGAAGCTATGGGGGATTCTGATGCATTAGAGGGTACTCCCTCTTTACCTAAGTCTAATACCTGTCTATATTATGAGGAGGCCACGGTATACCCAGCTGCTCAATTATGTTCCTCATGCCTTGATAATGTAATCATGTCAAAGAAAGTTAATATGTTTAGTACCACTGAGCCATTCACCTCTGAGGAGTCTCTGTCCAGTGAGATGCACACCCTACAGTCATCTACCAATACACATGCAGCTTCCCGTAGCACTCCTAAGCCTCCACCTGGAGGGGCCCTTTAACTCCAGACTTTGCTGAGAGGATGGTGCTATCTCCATGCTTGCTAAGCATACTACTTAAGGAAAGTTAATTGTTTCAAGAGCCCATGGATAAGAAGATAGAAACTCTGTTAAGAAAGATGCTTCAACATACTGGATATTTGTTTCAACCGGCAGTGGCGGTTGCTGCGGTTGCTGGAGCGGCTACCTACTGGTGCGACTCCTTATCTGAGTTGATCGAGGAGGAGGGTCCCCTCAACGTGATCCAGGAAAAAATTAAGGCTTTAAGGGTAGCTAATTCTTTTATTTGTGATGCAAATATGCAGATTATTTGCCTGAATACTAAGGCTTGAGGTTTTTCTGTTATAGCCTATAGGGCACTATGGCTGAAGTCCTGGTCTGTGGACATGAATTCAAAGTAAGGGAAAGATTCTATTTGGTCCAGGCCTGGACTCAATTATCTCTACAGTTACGGGAGGCAAAGGTGCCTTTTTACTGCAGGATAAGAAGAACAAACCTAAAGGACAAGGTCCTAATCTTCTTTCCTTTCGTTCGGATAAATCCCAACATCAGCAGCCCTCCGCAAAGCAGGAGCAATCCAAGGGGACTTGGAAGCCGGCTCAGTCCTGGAATAAGTCCAAGCAAAACAAGAAGCCCGCCGAGACAAAGTCGGCATGAAGGGGTGGCCCCGATCCGGCTATAGATCTGGTAGGGGGCAGACTATTGCTCTTTTCAGATGCTTGGTTTGGGGATGTGCAAGACCCGTGGGTCCTCGAGGTCATCGCTCAGGGATACAGGATAGGTTTCAAGTCTCATCCACCCAGGGGCAGATTCCTCTTGTCAAACCTGTCTTCAAGGCCAGAAAAACTAGAAGCCTTTCAGGGGTGTATGAGGGATCTATCCTCCCGGGAAGTCATTATCCCGGTTCCTCTTGCAGAAAGAGGTCTGGGATACTATTCAAACCTGTTGAACCTTCCACCTGATTCTGGACCTAAAATGTTTAAACAAATTTCTATCTGTCCCATCATTCAAGATGGAGACAATAAGGTCCATCCTTCCATTAGTTCAGGAAGGACAGTTCATGACCAAAATAGATCTGAAGGATGCTTACCTTCACGTTCCTATACACAAAGAACACTTCAAGTTCCTAAGGTTTGCATTCCTGGACCAACACTTCAAGTTTATTGCACTGCCTTTTGGTCTGGCTACTGCTCCAAGAGTTTTTACAAAGGTTCTGGGGGCTCTACTGGCAGTGACCAGAACCAGAGGTATAGCAGTAGCACCATACTTGGACGACATTATGGTTCGAGCACTATCCTGTTGTCTGGCAGAGAACTATTTGAAGGATCTTCTACTTTTTCGTTGATCTCATGGATGGAAGATAAACTTAGAAAAGATTTCTCTTACTCCCAGTACCAGGGTAGAATTCCTGGGTACTATAATAGATGTCATATCCATGAGGAAATTCCTTACAGACCAGAGACGTTGCAATATAACTTCCGCTTGTCTTGCCCTCCAGACCTCTTTCATGCACCCTCTGTGGCTCTGTGTATGGATGATTGATCTCATGGTGTCCTGCATGGACATCATTCCTTTTGCCAGGTTCCATCTCAGACCACTTCAGCTGTGCATGCTGAGACAGTGGAACAGCGATAATTTGGATCTGTCTCAACAGATTTCTCTGGACAACCGGTCAAGAGAATCTCTCTCTTGGTGGCTGTGTCCAGATCACCTGTCCCAAGGGACGTCCTTCTTGAGACCATACTGGGAGATTGTGACTACGGATGCAAGTCTGTCAGGATGGGGAGCTGTTTAGGGTGCCAGGAAGGCACAGGGCCTGTAAACTCAAGAGGAATCTCTCTTCCCGATCAACATTTTGGAACTTCGAGCGATCCTCAGTGCTCTGAAGGCTTGGCCTCTTCTGGGTTCATCCCAGTTTATCAGATTCCAATCAGACAACATATCTTCGGTGTCTTACATCAACCATCAGGGGGGAACGAGGAGCTCCCTAGCAATGAGGGAAGTATCTCGGATTCTGGAATGGGCAGAGGCCCACAACTGCTCGCTGTCATCAATCCACATTCCGGGTGTGGACAACTGGGAAGCGGATTTCCTCAGCAGACAATCCTTTCATCCGGGGGAATGGTCTCTCCATCCCGAGGTGCTTGTGGAGATTTGCAACAGATGTGGGATGCCGGAGATAGATCTCATGGTGTCCCGGCTGAATTCCAAGCTACCCAGATATGGGTTCGTGGTCCAGGGATCCTCAGGCAGAGCTAATAGATGCATTAGCAGTGCCTTGTAGGTTCAATCTAATTTACATATTTCTGCCGTTACCACTTCTCCCTCGTGTGATGGCCCGCATCAAGCAGGAGCAAGCATCAGTGATAATGATTGCTCCATCGTGGCCATGAAGGATGTGGTTCGCAGACCAGTTGCGGATGTCCTCATCTCCTCCATGGAGGTTACCTAGTCGCAGGGATCTGCTGGAACAGGGTCACTTTGTTCATTAAAATCTAGATTCTCTGAGGCTGAGTGCGTGTAGATTGAACGCTTAGTCTTAGCCAAGAGAGGTTTCTCTCAGAGGGTTATTGACACTCTCATGCAGGCTTTTAAGCCTGTTACTTGTCGCATCTACCATAAGATGTAGAGAGCTTACTCATTCTGGTGTGAAGAGCGTGGTTTCGCCTGGTATAAGGTCAAGACTGCCAGGATTCTTTCGTTTCTTCAGGAAGGTCTAGAGTAGGGCCTTTCTGCCAGTTCCCTGAGGGGACAGATTTTGGCCCTTTTTGTTTTGCTGCACAATGGGCTTGCAGAGCTTCCTGACGTGCAATCCTTCATTAGGCTCTGATCAGGATCAAACCAGTGTTTAGATCTAACGCTCCACCTTGGAGTTTGAATCTTGTTCTTAAGTTTTTGCAACGTGCTGCATGTGAGCCTATGCATTCGATTGACATTAAAATGTTGTCCTGGAAGGTTCTTTTTCTATTGGCTATTGCGTTGGCACACCAAGTTTCTGAAATTGCTGTCTTGCAATGTGAGCCTCCCTACCTAGCGTTTCACACTGATAAGGCTGTCCTATGTACCCACTTGGGTTTTCTTCCTAAGGTTGTGTCTGATCATAACATCAATCAGGAGATTGTGGTTCTTTCCTTGTGTCCTAATCCTTCTTCTTTGAAGAAACGTTTACTTCATAATCTGGATGTTGTTCGAGCTTTGAAGTTTTATCTTCAAGCTACTAAGGATTTTAGCCAAACTTCTTCCTTGTTGGTTATCTACTCTGGGAAGCGTAAGGGTTTGAAGGCCTCTTCGACTTTCTTATCTTTTTGGTTGAGGAGCGATATACGCTTAGCTTATGAGTCAGCAGGACTTAGACCTCCTCAAAGGATTACAGCTCATTCCACTAGAGTGGTGGCTTCCTCTTGGGCCTTTAAAAATCAGGCATCTATGGATCAGATTTGTAACGCGGCTACCTGGTCCTCCTTACATACTTTTTAAAAATTTTAAAAATTTGACGCTTTTGCTTCGGCTGAAGCAGCTTTTGGGAGAAAGGTTTTGCAAGCTCTGGTGCATTCAGATTAGGGACCACATTTTCTTTTACCCCTCCCGTTATCATTCAGTGTCCTCTAGATCTTGGGTATAATTTTCCCAACAGTAAGGAATGATGCCATGGACTCGCCTCATATTAAAAAGGAAAACATAAATTATGCTTACATGTCCATGGCCCCCGCCCGTATACTCCTATGGGTGGACCAAAATTTTGTTTTTCTCTTCCGGCACCATTTATACCCTGATATTTCTCCTACTGTTTCTTGTTCCCTTGGCAGAATGACTGGGGTATGAGGGAAGGTATATACCTATACCTATATATAAATTGTACCAAAATTCCATCAGATATTTGTTGAAATATGTATTTATGAATAAATAGAACATATTCTGTTTTGTGAAGAACACTGAAATGTGAAAAATTCATATTTTCATGTCAGGTTAGAGAAATTGAGAATATGCGATTGGGTTTGCACACAAGTAGGGTGTTAATGCGCGTGCAATATTCGAAGTCCGGCTTTTTGCGTGCTTTGGGTGAGCGCACAAGTGAAAATGTTTTACTTTCAACTTGAAATATAAGAGTTAACCGTCACGCGCAAAAAGCTAACTCATAGCGGAGTTAGTGAGCAGGAGCATTAAATACTGCTCCAATTGTAATCTTGCCCTAAATCCAGTGTTATATGTCTAACTTTTATGAAATACACATCCTTTAACTTTATTTAAGTATTTTTCTGTTTCTATTGCTCTATTATTCCTTCTAATATATGACTGAATCAGTTGAGCCTTGAGCATATAACATTATGAAGCTTGAGTGCTGAATAAAAAAGCAGTTTGACGGAGGGGCACCTAGATTACGAGTTTTGCGCTAAACAGGGTGCAAAATGATCCCTCCATAGCGCTGCCATTACGAGTTTCTGAAAAACCTCCTTGTGCGTGCGATATGGTGTGTTAAGCTCTATACCGCACAAAATCCAAGGGCTGTGACATGCTCATGCACGCTTTCCCCATTAGACATCAATGGGTAGAAGGTGTTAGAAAAAAAACTAACAACTGAATTGCGGAATGGCGATTGCCATAACACTACCCCATTGATGTCTATGGGGAAAAGAAAATTATGTTTAAACCTAGCACCCTAACATAAACCCCTAGTCTAAACACCCCTATTCTGCCGCCCGACATTGCCGACACCTAAATAAAGTTATTGACCCCTAATCTGCCGCTCCCGACATCGCCAGCACTAATAAAAGTTATTAACCCCTATTCCGCCGCTCCCGACATCGCTGACACTATCATAAAGTTATTAACCCCTAAACCTCCAGCTTCCCACATCTCCGCCACTAAATAAACCTATTAACCCCTAAACCGCCAACCCCCCACATCGCAAAACACTAAATTAAACTATTAACCCCTAAACCTAACACCCTCCTAACTTTAAATTAATATTGTAATTAAAAAATGACAATATAATTCTATTTAAATAAATAAAAACTTTCCTGTGAAATAAATATAAACCTAACATTAAACTATAAATTAACCTAACATAACTAATCTAATAAAATAAAAAATACTACCAATTAAAAATACTAAATTACAAATTGAAAAAAACCTAACACTAAGAATTTTTTTAAAAAAATCTAAATTACAGCTAAAAAAACAAATCCTACGAAAAATTAAAAAAATTGCCCTAAAGAAATCAGCTCTTTTACCTGTAAAAAATTACAAAGTCCTCCCAACAGTATAAGCCACCACCCAACCAACCCCCCAAAATAAAAAACCTAACTCTAGAAAAAACCTAAACTACCCAAAGTGCATTTGTATGGGCATTGCCCTTAAAAGAGCATTTAGCTCTTTAGCCCAAAGCCCTAATCTAAAAAAAAAAAACACCCCAAAAAAAATTAAAAAACTAACACTAACCCCAGAAGATCTACTCACCGTTTCTAAAGTCCGGACATCCATCTCCATCCGGGCGGCAAGGTCTTCATCCAGATGGCAATGGGTAGCTTAGGTTTTTTTTTGGGGGGGGGTTGGTTGGGTGGTGGGTTTTACTGTTGTGGGGACTTGTATTTTTTTACAGGTAAAAGAGCTGATTTCTTTAGGCCCTTTTAAGGGCTATTGGTATTTTATTGTAGGCAATGGGGTTTTTATTTTTCGTGATTTTAGTGTTAATTATTTTGGGTAAACTTAGATTTTTTAAATTTTTCATAGGATTTGGTTTTTTTTAGTTGTAATTTAGATTTTTAAAGTTTTTTCTTAGTATTAGTTTTTTAAATTTGTAATTTAGATATTTTAATTGGTAGTTTTTTTATTTTATTAGATTAGTTAGGTTAATTTATAGTTTAATGTTAGGTTTATATTTCTTTTACAGGTAAGTTTTTATTTATTTATTTATTTAAATAAAGTTATATTGTAACTTTAATTTAAAGTTAGGGGGGTGTTAGGTTTAGGCGTTAATAGTTTAATTTAGTGTTTTGCGATGTGGGGGGCCGGCGGTTTAGGGGTTAATAGGTTTATTTTGTGGCGGAGATGTGGGAGGTCAGAGGTTTAGGGGTTAATAACTTTATTTAGGGGCGGTGATGTCGGGGTGTGGCGGAATAGGGCTTAATAACTTTATTACAGTGGCGGCGATGTCGGGGTGCGTGGGAGTAGGGGTTAATATATTTACATAGTGTTGGCGATGTGGGTGGGCGGCAGATTAGGGGTTAATAACTTTATTGAATAGTCACGATGTGGGTGGGCGGCTGATTAGGGGTTAATAGGTTTAATGTAGTGTTTGCGATGCGTGAGGGCAGCAGTTTAGGGGTCAAGAGGTAGTTTATGGGTGTGAGTGTACTTTGTAACAGTTTAGTTATGAGTTTTGTGAAACATTTTTTGTGGCACAAAACTCAAAACTATTGCTTTCAGATGGCCGTATGAATCTTGTCGGTATAGGCTATAACGCAAGCATTTTAGCCTCACCACACAACCTGTAATACCGGCACTATGGAAATCCCACAAAAATGTTGCGTTACAAGCTAAAATGCTTGCGGTATAGCCATACCGTCATGACTCGCAATAGCTGCGTTACTGCTTTTACGCTGAAATTGCCATTTTTTCAGCGTTAAAAACCACAACGCAAAACTCGTAATCCAGATGAAGGTGAATTAATTCCTTTTCTTCTCTACACTACTTATGTTTTTTTTCATTTTAGATTCTTAAGGGCACACTTAATAATCTCATTATTGACATTACCGGAAACATAAATATTTTTTCATTGTTGGCAATAATTAATTATTAGAAAGAAACTTTAATTATTTTTCTTCTGATAATGAATTATTTATTTTTTCTTTGCAACAGTTAACAAATAAAAATGATGCTGTGTTTTTATTATAAAGTGATTTTTCTTAAAAAAAATTATAATTTAAAATAATTTACTGTAACAGGTTTAAATGCACATGTTAAGAACCTTAAAATAATTCTATAAATGAAAGAAGAAAGTGACATGGTGTTCTAGATAATTGTAATAATTTTGGAGCTGATTTTGTAAAAACCTGTGCAAAAGATCTTGGTCGCCAACAAACAAGATGGAAAAGCGAATAGTTAAGATCTGATCATGAAACAGTGGATCGCACTGTAAAGTTTAGCTCTGCACATTAGATCACAGTATATAAGCTTATAAGATCTCAGTATTGACATGGCTAGAAATATAAATATAGAAAGTACCCTTTAACATTGCCATCTTTTTTTTACAGCTTTCTTAGTCCTTAAGCTGAGAGGGGCATTGCAAGGGCTCATTAGTATGTGCAGAGGTCACATTAATCACAGCTTGAGTGTCATCCCCTGGATGTGAGCTGTTGATTGTCCCAATCAACAGATTGGTATAGTATGTGGCATAAACAAGAGAGACATATGGTTTGGAATAATGTCTGGGCTAATGTAATCCTTGAGATAAAACCTTGTTTGCACAATCCCTAATGTTCTAATTTCTTCAATAATTTTCAGCTTTATTGCATCTTACTAAAATCCTATGAGAATACCAGCAGACCTCAGATGCTAACTAGTCAGCAGCTGATGTATAGACGTTGACCACTAACTGGCCAGATTCTGTCATTTTATTAATCTATGCAAACTTGTGGCTTGCCAAGATACTGGTTTAAAAACTGTATATGAAATACATGCTTCTTCCTGTTTAGTGTGTTCAGTTGTGAAACAGTTAAAACTGGAGAGCTATGAGCAGAATCTAATACATCTATAATTACAATTCCGTGACCCATTGCACCTTTAGGACTTATGAACACATTAAAGCTATTGTGCGCTGACTCCCACCTCTCCCCTTCACTCTTGTAATATTTCTATCTCCATACATGGCAAGAAATGAATTCAACAAGGATCTAATTACACTCCTCAAAGTAAATCAATTAGTGCCTGCTTAACAGCACTGGGTTAATGAGTCCAGAGCTAGTAAGTGTAGGCAAAAACTCAATATTTCTAAGAAAAGGTCAAGAATGATACATTTGCAGATAAAAAATGAGGAAATAGATATATTTAATTGCCAGGTGGTGGGAAGGAGTACAGAACTATGTATAATACAGCAAGGGTTATAATTGTCAATAGGAGGAGTTATTGGGCTAGTTTTTATGGAGCAAAAGGTGGAGGTAATATGGACATGTACAAGAAGGAATGGGTTTATTTATTTATTTTAACAAAATGAACAAAAATAAAGAGTAGCAAGAAGAAGTAATATGAATATTAACAGGAAATTACAGAGTAACGAGCATGTCATACAGATGGATTACCTATCTATCTATCTATCTATCTATCTATCTATCTATCTATCTATCTATCTATCTATCTATCTATCTATCTATCTTATGAATAGCAGTAAAAGATTCCCAATTCATGGATTATATCAGACTTTCACTGTAAATATAAACAGGTACATGAAAGCCTTTTAATTTGTTTTAAAAATGGGTAGTATAAAAGTATTACAATATGGGTTTATTTAAGTTTAAAAACCTCTCTGCTCAGGTGAGATATTCTAAAATGATCCACCAGCACTGCAAGGTCACTAGTGAAATTTTCAAAAGGCAGATTTTGCTTTACTTCTCCAAGGAGCATTCCTTGCTTTTCTGTATGTGAAGGAGAAAGAAGCTCAGCGCAATATAGCAGTGCATGACATGACAGTTCTGCTGCATTTACACTATCTATGCTTTCTATTTTATAACACTTTACACTTCAGATTAAATTTTATTACATTTAAACCTTGCACTTTCTATTTTGTATTTTATTTGGTATAAAGCAGTGTATTTAGGATTGTGATTTTAAAAATTATGATTATACCTTCACAGTTTCTGTGTAACTTTAACTAATTAGGCTCATACTTTGTATATTTATGTCTATCTTTTACAAGTTAGATTGTACTTTGCATGTCTTTTATTTAAATTAAACCTGAAAAGCTTGTCAGCTTTCATTTCCCAGAGAGTGTCATTACTATCTATGGGCCAGATAATAAAACATTATAGTGATGACTTCACAGAGGCCAAATTCATTGAAGAAAATGGGAGGAATCTAGAAATCCCAGAGAGATGAGAGATGCCTTCCATAGAAAGTATTGATGCTCTCTGTGAAGGTAACTGGAGAACCCCTGGGTCTGATAAAAAGGCTCCATTTGCATAAATTACAAATTAAACTGAAATGTTTTCAATACAGTTTAACTTGCCTTATACTTTTCTGTTAGTTAAAATAATACTTTTCTGTTAGTTAAAATAAGTGTATTGTGAATTTTGAGCAAACTTCACCTGCATATAGCTGGCGAGACAAATTAGTGTGACCAGCTTTTTTAAAATGCTTACAAAATTTCACAAGACTTGTAAAAGAGAGCTTCAGACATACCCTGGGATCTCCCAAGTTCTGCCCAGGGAACTGCCCAGTCCCTTCCACTTTCTAAAGCCGTCCGTTTTAGTTTGAAATGCAGCAATTACAAGGTGCAATGTAATTTGTAAAAGCTACACAAAAATATATAAAGTATGATCCTAATTTGTTAAAGTAGAGTAAAAAGTAGAGTTAAATCTAAATGCATTAAAATATTAATGAAAAAAGTGCAAAGCTTAAATGCAACAATACTGAAAGGACCCAATCTAAAGTGTAAAGTAATCTAAAATACAAAGTGTAAGTGTGACAAAACTCTCATATCATGCAGTGCTGTATTGCACTGGGCTTTTCTCTCCTTCATATATATATAGAAATGAAAGAGATCTCGAAGTGCTGGAGAGTTCAGCCCTTTTTCTTTTGAACTGCAATTTTTCTCCAAGATGAAGAACCTTTGACTATCAGGGCCCCAATGAGTAACTAAACCTTAGGTATCAGGTGCTCAGAAACCTGTATTTCCTTTTAGTTTCAGTAGTGATTTAAATAATTTTAACTAATCTTTGTTTATTTATACATGTTTTAAGATTCCTTTTCATGCAAAAAAATGTACTTAGGCCAATATTAACATAAATAATAAACATATATATGTAAACATTCAATAACTATATAACAGTAATTACTATAAGCTTATATTAATCACTGTTACATATTTATTGAATATTTACGTATATGATCATTGTGCATTTTGTAGTTTTGCATATGATCTCAATGTTGATGCTATGTAATTGGAATCACTCATCACTGATTGTCGAAACACTAAGGGGGAGGGGTCTTGAATTGTTATATGTTTGATCACTTTTCACTGAGTTTTTTGTCTGAGGAAGGGGTGAAAACCTTGAAATGTTACAAAGTAAAATAATTTAAATTTGTAAATCTAGAGAGTGCATGCTTCTTTCTTGCATGTGTATTTATATAATGCACCCTGGTGGAGTTGACGACTTTTGATGGATTCTGAGAGTGCTTTTTCTCCTATACTCTGTATAATATATATATATATATATATATATATATATATATATATATATATATATATATATATATATATATATGCTGTATATATTATATATATATATATATATATATATATATATATATATATATATATATTTATTTAAGAATAAATAGAACATATTCTGCTACGTTAAGAACATTGTAATGTGAAATATTAATATTTCATGTCAGGTTAGCGCACTTGAGCAAATGAGATCCATCAAAGTCTATGGTGAATACATTAACATGGTAGCAATATTCGAAGTTCAGCTTTTTTTTTTCGAGTGTCATTTCTAGATATTGCTGTCCTGATTTCTGTTTCCTACTGACCTTGTTAGCTGTACGATATATCACATATTAAACACATATACATATGTAAATTTCTGTCCTCCCCAATACAGATGGGCTATTCAATAGTAATGAATGTTGGTTTAATGAATCTTGGCCATATATTTATATATACACCTAACATGACATGTATGGCTACTTAAGTATGTGTTGCACAGAAACAAAACTATAGAATTATTTTACAGTCTCTAAATTTAGATCTCACATCTCTAGCAGCAAAAGCCCTGTTACTCTGTCATCTCTGTCTTGTTTTCTAATGTATATTGAGGGAAAATTAAAGGTGTCTAAACAAGGGGAAGACATGTTATATAACATCTGTGAACATTATAGAATAGCCTTTACTGGCACCTTGATCCACTTGGTCACCCACTTGGAATTTCAGGGGAGCCAATCTATTCTGATCCTCTGTCCCTGTCAGAATTACTTTCAGTTCTATTAAAAGTGAGACTTCAGAAGGAAGATACATAGTGGACCACTACTGGTATATCAGAGCCTGGATTGATGGCTGGAATGGTGTGGGACTGGAAACTCGGAGCAGCAAATTCTGGAGAGAATTGGAGAGACTTCTTCCATTGGGTATTATAGACAATATCATCCACAGATAACAGGTTAATCCAAATCGACTGGAAATCATCTATGTAAGTCCACAGATAGGTCTCAAGGAGCTGATTGATTCTTTCAGTCAAACCATTACAATACGAGTGGTAACCAAAAGACACAGTGGTACCCAAGGTACAAAATGAGTAGCACAATCAGACACAATGTCCAAAGGTAACCCATGCAGTGGATTGATATGCTAGATAAAGAGGGTAGCCAATTTTTAAGTGGAGAGCAGACCAAGTATATGATTCAAATAAACCATGCATAAAAAACTATCAACCACAGCTCAGATTACAGTATTATTCTTGGACCTAGGCAGATTGTGATAAATTCCACAGACAAATGAATCCAAGGTTGATTAGGAATAAGTAAAGGATGAAGAAGGCACACAGGAAAATTGCTAAGCACCCTATTAGCAGCCAACTTTGGACAGGAAGCAACATAAGATGCTATAACTTTCTACATAGACAGCTACCAAATGTGATACATCAGGCATTTCAGTGTGTTAGAATTACCTTGGTCTCCAGAAAGAGGATTACCATGGGTCCAGGCCAAAATGTTGCTTCTTAGGGTAGGTGGAAAATACATGGGAAGTCAAATGATACTTCTTTTGAATCTGTCATCGAACCTCTCATAGCTTAAGAAAAACTGAAGGGGAATGGTGTGTTATGAAATGGTCTACAGGAATGATAGGAATCAGAATCAGTCATCTCCTCTTTATCAGACTTGGGTCCTGATGATGAAAAACATGTTTAGACCTTATATTGTAATACATGAGTCTCTCCTTCACACACAGAGCCCTGCATAGTGAGATACACATCTCTCAAGGTAAAATACCTCTCCATACCGATGAGAGTTATTAGATCACCTTGCCTCAGGAGAAAGCTTTAGATCATCAGGCCCTTGGTGAGAAAGAGCATCAGCCTTTTTATTCTTGGTAACTTGAATTTAGAACTGGGTATAGATTCTTAGATCTGGCAAAATCAGGAAAGGAATACGAGTACCTTCCAGTAAACGTCCCCATTCCTCCAAAGCCAATTTGATATTAAGTTGTTTCCTGTTGCAAACATCAACGTTCTTCTCAGTAGAAGTATATTTCTTAAAAAAAGTGACAGGATTCATGCGACTAGACAATGGATCTCTCTGGGAAAGGAATGCTCTAGCACCCACTTCTGAGTGATGGCAGAAATGGGGGCACTAATGGAGGCAAATCCCTTAATGAATTACCTATAATAGTTTGCGAAAACCCAGACATCTTTGGCTGCTCTTCAAAGTGGACAGTTGAAACCAAGTAACTAATTTTGTCTTAGTGTAAAGGTGATGCTCTTGGAGATTCTGTGGGACCACACGCACATGCGCCACATGTTCATCGGTATAACAGGAGAACATTAGAATGCCCTCTTAGTAGAAAATGATAAAAGTATTTAGGAAGTAATGAAAAATGTTGTTCATAAAAGCCTGGAAGAATTCTAGGACATTAAACAAACCAAAGGGCATAACTAGGTATTCATAATGCCCAAATCTAGTGTTAAAAAGAAGTCTTCCACTCACCCTCCTCTCAATCAAAATAAATTAAAGGCCCCTCTCAAGTCAAGATACTGTGGATCCACAATGGTAGGTTAAAATTGAAAGAATCAAAGGCAGGGGATAGAAATTCTTTACTGTAATAGCCTTGAGTGTCTGATAATCAATGCAGGAAAAGGCAGTTCCCAAACCTTCTTCACAAAAGGACACAGCACTAGAAAAAGAAGGACAAATAAATTGTCCCTGTAGATTTTCTTTAATTTACTCCTGTAGAGCAGCAGTCTTAGGACCAGAAAGGGTAGGTGCATCTCAGAGAAAGAGACGCTCCAGGTAAAAGCTAAATGGTGCAGTCATAAAGGCCTGTGTGAAGGTCATTTTTCCAAACTGTCTTTAAGGAGAAAGTTGGAGAAATCAAAGTATTCATTTAAATCTGCAGTCTACAATGTAATGTCACAAATAGTAGGATGGGTAAAAGACCATAGACAATGCAGATGGTATATATGTTCCCAACTACTAAATTACCCTGGGCACCAGGAACTAGTTAGATCATGGAGTACGAGCGAGGGGAGTCAAAATACCACCAGGTATTTTGGAGATCAGATCAAAAGACAAAATTTAATTATATAGGATCTTTACAGTTAACAGAATCAGTCTAGTCTCAGCTTTAACAGACCAAGCAGGAGCAGTAGAGGGAGTGATGAAGGGATGAGCCAATGTTATAAAAGGCTTGCAACGCTTCCTAGTCCATTCACAATTTGGATTCAGACAGGCGGTTGGGCAGTCGAATACACATAAGTCAATCAGGGCCTCGAGGGATTCAGGAATGTTCCTGAAGATGTTTGTCCTTCATCCCTTATGACTGTCCCTACTGAAATCCTTCCTGAAGGGCCCTACCATCCCATCTGCTCTCAACAGTCAGCGTGCAAAACTCTATTGCATAGGAAGCAACAGAGTGAGATCCCTGATACTAATGAGACTGAGGCTTAGAGAGCGAAAACTAATGAGACAGAAGCTTGGAGAATGTAAACTAAGGTTAGGTCAAAGGCAAGGTTTTGAAAGGAATATGTTAACCCTGCACAAGCCAGGATGATAGCAATAATATTTACAGACATTTACAGGACCTGCTTAGCAAATGTGTGGTCATTGTAATTTTTATTTTTTTATGTTTATAGTGCTTCTCATTTGCTATGTGATCATATTTTGGGCTACTTATTACAGCTATATATGTTAATGGAAGGAAAGCCCTCTGCCAATGGGCTAGAAAAGATGTATGAAGTGAGCCTCATCGAATTTCCAAACTGATATCACCTGAACAATGAGACCTTTCAGCAGCATAATGAGCCTCCATGAATATAGTCAATTGTCTCATTGTTTTTCAAGATCAGTATACATTTGTTACAGTTAGAATATAAATTACATTTCTATAATTAATTAATAATACCTAAAATTTATTGAAAGACATATAAG
Source organism: Bombina bombina (assembly GCF_027579735.1). Lineage (NCBI taxonomy): Eukaryota > Metazoa > Chordata > Amphibia > Anura > Bombinatoridae > Bombina > Bombina bombina. The sequence goes on along the minus strand of NC_069499.1, from coordinate 990,766,934 downwards.
TGTATTAAATATAATCAATTATAAAGGATAATATCTCTTTACAACTGGTTCCAAACCATTGTTTTCTTTGTTGAGATACTGTTGGCATACTTCTGAAAATTCACAGAAAAACAGAGAGATGTACTCAATTGAAGCTGGAAAAACTTCCATTCTTAGTCCCTTCTTACTCCCAGGGTACAATCTCTTTCTGCACACTATGGCATCTACTTATCAAGCCGTCAACTTAGTTGCATTCAACGGCACCAATACGCTTGCCTAAGATCGCCTAATTTCGCTGCCGCAGACCTGAATACGTTCTCCAAAGTTACCAAAAAAGCTGTCAAAAAGCCACGCACCAAGTACGGCGTGATGAGCAGCCGACTGTTGTTAACTAACAGTCATCGATCTCGCTGCTCTTCGGCTTTTTCCCAGCATTACTGGTATACTGTCACTAAACACCCACACTAAACTAAACAGTTTTACCCCTAAACCGCCGCTCCCGGAGCCCACCACAACTTGAATAACATTATTAACCCCTAAACTGCCTCTCCCGGACCCCGCCACAATGAAATAAACGTATTAACCCCTAAACCGCCACTCCCGGAGCCCAATCAGCCAATAGGATTGAGCTGGCATTCTATTGGCTGTTCCAATCAGTCAATAGAATGTGAGCTCAATCCTATTGGCTGATTGGATCAGCCAATAGGATTGAAGTTAAATCCTATTGGCTGATTGCATCAGCCAATAGGATTTTTTCTACCTTAATTCCGATTGGCTGATAGAATCAGCCAATCGGAATCGAAGGGACGCCATCTTGGATGACGTCACTTAAAGTGATATTCATTCAGCAAGAAGACGTCGTTGAAAGAGGATGCTCCGCGTCGGATGTCTTGAAGATGGACCCGCTCCGCGCCAGATGGATGAAGATAGAATATGCCGTCTGGATGAAGACTTCTGCCCGTCTGGAGGACCACTTCTGTCTGTCTGGAGGACCACTTCTGCCGGATTCGTTGAGGACATCTTGCCGCTTGGATGAAGACGTCTCCCGGTAAGTGAATCTTCATGGGGTTAGTGTTAGGATTTTTTTAAGGGTGTATTGGGTGGGTTTATGTTTTAGATTAGGGCTTTGGGCCTGCAAAAGAGCTAAATGCCCTTTTAAGGGCAATGTCCATCCAAATGACCTTTTCAGGGCAATGGGGAGCTTAGGTTTTTTTTAGTTAGTAATTTATTTGGGGGGTTGGTTGTGTTGGTGGTGGGTTTTACTGTTGGGGGGGTTGTTTGTATTTTTTTTACAGGTAAAAGAGCTGATTACTTTGGGCAATGCCCCGCAAAAGGCCCTTTTAAGGGCTATTGGTAGTTTAGTTTAGGCTAGGGATTTTTTTATTTTGGGGGGGGGCTTTTTTATTTTGATAGGGCTATTAGATTAGGTTTAATTAGTTTAATTATCTGTAATTTGTTTTTTATTTTCTGCAATTTAATGTTTGTTTTTTTGTACTTTAGCTAATTTAATTTAATTTATTTAATTGTTAATTTAGTTGATTTATTTAATTATAGTGTATTGTTAGGTGTTAGTGTAACTTAGGTTAGGTTTTATTTTACAAGTACTTTTGTATTTATTTTAGCTAGGTAGTTATTAAATAGTTAATAACAATTTAATAACTATTCTACCTAGTTAAAATAAATACAAACTTGCCTGTAAAATAAAAATAAACCCTAAGATAGCTACAATGTAACTATTAGTTATATTGTAGCTAGCTTAGGGTTTATTTTATAGGTAAGTATTTTGTTTTAAATAGGAATTATTTAGTTAATGATAGGAATATTTATTTAGATTTATTGTAATTATATTTAAAGGGACACTGTACCCAAAAAAATTCTTTTTTAATTCAGAAAGAGCATGCAATTTTAAGCAACTTTCTAATTTACTCCTATTATCAATTTTTCTTCGTTCTCTTGCTATCATTATTTGAAAAAGAAGGCATCTAAGCTTTTTTTTGGTTTCAGTACTCTGGACAGCACTTTTTTATTGGTGGATGAATTTATCCACCAATCAGCAAGGACAACCCAGGTTGTTCACCAAAAATGGGCCGGCGTCTAAACTTACATTCTTGCATTTTCAAATACAGATACCAAGAAAAAGAAGAAAATTTGATAATAGGAGTAAATTAGAAAGTTGCTTAAAGGACCAGTCAACACATTAGATTTGCATAATCAACAAATGCAAGATAACAAGACAATGCAATGGCACTTAGTCTGAACTTCAAATCAGTAGTAGATTTTGTTATAACAAATTTCAAAGTTATGTATATTTCCATTCCCCTTGTACCATGTGATAGCAATCAGCCAATCACAAATGCATATACGTATAGTCTGTGAATTCTTGCACATGCTCAGTAGGAGCTGGTGACTCAAACAGTGTAAATATAAAAGACTGTGCACATTTTTTTTAATGGAAGTAAATTGGAAAGTTGTTTAAAATTACATGCTGTATCTGAATCATGAAAATTTAATTTAACCTGAGTGTCCCTTTAAAATGTCATGCTCAATCTGAATCACGAAATAATTTTTTTGGGTACAGTGTCCCTTTAAGTTAGGAGGTGTTAGGGTTAGGGTTAGACTTAGGTTTAGGGGTTAACAACTTTAGTATAGTGGCGGCGACATTGGGGACGACAGATTAGGGGTTAATAAATGCAGGTAGGTGGCGGCGATGTTAGGGGCGGCAGATTAGGGGTTAATACTTTTATGTAGGTGGCGGCAGTGTGGGTGTGGCAGATTAGGGGTTAATAAGTATAATGTAGGTGGCGGCAGTGTCGGGGCGGCAGATTAGGGGTTAATAAGTATAATGTAGGTGGCGACTGTGTCGGGCGGAAGATTAGGGGTTAATAAGTATAATGTAGGTGGCGGCGGTGTTGGGGCGGCATATTAGGGGTGTTTAAACTTGGGGTACATGTTAGGGTGCTAGGTGTAAACAAAACTTTTATTCTCCCATAGGAATCAATGGGATATCGGGCAGCAGCGAACATGAGCTTACGCTGCTTTCAGACTCCCATTGATTCCTATGGCATCCGCTGCCTCCAGGGCTGCGGATTGAAAACCAGGTACGCTGGGCCGGAATAGTGCCGAGCGTACCTGGTAGACATTTGTTAACTAGCAAAAGTAGTCAGATAGTGCCGAATTTGCATTCAGAACATCTGTAGTGACTTAAGCATCAATCTGTGTCGGACTGAGACCGGCGGATCGTATGTTAAAAAATTCTACTTTTGCCGGTCTGTAAAGTTTGATAACTAAGGAGAATCAGGCTCGCCACAATTACGCTGCGGAATTCCAGCGTATTTGTGATTGACGGCTTGATAAATAGATGCCTATGCCTTTCACAAAGGTAAAATCTCCTGTAGCATATCAGTCTGTCCCTGCCAAATGACAGTCCAGTGCCAAAATACCAGGCAAATCTCCTTTGACTAAGGGAAAAACAACAAACCCCAGACATGCGTACTTCTGAAAATAATGTGATAACCCAGGGAGTCTGTTAATGAAACACGGTTTTATAAAAAAATATATTACTGTTAACTAACAAGTAAAAATAAGTTACATTAGACAATATATGTTACTAAGGGCCTGTTTTAAAGCTCTCCACTCAGATGATATGATCTAAAATGAGTCTCCAGCACAGCGAGGTCCCTTACAAGATTCTAGAAAGGCATATTTTGCTATACTTCTCTAAGGAACATGCTCTGTATTTCTGTATGAAAAGGAGAGACAAGCCCAGTGCAAAATGTTTTGTTACATTTACACTTTGTGCTTTGTATTATATATTACTTTAGACTTAAAGGGACAGGAAACCACCACATTTTCAATCATAATTTGGATAGAACATACAATTTCAAACAACTTTCCAATTTACTTCTATTATCAAATTTGCTTTATTCTCTTTTTATCCTTTGCTGAAGTAACATTTCACTAGTTAGCCAATCACAAGAGACAATTGTGTGCAGGCACCAATCAGCAGCTAGCTCCCACCTAGTGTAGGATATGTGTGTATTCTTTTTCAACAGCGGACACCAAGAGAACAAAGCACATCTTAAAATAGATGTGAATTTAAAAGTATCTTTGCATGCTCTAGCTGAATAATGCAAGTTTAATTCGGACTTTCCTGTTCCTTTAAGATTGTGTCCTTTAAGTTTTATTGAACTTAAGATTTGCACTTTGTATTTTGTATTTTAAGGCATTCAGATTCTGTGTAAAGCAGAATATTTAGAATTGTGATTTTACAATTCTGATTATGCTTTGACAGTTTTTGTGTAACTTTAACAAATTACAATCATATTTGTATATTCATGTGTATCTTTCAAAACTTACATTGTACTCTGTAGTTGTTATATGCAATTGAAACTGCCAATTTCAGAGTGGAAAAGACAGGTGAGTTCCCAGAGTCTGTCTGAATCTATCATTTTACACTCTCAGGTCTCACTAATTTATCTCACCAGCTGTATGGAGGTGAAATTTGCTCAATATTCACAAAATACTTATTTAACTGATAGAAAAGTAATGTATACCGAACTAGAAGCAAATGTAAGTTAAATTGTAGTGAAAACATTTCAGTATTGGGTTGCATGTTGCGTTAACTTCAATCTCCCCTTTGAGATTCTGTATCCCAGAGAGCTTCATTACTTTCTAAAGGCCCTGATGATCAAAGATTTTCCAACTTGGGAAAATATTATAGTGCAGACTTTACAGGGGCTGTACTCACTGAATTCTCTAATAAAAAGGGTGAAACCTGGATGTCCCAGAGAGATGACAGCTGGCTTCCTTAGCAAGTAATAAGGGTCTCTGGGATACATATTTCACTGGGGAGATTAAAGTCAACGATGGACCACCTGACACTGACATAAATTCTCAGTTTGCAGCAAATACAATTTAAAATGAAATATTTTCACTGTAATTTAACTTGCATTTGCCTCAAGTTTAGTATACATTATTTTTCTGTCAGTTAAATTTTTAGCATACTTCACCTGCATACAGCTGGCAAGATAAATCAGCGAGACTTGCTAGTGTAAAATGCTTAGAGCATATCATAAGAATATTGAGAGAGATTCAGACATACCCTGGGAACTCTTAATTGAGAAGAACTCTGCTGTAACTTTCTTAAACTGTCAGTGTCAGTGCAATGTAATTTGTAAAAGAAACACAGAAATATACAAAGTATGATCCTAATTTGTTAAAGTAACAAATAACCTTTCAAAGCATAATCAGGATTTGTAAAATCACTGCTTTATACAGAATCTAAATGCATTAAAAAACAAAATAGAAAGTGTAATTTTTAAATGTAATAAAATGCAAAGGACTCAATCTGATCTAAAGTAATATAAAATACAAAGCAAAAAAGTGTAAATGTAACAAAACTCTCATGTCTTACAGTGCTAAATTGCACTGGGCTTGTGTCTCCTCAAATACAGAAATGCAGGGAATAACCCATACAGGGCCTCCATTACATATGCGGCGTCGCCCGCAAAATCTTGCGCCACCGTTTTTTACACGATTTTGGTATTACATATACGGCATAGCATACAAGTTATGCACGTATATTTCACCCGTCGGCCGTATTTTTTTCTCCCATAGATTAACATAGAACAGCCGTGCAATTTGGTATCCAATATACAGCGCGCAGAATTCAGAAAATCTACTCCATTCTCATCTCGCCACACATTGCAGGTGCAGCAACCCTTGCACTGACTAAAAAACCAACGTAACTCCCTGGAAGCCTTAACAAACACATACATTTAAGCAGCATCTCAAATAGTTAAAGGGGCAATATACTATGAGATTTGTTTTTTTAAGCTTTATTTGTGTATTTGAAATAGCTGATTTTGTATTTTGAAGCCATAACCTAATCAAATGCATGTAGCTTGTAGGTATAATCATATCTCATTACTTTATCATATTGTGTACATATACTTGCTTATTTACTTTATATTTCTTCTTAAAACAATCACCAATACTTGGAGAGAACAATGGGCAATCATAATTGTATTACCTTTATCTATTTAGAACCCATTGGGAGTGTAATTTATTCTACTGTTAACACAGGTTGGCATTGATGATACAATATATATTGGGACAGTCATGTCTAAAGAAAACTTTTTTGTTTCAAATAGGGCATGTCATTTCAAACAAATTTCCAATTTAATTCTAACACCAATTTTGCTTTGTTCTCTTGGTATTCTTAGTTGAAAGATAAACCTAGGATGGTTCATATGATCATTTCTAAGATCTTGAAGGCCGCCTCTTTGCAATTGTGTCAAACAAATCACAAAGAACACAACCTCTCACCTGCAGCCTTAAAACACCTGATAATGCACACCTATCAGTAACATCAGTATTATATATACCCATGTATCAATTTATATTGGATGTGAGATACATTGATTTACATCTTAGAAGTGAATATTACTATATGTACCCTTCATAAACAACTATTGTGGATGTGAGTTATAGTACAAGAATATGTCATAAACATGATAATATTACCTGTTGTTATTGCAATTTCCACACAGGTCATATTATATGTTTTAACAATATTAGTGTAATAAAACACACCTTACATGAATGTGTATGACAATGTTATGGTAAATAACAGAGGACAAGGTTTATTGTGAACTATAATAATATTTATTTATTTTTTGGGCATCTTGGATGAGGGAGCTGAGGTGCCTGTAGTGGATTTCCTTGTTTTCCTGGTTTTAGAAGATTCTGGTGTTTCTGCTGGGGTGCTGGCCACAGATGATAGGCTGGAGGCAGTGTCCTGCTGGTGTGTAAAGTGCTCAACCAACACACCCAAGAGTTGATTTTGTTCTCTCCATCTATTCTCCATCTGCATCTGCATATCAGACAGAATTTGCATCATCTGTAACTGGTTCTAAACACTTGCACTTAACGATGCTGCCATGTCCCTCTGCAGCTCTATGCTACGTTGTTGCTCTCAGTGCTTGTTATGAGCCTCCTCTGGAGTGCAATGTATTCCTCACCCAGGGGAGAATACAATGCATCCACCGGCTCTTGAACAACAGGGCTTCTAGTTGCTTGTGGGGCATGTTCACCTGCATCTGCTTGTGCTTGTGGGGCATGATCACCTGCATCTGCTTGTGGGGCATGATCAGCTGCATCTGCTTGTGCTCATTGGGCATGTTTACCTGCATCTGCTTGTGCTTGTGGGGCAGGTTCAGCTTTATCTACTGGTGTTCGTGGCACAGGTTCAGCAGTATCTACTGGTGCTTGAGGTGCAGCTGTAGTTTCTGATATATTTCCATCTGCAGATGGTGGAGCTTGTCCAATGGATGAGGATGGGGGAGCTTGTCCAATGGATGAGGATGGGGGAGGTCGTCCCATGGATGAGGATCGGGGAGCTCTCATGGTTGATTGATACTCCCACTGATGACCAGTGTGTGACCACTCAGACTCTCCAATTGGCACTTCTTGTGACATAGTCTGCGGGTAAAATCCATGACTGATATGAGATTGTGTTGTGGGGGGGGGGGGGGGGGTTAAATACATGGACCCTTTGTGGCTTGTGGCCTGTGTTACTCTGAGCCATGTTAGTATTGCACTAGTCCACCTCATATCATGAATTGCATTGTGTTAAGTAGCAGTAATATCAAGTATAATTGTAGATTTTTTGTTATTACACCAAATACCATGCTCCTCCTCGTGTACATGAATGTGTGAAATTAAAGGATGTTATATCTCAAATACATATAATACTGTTGTGTGGGATGTTACTCAACAGCATGCTGTGCTGTGGTTTCAGCCCCTGAATCACAAGTCCACGGACTGCTGTGATACTCAGGGACCTGCATATCATCTCCTGCCAGGAATTATACTCCATATCCAGGGATGGACCACGGCCTGTTCCCTTCTAGTGCATAGCTTCCTGCCCCATCTTTTCTTTGACCCGCCTTTTGCAGTCATTCAAGAGCTTTTTCAGGCCCTCAACAGTCCTACTCTGCGTGGCTACACTGTTGACGACATCCTCTACCACCAACCATGCCATTTTTCTCTTTTTGGCAATTCCTTTGCCCTTCTCCTGCCTGAAGAGGGCACTGTAATTTTCCATGATGGCCTGGAAAAGGGCAATATTTTCCGCAAATGAGAAGTTGGGACATCTCAGCCTCTCATCCTGCATGGCCACTTGGCTTCCTCCCTGTGATGTCCCTAGTGTGGGTTCCTCCCTATCCTCTTCCTCCTCCCCCTTCTGTCCCCATGTGCACCCTCTGTCCCTCTCCTGGATGTGCCTGCTCTCTGAGGCTCTCAGGCATCTTCCCTCCCATCATCCCATCTGGCTCTCCCTCTCCCCACTCCACTTGCTCCCTGATGGGGACCCCACTGCTCCTCCTGTCCTCTCCAATACTCCTCTCCCTGCCACTCCTCTCCCTTCCTCCCCTCCTCCCTACCTCTCCCTGCCATCCTCACACTAAATCACACACTCACAGTTCAATAACACACAATCACAACCAAACACTCAGCCTATCACACTGTAAAACTCAAATAAAATATGTGTGAGGTGTTATAAAAAAAAGTGTGGTGTAGTTGTATATGTATGTATGCAATGTGTGCAATATGTAAGAATATGTGTAAGTGTACAAGTTTACTCAACAACAATGCGACCTAACTAACTCCTCTGTTTGCGACTCTCTCTCTCTTCTCTCACTAATCCTCTACTCCAGTGTAGTGTGTTGTAGCTCAACGAACAATCCAAAGACACTGAAGAAAATGGCGGCTGCGCATGGATTTATATATGAATTTGAATATAGTAATTACGTGTCGCATTTTTATTTGAATTCCGGGTTTGTTTTTACGCGTGTTAACCAAATTTGCATAAAACTTCTCTTTATTGACACTTTCCGTGGACACAAGACTGGCGTAAGTTACTTGTGCCGACTAAATTGTGTATTTGCGCACATTTTAGAAGATCGCCAGTTTGTCCTACTTACGCCAGTCTAGCATCTAATGGCGCAGTATATGTAATACCCCGATGTGCGAGGTGAAATTACTGGTGGCGTGGGTTTAATGCTTGCGCCAAAGCCTGCGCCGAAGCCTGTGCCGTATATGGAGCCCCAGAACTTTAGCAAAATGTACCTGTCTAAAATCTTGTTAGAGATCTTGAAGTGCTGGAGAATCGTTTTAGATCATCTCATCTGAGCAGAGAGCTCTATGGGAGGCACAAAAAAAAGAAAGTTGCCGTACGGCTAGAGAGCTAATTGGGGAATAATTCAAACTGTTAGCTCACAAAAATATGAGTTTTGAAGTAGGTAAACGGAGCCCTGGTATTAGAATGGCATGGCTAGAATAAAAAGTAAGTTACAGTGCATCTTCATTAGAAGTGATCAATTATAGTCCATCTAAAATGGCACTCAGATTACGTACATGATTTTAAAACATGTCACGTTTACCATCACTTTAAGTAGTATATACAGTTAACTTAAAATTATTGATTGCCTATGTAATTTTGAACTAATGTAGTTTTGGTTATTCTCAGGATAAAGGTGACTATAATCTATTATGGCCTTTGGCCAATACTGCCATAAGTGGCTGGTCCTCCATTCAAAAAAGATTGCAAGTGGCGAGATAACTTTTACTTTCACTCTCACACTTACTGTGCTAAAAGTAAACTTTTAATGCGGGCGGGTTAGTGTGCATATTACAAGTTGAAAGTATCTGGTTAGCTTAAAAGTAATGTGTTAGGTTTTTTCTGAACATCACGTCCCTTTGATGTCTTTGGGACAAAAAGTTAATGCGGTTGCAATATCTGAAGTCCTGAAGTTAGCATGCATCAGACTTTCGTTTGTGCACTAACTTTGGGACATCGGATATCGCAGACATCCCAACCTGCAAAAACTAATTTCAGGGAGGTGGCTTCACCGGACACTGTGCTGCGTGCCCCCCCCCCTCAGTTATATACTGGATACCTGGAAACCCTAAATAAGATAGAGACTTATCATTAAAGTAACTTCCCAATAAACTCACATTTAAAAAAAGTAACTTTATTGCACAACCACATACAACAAACCTATTTTCCAGTGATCGTATAATTGTTGAATGCTCAAATATTTTAAAATATGAAGTTTAATTACGTGCTTTGAGGGTTCCATACAGTCCCAGCTTGTGAAGTACTTAGTATAGTTGTCCCTGTATGACTTTTGGATTTTGTGTCTGGGAGCGTGTGTGATTTTGAGTTTGAGATGCTATTTCTAATTATGTTTTGTACCCACAGTAGAGTCAGTTTGATAAGGACCTGACAACAGGGGTGTCTATCTCCTCCCTCACAGGGGCACACTCTTTCTCAGTTCTCACTCGGCCTATGCTGCAGCCAATATTGCCTACTGCTGATTCTCCTCCTTCCCAAGAGCCTTATCATGGCCTCCAAACAGCAGGAGGGAGGGTGGCAGACACGCAATACACTGAAAGTAAAGACAGACTTGCTGTGACCATGCCTTCCTGCTCGATAACGTCACCGCAACTACAGGCATTCCTTAAAGAAACACTGTTTCTGGATTTGGGCAATGTTGGATCATGGTACTTGTAGTTTCAGGGAGATTGCATTTAATTTGCAGGCGTCAGGGACGCTGCTAATACAATGAGGGAGGCTCCTTGAACTTCAGGGAGAGTTGGGATGTCTGGATATTGCGACATGCTAACTTCTCCCATAGACTTCAACGGGGCACGCTGTTCAGAAAAAAAAATAACACTTATAGCTAACAAGCTAACCTGACACCACGTTAGGCCAACTACATTAAAGTCCAAGGTAGTTATGAATTCTTTACATTTCAATGTTCTCCACATAGGAGAACAAATGCATTAAAATTGATTAAATACATACATTTTTACACATAAAAACACATAAATACACATGTATATGCACATCTAAAACTCAAATAAACACACATATACATATATATATATATATATATATATATATATAATATGGATTGGCTCAAGAAATAAGCCTCAGGATTATAATCCTGATATAAAGACAGGGAATACAGCACTCTTTTTTGAAAAAACACGCTCAATTCAATCATAAATTTCAAAAGCGAGTTTTAATTACGGGACGGCAAGCTCCCCACATACTGGAAATACAAACACAGGCCAAAAAATAGAAATCTCTAATGGAAAAAATGAGTACAAGTGGATAGAGATAAATAGTAAACCTTGCAGTCACAATAATAGGCCTGACCGGTCAGGTGTGCATGCTCCTGTAATGGTGTGAGGTTCTAAACTGTAAGACACGGTACAACTTATGTTTAAAAAGACAAGTTACATTGCTATGATAAAGAATAGGCTTCCATACATTTAAATGGCTACTTATTATATAGATCCTTGCAGGCCCTCTCAGTCTAACTACACCCGGCTGCTCACAGCACCCCTTTTCAGGGTTATGAATGCTAGGCAGGTTTTTAAAAGGGATCTAAGTAGACTGAAGAAAGAAAAGGAGATCTATGAAATGTCACAATGGATACAATGCTAACAATATGCAAGCGTAGGACTTAATATATACTGGATACAATGTTACAATATGCCCATGAACTCAAAACAATGCAGAGTAGAATCAAGCATGTTAATAGCAAGCATAATCCTTGGAAAATGTTAGAGCAAGTTCATCAGACAGGCAAAGTTGTCAGCAAGCCAGTGTACTGAGTAAAATGCAGGATACAGTCAAGCCATAAATAGTATGCTTTAGCCAAAGCGATAGATATAGCGTGTTCAAGGGAAGTTGTTAGCAAGCAGCGGACATTGTAAAGAAGTAATCCAGTAATACTGTCATTCATAAAGCCCAATCCAAGTTATAGGCATATGTTAGTCAGAAAGCAATTAAGCCTTTATTGTTTCATCCCTGGGACAGGAAAGATTCCTTAAAGCAAACCAGTCCAGTAATAGTATGGAGCAGGTCGATCCATTGCCAATACATCAACATACTTTGGCAAACATTATAAATTTCACTTTAAGCACCCAGTATGATAGCTGGCCATGCTATTTATGCCGGTATTTATAAACCTTTTCATATGACCTGATTCTGCTCTCGAGGTCGTATGAAAAGGTTGCTTTTATAAATACCGGCATAAATAGCATGGCCAGCTATCATACTGGGTGCTTAAAGTGAAATTTATAATGTTTGCCGAAGTATGTTGATGTATTGGCAACGGATCGACCTGCTCCGTACTATTACTGAACTGGTTTGCTTTAAGGAATCTTTCCTGTCCCAGGGATGAAACAATAAAGGCTTAATTGCTTTCTGACTAACTTGCTCTAACATTTTCCAAGGATTATGCTTGCTATTAACATGCTTGATTCTACTCTGCATTGTTTTGAGTTCATTGGCATATTGTAACATTGTATCCAGTATATATTAAGTCCTACGCTTGCATATTGTTAGCATTGTATCCATTGTGACATTTGATAGATCTCCTTTTCTTTCTTCAGTCTACTTAGATCCCTTTTAAAAACCTGCCTAGCCATCATACCCCTGAAAAGGGGTGCTGTGAGCAGCCGGGTGTAGTTAGACTGAGAGGGCCTGCGAGGATCTATATAATAAGTAGCCATTTAAATGTATGGAAGCCTATTCGTTATCATAGCAATGTAACTTGTATTTTTAAACATAAGTTGTACCGTGTCTTACAGTTTAGAACCTCACACCATTACAGGAGCATGCACACCTGACCGGTCAGGCCTATTATTGTGACT